>NC_048306.1:47993874-48365599 GCF_013100865.1 Trachemys scripta elegans | reverse complement strand
CACACACACACACACACACACACACACACACACACACACGTCACGATTGTTTTATTATTTCCTTTTATATATGATGTGCCTGCCATAAAACTGAGTTCAGCTCAATATTTAAAAAAAACAAAGTAATTATTAGCTGATACAGTGTCAAAAACCGTCCACGCACCAACCTTCAAAAATAACTGAAAGCTCCTCACTCTAACCTCACCTTCTAATAAAGCCTAAGTAGTTTTTGCCACATGCCCTGTACGTTAACAGATTTTAGCTCGGTGACCCTGTCCACCCTGGGAAATTGAATCAGGTTAGAACAAATTTTTAACTAACACGACATTAAGCACTTAGTGTAGACAAGGACTGTCCAATCAGTTGACAATGTTAAATACAACACTGTGCATAGACAAGGATTATGCTGTGCTTAACAACACACACACTTACGCAACATGCATACTCGACTCCAACAGCAGCAATGAGGACTACCCTGGCATGAGGTTCTAATGCAAGAGACTCCGGGACCCCAGGGTCAACATACTCCCACTGAATTTTCATTGTAGGAGCTTGCAAACACTAAGTTCGTATTAGCACAAAATATCGTTAATAGGAACGAAGAATATACAGAGAACTGCATCAGAATCCACACTAAGTCAATACACGCTCCTCACTCATTGCTTAGGTTCTCTGTAATGCCATTGCCTTACCTTGTGTTTTACTTCCTCTTCCTCTTCTACCCGGGCACTGCCAGCATCGCTCAGGACAGGACTCAGAAGAGGAGATGAACCCTGGACAGCTGGGTTCAAATTCATCTGAAATGTGGGGTTCAAGCTCTGTGGACTCTTCAATGTGAAGGAAGAAAGCTGAGGGTGGTCCATTGAGAGGCCTAGAATTGGAGAAGGAAGGGAAGATAGATTGGGAAATGAAAAAGATATGTTATGACAATGGTTCATCTAAAAAAGCCCACTTGCCTACCAGCAATGCAAACATTATTAGCCAATAACTGTAATCTTAAATTACTTCAAAAATGCCAAAGAAACTGGTACACAAAATTTTCAAGCAGATTGAAATCTCTTGGAATAATTGAGTAATCTATACAATTGAGCTATTAGCTGGCAAGATATAGTTTGAGCTATTGAACAGAAACTGGCCAGGGACTAAAAATGGCTCAGTTCCCCCTTATTGTGTTAAATAGTGATCACTACAGATTACTTTTACAGAAGAGTACATTTTTACATTTTCCTTTTTTAAAATTAGAATTCTCTTTAGCCCCACAGAGAAGCTAGGACATGTTATTGTAGTAAGTATTCCTTCAGAAAGCAATCAAATGTCCAAAAAGTAGGGAGCAAAGGGAGGTGGGGGAGGAAGGAATGGAAAATGGCTTCAACAAATGAAAGTGATCTTGTAACACTGCAGCATACAGAATTTTTAGCTAGGTAGAAGAGAATCTTGTAGCATTCTTCAGTAATTCAAAGGGCATGAATGGCACAGGAGGCAAATAACTAGACAAAGATGCTTTGCTCTAGCAGATTTATTTTGCGAGGGCAAAAAATAAAGACAGGGACATGTGTTATTCAAATCATCATGACCACAATTTTTCAGACAAAGTAAAACGTTGTTTTCCTAAACCCTCCCTTTGATGAGTCAAGCTCTGTAGGACTAGACCTTTGAACCAGTTCTAAGCACTCATCATAGAATCATAGGACTGGAAGGGACCTTGAGAGGTCATCTAGTCCAGTGCCCTGCACTCATGGCAGGACTACGTATTATCTAGACCATTCCTGACAGGTGTTTGTCTAACCTGCTCTTAAAAAGCTCCAATTATGGAGATTATGGAGATTCCACAACCTTCCTGGGCAATTTATTCCGGTGTTTAATCACCCTGACAGTTAGGAAGTTTTTCCTAATGTCCAACTTAAACCTCCTTTGCTGCAATTTAAGCCCATTGCTTCTTGTCCTATCCTCAGAGGTTAACAACAACAATTCTTCTTCCTCTTCCTTGTAACAACCTTTTATGTTCTTGAAAACTGTTATCATGCCCCCTCTGAGTCTTCTCTTTTCCAGATTAAACAAACCCAATTTTTTCAATCTTCCCTCATAGGTCATGTTTTCTATACCTTTAATCATTTTTGTTTCTCTTCTCTGGACTTTCTCCAATTTGTCCACATCTTTCCTGAAATGTGGCACCCAGAACTGGACACAATACTCCAGTTAAAGATGTAATGCTTTCCATCCCCAAAGTGCTCTACAAACATTAACCTATGCTTGCAACACCCCACTGTGGTAAGTAGGTATTATTATTTGTTTTACAGATAGGAAACGGGGCTAAGTAACTTGCCCAAGGCCACATGGCGAATCAGTGATAGTTAAGAATTAGAACCCAGGAGTTCCTTTCTCCGAAACTTGTGTTCAGTCCATTAGACCAAACTCCTCAGAGCTGCTACTGGAACAATGGGCTGTATAGCAAGTGCTCGTTCCTCCAAAGACACAGCTCAATCGCTCTTCTGAAACGTGCTTGAACGTACACAATGTTCTCTATATGATAATCTATCTTTCCCATTATAAACCCCTATTTTCAGGGGATTACATGTTGTCAGTATAAAACAGATTCCAGGTTGACACCAGTGTGCTCCTCTCCACACTGGCACTCCCATTCCAAAATCCACTTTGTATAATCTCAGCACATACTGTGACCTTTGTTATATTCAGCACTAGCTTTTCAGACAGATTCTCTTCCTGTAGTCAGATTACTAAAATCATTAAAAAAAAACACCCTACACTATATGCATTCAAAAATATCAGCCCACAGGAACAGAACTGTAAATGAGACACCCAATATCTTTTAACAAAAAATAAAAAGCAGAGATTAACTGATTGAAGGAGAGCCAGTTATGAGCTTTTTGATATACTTTTGGCAAGAGATGGTTGCTGTTTGATTGGCTCAGGAGCAAAACCACTTAATTGCGTGGCTGCAGCATGACAATGATGAGGAAGCAAATGCGTATTTTCACATTGACAAACGCAGGAAGCTAAACGCCATTGCACTCGGTCACCTGGAAGAGATTCAGATTATCAAGGCTGTAAAGTTAACTATTAACATACTTCAGCAAAATCATTATCAAGTGTCTATTGTTTCTGCCTGTGTATTTTCTCATTTCAATTGCTTTTAGTCTACCAGACCTAACACACAGGAAAGTACGAATAGCTAACATTTTGTTTTTACATATGAAAATACTGCAGGGAAAGTAGTTTACTAGAAGTTTGCCTTTATATATGAATTAAGGAAGTTAAAATGAGATGGAAAATAATTACCCTTTTTAACATTAAAAAGGTGCCATAGAAATCAAAGACTTCCTATGTACTCAGAAATTAGCACCAAGCAGCTGCAACTGTTCCAAATATTGTGGTCTCAACTACTTCAATGGAAGCAATAATATTCAGAGACAAGGGGAGAATGAGGTATAATTTCCTGCAGCCTATTTCAATGAGTTGTTCCAGTATTGACTCATGTTACCAGCTCAAAATATGGGGAGAAACCCAGGAAATTCATCTAAATAGACATTTGTTCTTCTTTATCTGATTTCAAATATTATTTTTCTTGACATCAATGTAAGATTATGAAAATCAGAGGCATATTCAACTAATTAAGTCTGAAAATATATACATTCAAAAATGTAGGTACCTGGTATTTTCTTTAAAGTCTGATTTTTCGAAAATGGATAAACTAGGTCTAAATACAATCTATTTCTTAGGCAATAAGCTCTTCTAGGCAGGGACCGTTCTCTTCTGTGTCCTTGTGCATTGGTGCAGTGTAGGGCAACAGTGTCTATCATGTTTGTGTCACTGGGATACAAGTAAGGACTTATTAATGGAAGATGTTACAACAATTGCAATTTTATAATATGTAGGATTAGACTACTGGCAAATTCTTTAAAGGGACAGTAGCAACCTATTTAGGACCCCAATCTTCTCATTTTACTATCCTTTCTAGAAAATTCACATAACACCCTAATTTTTTAGGAACTTTTTTTATTTGAAATATGACTTTAAAAGTTTGATACAAATGCACATATCACCTATTACAGTCAGCAAACGGTGTTTAAATACATTACAAATGCAGATTTTGATTTCAGTTCTGTCAGAAACCGATTACAAACTTATTATGTACTTCTACTAGAGCAGCAATGGGGAAATCCTCTGGCAAGTCATGGAGTGGCTCCACAGCCTCTTCTGGTGGAGAAAGGATAATGGAAGGATCCAAGTAGTAGTTTGGGAAGTGCCCACCATTTTCAGTGGCTGTTTAAGATAGAAACCTGCTAAATATTTATAAGTTGGTGGCAATAAGTTCAAAGTGTTTGTCTGGTTTCTGTTCTGGGCAGATGATGGCCCACTGAAGTATTCCCACCCTAAAAAGCAGGCATCAGTATCCATGGATATTACAAGAGAATTACTTTACTTAAGAAAGGCCATCGCTCTTCCTTATGGCCTTGTGAAAGGAGAGCTTATGAACAAACAGCAATAAAATAATTAACATTTTACTAATATTGGTACAGCAGCTATAGGATAGAAATTTTCAAAAGCAATCCACATCTGACTAATTTTGCATCCATTGAAAACAATGGTAAGGTTCAGGCAATGTTGAGGGCTTTGAATTTCCCACCCATAGCTATAATTTTATATACACACACCTATACTAGCCCTTTAGGACAATTTGTATACGTCTTTGAAATGTGTATTACTGTTTTTAAAGGAGCAGTATTTTTAAAGGTACTGAGTTTTTGGTTTAGAGCATACAGCTTGTTGAGTCAAATTTGGCCTTCATACATGCAAAGTTTTATTGATTTCAGTGCGATTGCACAGGATGTGAGAGCATAATTTTATTTATTATATCTAAAGCACGAGCAAATGGAGTTTTTGCATGCTTGTACATACATCCTAGTTTCATAATGCATCCCCCATTCCTGCTTTATATTAAAAGAAAAACTGCAATGAGTAATTGCTCATTCTTAGCGTCGTGTGTTCTGGCTTGATGTAGAAGATTAAAGAGGCTCTGTCAACTAGATATCAAAATCTGCCTTTCTTAAGTAAAGTAATTCTCTTGTAATATCCATGGATACTGATGCCTTCTTTTTAGGGTGGGAATACTTCAGTGGGCCATCATCTGCCCAGAACAGAAACCAGACAAACACTTTGAACTTATTGCCACCAACATATAAATATTTGAAAATACATACAATACACAAAAGGCTGCGTAAAGTGTGGTTCTTCTCTTAAAAGTGACTGTGCAAAAATAGCACCCTCAACAGATAAGTTTTCTGTGTGCATTCAGAGCCATTTGTCACATTAGTGACAAAAATATATTTATATTATTTTTTCCCTCTAGTCAGCTGTGTAAGCTTCTACAGCTTTGAAGAGGGTGAGCCCAGTTCTATTTCTTCTCACACATCAGAGTTCAGAAACTTCTAGTTACTAGGGCCAAATTCTGCCCTTTGTTACAAATGGGTATCCCCATTAAAAAGAATGAGGTTGTCCAGGTCTGAGGGTAGAACCTGGGCTACAGAATTATTATATCTGGCCTACAAATGCTGCACAAGCCAAAAAACACAGTTTGGCTTCCAGAACTGTAAACTCAGGCTAGGATCTGACAGTTAAAAGTCTTTTGACATGCAAGCAGAGCTCATTTGATTCGGAGTCACTGAGACACAATGTAGATGGAAAGCCTATGATGCCATTTTACAGTTATTTTTCAGTGTAGCTCTCCACTCAAAGATCCCAAACTAAAATCACAAATAAATACATTTTAAAACCATATATTTGAATGTGTTTCTTGACATAGATATAAAAATAAATAATTTGGGATCTGTAGATTCGGGATGTGTAGATTACATTCTGAAAACATTCTACACTTCAAGAGATTACAACACCTAAAGTAATGTAAGGAAGGCTCTTTAATTGCTGAGGTGTTAATGAGATCATCAGAAGCTGCAGAGGAAGCAAAAGACAGTTACTTTTTCGTAACTGGTGTTCTTCGAGATGTGTTGCTCATGTCTATTCCACAACAGGTGTGCATGCTTGCCATGTGCACCAGTGCCAGAAGTTTTTCCCCTAGCAGTATCCGTGGGAGTGGGGGGGGAAGAGACCAGGAACATATGGCCAACGGTTCATATGGGGGCCCCATAAGACGAGCCAGCACAGATTCAGGTCCCACTGTGGGACCAGGGGTTTAGAGTATGGGTAAAGCTGGTCCAAACCCTTAAGGAGCCGCCCGGTCATAGTATAGGAGAACACAGTGTGTCCTTGCACCGGGGGATGGAAGGCCAATATGGCTACCAGGTGCATGCTGACGAGGCCGCCAGGCCCTGGGCGGAGGAGGTAATCAAGGATAAGCTGTATCGGGGTGGCTGTTGGGGACACCCCTTGGTCCGCCCCCCACCTAGAAAACCGAGACCACTTCGCCATGTAGGAGCGGTGTGTGCAGGGCAGTCTACTTTCAAGGAGGATGCGCTGAACCTGTTCTGAGCATGTCCTTTCCTCACCACCTAGCCACTGAACAGCCACGCTGTGAGGTGAAGAGCTGCCAGGTTGGGGTGGAGGCGGCAGCTCTGGTCCTGAGAGAGCAGGTCTGGGTGGAGCGGCAAACAGCCACGGTGGAGCCACCGCCAGGCCCTAGAGGGTCTTGTACCAGTGCTGCCTGGGCCACGCCGGGGCAATGAGGAGGACCCTGGCTTTATCCATCTTTATTTTCTCCAGGACCCTGCCAATCAGAGGGAACGGGAGAAAAGCGTAGAGAAGCTGGCCTGACCAGAATAGGATAAAGGCATCAGAGATAGCACCCTTCCCTAAGCTCCCCCTGGAGCAGAACCAGGGGCATCATCGGTTCTGCCAGTTCGCAAACAGGTCCACCTGGAGAGTTCCACACCTTCGGAAGAGCTGGTGGGCCACTTCCAGGTGTAGAGACCACTCGTGCTGAGAGGAAAAGTCTCTGCTCAAGTGATCCGCCCTCACGTTCCGGGCACCCAGCAGGTGAAAGGCTTTTAGGTGGATGTCGTGGACTATACAGAAGTCCCACAGACGGAGGGCTTTGTGGCAGAGGATTGAGCCCCGCCTTCCCTGTTGATATAGAACATTGAGGCCATGATGTCCGTGAGGACCCTGACTACCTTGCCCTTTAGGTGCAAGCAGAAGGCTATACACGCCAGATGCACCGCCCTGAGTTCCTTGACGTTTATATGAAGGGTCAGGTCTTGCAGAGACCACAGGCCGTGGGTCTGAAAATTCCTCACATGGGCCCCCCAGCCCAGGTCCGATGCATTAGACACCAGCTCCAACAATGGGGCCCTGTACCTGAATGGGAGCTCTTGGTCCGCCCCAAGCAACATGCTCCACCACCGCAGGGAGGTGATCACCGAGTTCAGCACGGTGAGGACCTTGTCCATTCTGTCCGTGGCCTGGGAGACCTTCGAGGCCAGCCAGAGCTGGAGGGGCCTCATCCTGAGTCTGGCATGGCGGACCACATATGTGCACGCCGACATGTGACCTAGCAGCTGCAGGCAAGCCCTGACTGTCGTCACCGGGAACCTTGCAACGAGCCAATGAGCCCTTTCAGGGTCTCAAACCTGTCTGGGGTGGGGGAGAGAGGCCCTTGCCGACATTGCATCCAGGAGCACCCCGATAAACTCTATGCATTAGACCGGGACTAACGTGGACTTGGTGTTGTGTACCAACAGGCCCAGGGTGGTGCATGTGGACAAGAGGAATGCCACATGATCCCTCACCTGCGATCGGGAGGTGCCCTTGACCAGCCAGTCATCCAGATAGGGGAATATCTGGACCCCCCGGCGCCTAAGGTAGGCCGCTACCACCCACATGCACTTTGTAAAGATCCTGGAGGCAGTGGACAGACCAAACGGGAGGACCATGAATTGGTAGTGATTCTGTCCCACCACAAAATGGAGGAAGTGCCTGTGCCCTTCGAATATGTGGATGTGGAAGTACGTGTCCTGTAGAATGAGGGCAGCGTACCAGTCCCCAGGATCCAGGGAGGGGATGATGGAGGCCAGGGAAACCATGCGGAACTTGAGTTTCACCATGTACTGGTTCAGGCCTCGCAGGTCCATGATGGGCCTGAGCCCCCCTTTGGCCTTCGGGATAAGGAAATAACAGGAGTAATACCCCTTGCCCAGAAACTCCTTGGGCACCACCTCTAACGCTCCTAGTTCCAGGAGCCGCCCAACCTCCTGCTCGAGCAGAGTCTCGTGCGATGGGTCCCCCAAGAGGGACAGGGGCGGGGGTGGTTGGGCAGGGAGGAGGTAAACTGAAGGGTGTAACCTCGGGAGATGGTGTTGAGGACCCACCGGTCCGAGGTGAGCAGCGACCATTCCGGGAGGAAAGCGCACAACCTATTAGAAAAAGGGAGCTTTATTGGGGGTGGATCCCTGCTGAGAACTGGTGGGGTACCCCGAGCGTTCCATCAAAAACGCCTTTTACCCACCTGCTTGCCCTTAGAGGACCCAGGCTGGGGGGCAGGCTGAGTCTGCCTTTGTGGGTGTTTTCTATAGTCCCACACTTCTTCTCGGCGGCTTCGTACTTCGGGAAGGCGTCCTGGGCAAGCCGCAGAAGGCTCCCGAACTTGGGTTTTGCTGGAGCAGGGATATAGAGGCCCAAGGTCTGGAGGGTCATGCCATGCAACCTCATCTCTGTTTCCTCAGCAAACAGAGCCTTCCCGTCGAAAGGGAGATCCTGCATTGACGACCGCGCTTCCCTGGATAGCCCAGAGAGCAGGAGCCATGACACCCATCTCATGGACACCGCTGAGGCCATGGACTGTGCGGCCGTGTCTGCTGCATCTGAAGCAGCCTGCAGGGATGCCCTTGCGACCGCTACCCCTTCCTCCACAAGCACCTTAAACTCCTTTTAATCATGCTCCCAGAGGGAGTCCTCGAACTTGGGGAGGGATCCCCAGAGATTAAACTCGTAGCGACTGAGGAGAGCCTGATGGTTTGCTACTCTTAGCTGCAAGGTTGACGATGAACAAACTTTTCTCCCGAAAGTATCCAGCCTCCGAGAGTCTTTGTTCTTAGGGGTCGGGGCTGGCTGCTCCTGCTGTTCCCTGTGGTTGACCGACTCGACCACCAAGGAGTTGGGAGCCAGGTGGGTATACAAATACTCGTGCCCCTTAGTGGGTACAAAGTACTTGTGTTCTGCCTTCTTAGAGATGGGAGCCAACAAGGCTGGTGTTTGCCACAGGGCATTTGAAATTCTTGCTACCCCTTCATGGACCGGCAAGGCCACCCTGCCCGGTGCCGAGGGGAAACAGCATATTGAACAGGGAGTCCGAGGGCTCCTCCATCTCCTCGCTGCCACCCTTTTTAGAGAGGTCTTGGTGGGCCCAGTAGTCCTCCTGCAGGACAGACGGGGGTGGGGCCGCAGTCAGCTCCTCCAAACGGGGCAAGGAGGCCAGTGTGGTGCTTTGGGTGTCGGCCGGCACCGGAGGATCCACCACCTGGTCGGATTCTGGGCACAGTGCTGATAACACTGGTCTCACCGACTCCTTTCTTGGCTGTCTAGGGATGGAGGCCAGTGGTGCTTCCGACGCACTGGCCACCGAGCGAGTCCCCACCGGGGGCTGCACCGGAGGCCACCGTGCCCACTGGAACCACTGGGCCGGACATGACACTCGATGCCACTGCACTTGCTGAGGCACTGGTGGGGCCGGCTGTTTGGGCTAGCTAGCCTGGCCTGTATACAGATGGCTGTAAGCAGAGGCCGGGCTGGCGTACGACCCACTGCTGCCTCTGGATCAGGAGTAATGGCGGTGCCGTGATCTGCGTTAGCCACGGGACCGTGATCTCGAGGCGGAGGAACGGCACCGACGGTAGTAGCTGCTCCACAAACAGCTTCGACGGGCAGACCTGTGACAGTGAGACGTCGGTGATCAATGCCCAGGGCCATGGTGCCTTGGCAGAGACTTGGAGCGGGAGTCCGAGTGGGAACTCCTCGTGACGCGACCGACTGTAGTACCTCCTTCGAGACGAGGACCGTTGGTGACGTCCGCCACGGTCCCATCGATATTCGCTCTGCGAAGACGAGCGGTGCCGGGAGTCCCGGTCGGACGGCACCCTCCAGAGACAGTCTGGCCGGCGTAGAGGGCGATCCACATGGACTGAGCCCTGAACAGTCGCTGGGCAGTGAACGTTGTCGGTAACATTCCCTCGACCGCGACCGGTACCAGGCTAGCGGTGACTGCGGCAACCCCGGTGGCGGCTTGCCCCTGGAGCGTGGGGCCAAGATCAGCGGAACTCCGGGCACTGGCACGGACATGACGTCCCTGGCCGCTTGGAGGGCTTCAGGCTTAGATGGCATCCAGACATCTGGAGAGGCCTGCTCCGAAGGGGCCGGGCTACTCTGCTCAACGTGAGTCGGAGGCCTAGGGCCCGATGGGGATCGAGGGCTACCCGACATGGGCCTAGCCTCTGTCCCAGACTTCCCTTGGTGCCATTGCGAAGAGGGAGTCTTTCCAGTCCTCTTGGCATGCCCCGTGGAAGGGGAGTGGTGTCGACTGGTCAATGGTACCGGAGGGTCTCTGCGTACCAACGCCGTGGTGCCGGGTACCGGTTCGGAGTGGTGTACCAGGGTCAAGGCCAGTGCCGACTCCATCAGGATGGCCCAGAGCCTAATGTCCCTTTCTTTTTTGGTCCAGGGCTTGAACGAATTGCAGATCTTGCACCTTTCGCTGATATGGGGGTTGCTCCCAAGCAGCGCAGACAGTCCGCGTGCGGGTCACTCCTTGGCATAGAACACCTACAAGAGCCCCGGCCCGGGCTCACTAACTAACTAAACTAACCGAAATAGCTAACTGACTACAGGTACTAATGAAGGAACAAACAGTTCTGGGGACAAGCTGCAGTAACGCTGGAGCTGAGCAGTTCCAACGCACCTTCACTGGCGGCAAGAAGGAACTGAGGGTGGAGGGAGCATGCAGCTCCCCTTATACCGCGCCAGGCAGGTGCCATTCCAGGGGTAACGGGGGGGCTCCCCACCCCACGGGTACTCCTAGGGGGAAAACTTCTGGCACTGGTGCACGTGGCAAGCACGCACACCTATTGTGGAATACACATGAGCAATCACTCGAAGAAGAACACTGAAATGTTTTGGCAGACAATAACTTTTTCAATTCACCATTAAAAGGCAGTGCCCCACTGTGTTTAAACCAGTGTTTCTCAACCCTTTTGATACAAGGGAATGGCTTGCTGCTTTCCTAAACTGTCTCAGAGAGATGTGAGGGACAGACGTCGGTCCACAAACCGGTCATTGAGAAACACTGGTCTAAACAACCAGAGGACATATAGTGCACTATGCTTTCCCTTTAACTATTCATTGCTTATTTTTGCCTCTTTTCATTCCACTAATAGCATTTTTAATGTGATTTTACATGTTAATTTCTTTTAAGAAATATAGCGTGTGGAATAAAGTTTCACTTTGCACTACACCTCTACCCCGATATAACGCTGTCCTCGGGAGCCAAAAAATCTTACCGCGTTATAGGTGAAACCGCGTTATATCAAACTTGCTTTGATCCACCGGAGTGCGCAGCCTGCCCCCCCGGAGCACTGCTTTACCGCGTTATATCCGAATTCATATTATATCGGGTCGCGTTATATCGGGGTAGAGGTGTATTAGGATCTGATCCAAACACCACTGAAAGACTCCCACTGACTTCAGATGGGCTTTGGATCAATCCCTGAATACCTAAATAGTAAAGTATTATTTGAACAGTGACACCATTGTGCTAAGAGCACATTTTTATACACATTACACAACATCATGTAAGAACATCAGAACAACAATACTGGGTCAGACCAAAGGTCCATCTAGCCCAATATCCTGTCTTGGGTCAGTGGCCAATGCCAGGTGCTCCAGAGGGAATGAACAGAACAGGTAATCAAGTGATCCGTCCCGTTGCCCACTCCCAGCTTCTGGCAAACAGAGGCTAGGGACACCATTCCTGCCCATCCTGGCTAATAGATTCATAGAGGATCGGTCCATCAATGGCTATCTAGTTCTTTTTTGAACCCTGTTATAGTCCTGGCTTTCACATTATCTCTGGCAAGGAGTTCCACAGGTTGACTGTGCGTTGTGTGAAAAAATATTTTCTTTTGTCTGTTTTAAACCTGCTGCCTATTAATTTCATTTGGTGGCACCTAGTTTGTGTTATGAGGAGGAATAAATAACACTTCCTTATTTACTTTCTCCAGGCCAGTCATGATTTTATAGACCTCTATCATATCCCCCCTTAGTCGTCTCTTTTCCAAGCTGAAAAGTCCAAGTTTTATTAATCTCTCCTCATACAGCAGCCGTTCCATACGCCTAACCATTTTTGTTGCCCTTTTCTGAACCTTTTCCAAGTCCAATATATCTTTTTTGAAATGGTGCGACCACATCTGCGCGCAGTATTCAAGATGGATTTGGATTTAACTTCCACTTTTTAAAGGATGCCTTTTTGCCTCTCACTGCTTCTTTTACTTTGTTGTTTAGCCATGGTGGCTCTTTTTTGGTTCTCTGACTGTTTTTTAATTGGGGGTATAACATTTAAATTGAGCCTCTATCATGGTATCTTTAAAAAGTTTCCATGCAGCTTGCAGGGATTTTACTTTTGGTGCTGTACCTTTTAATTTCTGTTTAACTAACCTTCTCATTTTTGTGTTGTTCCCCTTCCTGAAATTAAATGCTACAGTGTTGGGCCACTGTCATGTTTTTCCTGCCACAGGGATATTAAATTTAATTATATTATGGTCACTATTACCAAGCAGTCCAGCTATATTCACCTCTTGGACCAGATCCTTTGCTCCACTTAGGACTAAATCAAGAATTGCCTCTCCTCTTGAGGGTTCCAGGACCAGCTGCTCCAAGAAGCAGTCATTTAAGGTGTCAAGAAACTTTCTCTCTGCATCCGTCCTGAGGTAACATCTACCCAGTCAATATGGGGATAGTTGAAATCCCCCATTATTATTATTAAGTTTTTTTATTTTTTTATTTTTTTATTTTAACCTCTCTAACCTCCCTGAGCATTTCCCAGTCACTATCACCATCCTGGTCAGGTGGTCTGTAACACTGGTTTACAATTTCTGAGAAGTCGTCTGCTCAGAGATAAAATGTGCTATTTATTATGTATTTTGATGTGCTGAATTCAAATATGACAATTAAAACAACTGATTGGCTACTGTTTCTAAGAACTTTAAGTTTTTACATTTTATGTCTATGTATATTGTGTAGATAGTAGAGTTTTAATCATAAATTGTAAACCTAGACCTTTTCATGTGTTTATGGTTGCTTTACATGATAATATTTCACCTGTCCTGTTTATGTAACACTTTAAAAATCAGCAAAAGGGTTATATAAATAACATTTATTATGAAACAAAAAGGCAGAAAACTATTCTGTACATAGTTTAGTCCTATTCAGTGTCTACTCGGCGCTTCTTGGCTTGTCTCTTGTATTCATTAAATGGAGCATCTCTTGTCACTGTCCAGCAATAGTCTGCAAGCATTGATGGGCTCCATTTGCCCTGATAGCGTTTCTCCATTGTTGCAATGTCCTGGTGAAATCGCTCGCTGTGCTCGTCGCTCACTGCTCCGCAGTTCGGTGGAAAAAAATCTAGATGAGAGTGCAAAAAATGTATCTTTAGTGACATGTTGCAACCAAGGCTTTTGTATGCCTTGAGGAGGTTTTCCACCAACAACCTGTAGTTGTCTGCCTTGTTGTTTCCGAGAAAATTTATTGCCACTAACTGGAAGGCTTTCCATGCCGTCTTTTCCTTGCCACGCCGTGCATGGTCAAATGCATCATCTCGAAGACGTTCACGAATCTGAGGACCAACAAAGACCACCTTCCTTTATCTTAGCTTCATTTAACCTTGGAAATTTTCCACGGAGGTACTTGAAAGCTGCTTGTGTTTTATCAATGGCCTTGACAAAGTTCTTCATCAGACCCAGCTTCATGTGTAAGGGTGGTAACAAAATCTTCCTTGATTCAACAAGTGGTGGATGCTGAACACTTTTCCTCCCAGGCTCCAATGACTGTCGGAGTGGCCAATCTTTCTTGATGTAGTGGGAATCTCTTGCACGACTATCCCGTTCACAGAGAAAATGGGAGTACTTTGTGTATCCAGTCTGCAGACCAAGCAAGAGAGCAACAACCTTCAAATCGCCACAAAGCTGCCACTGATGTTGGTCATAGTTTATGCACCTCAAAAGTTGTTTCATGCTGTCATAGGTTTCCTTCATATGGACTGCATGACCAACTGGAATTGATGGCAAAACATTGCCATTATGCAGTAAAACAGCTTTAAGACTCGTCTTGGATGAATCAATGAACAGTCTCCACTCATCTGGATCGTGAACGATGTTGAGGGCTGCCATTACACCATTGATGTTGTTGCAGGCTACAAGATCACCTTCCATGAAGAAGAATGGGACAAGATCCTTTTGACGGTTCCGGAACATGGAAACCCTAACATCACCTGCCAGGAGATTCCACTGCTGTAGTCTGGAGCCCAACAGCTCTGCCTTACTCTTGGGTAGTTCCAAATCCCTGACAAGGTCATTCAGTTCACCTTGTGTTATGAGGTGTGGTTCAGAGGAGGAGGATGGGAGAAAATGTGGGTCCTGTGACATTGATGGTTCACGACCAGAAGTTTCATCCTCTTCCTCGTCTGACTCAAGTGAGAATGATTCTGGTGCATCAGGAACCGGCAGTCCTTCTTCGTGGGGTACTGGGCGTATAGCTGATGGAATGTTTGGATAATGCACAGTCCACTTTTTCTTCTTTGACACACCTTTCCCAACTGGAGGCACCATGCAGAAGTAACAATTGCTGGTACGATCTGTTGGATCTCTCCAAATCATTGGCACTGAAAAAGGCATAGATTTCCTTTTCCTGTTCAACCACTGGCGAAGATTTGTTGCACAAGTGTTGCAGCATATGTGTGGGGCCCACCTCTTGTCCTGATCTCCAATTTTGCAGCCAAAATAAAGGTGATAGGCTTTCTTAACCATAGTGGTTATACTGCGCTTTTGTGATGCAAAAGTCACTTCACCACAAACATAGCAGAAGTTATCTGCACTGTTCACACAAGTACGAGGCATCTCTGCTCACTTTGCCTAAACAGAAATGTGTCCCTTTGCAAAATCAAACACTGACAAATAAGAGAGCATGACGCTGTATGATTTCTAGAGCTGATATAGGGCAATTTGTTCAGCAGAGTGATGTAAGCTTCGTTATGATTGCATCATCCATGACTTCTAGGAATAACATGATGCAATTCATATCATGTATGATGCAATACCAGCTTCAGATTGCATCATTCATTATTTTGCCAAAAAAGCAAGTACTGTCCACACCCAGTCATAGATTTATTCATAGATCCAGTCAAAGATGTATTTTAGTCATTTCTGGTTTAAATTGAGATCCCTTCCCTTTATAACTCACTTATCCTCCGCCATTCCCAAGTCAAGGGTCGTATATACTGACCCAATAGCATATCTTGAAAACTAGGGCCAATCAACAATTTTAAGCAACATTTTCGTTCTCAGTGACCCAGAATTAGTAAAGTTTGACTACATTTATTTCAGAAGCATTTTGGCTGTAGAGCAGTGCTATATTCTTATTATTCAAGCATGGAATTACTATCCATAGAGATTCTATGGTACAGTTTGGTTCATTTAAGATTTTTACTTCATTTGATTCTACGCTTTCTTTCACATATAGTGCCACTCCCTCACCAGCATGACCTGTTCTGTCCTTTCGATATATTTTGTATCCTGGTATTACTGTGTTCCATTGATTATCCTCATTCCACCAAGTTTCTGTGATGCCTATTATATCAATATCCTCATTTAATAGAGGCACTCTAGTTCACCATCTTATTATTTAGACTTCTAGCATTGGTATATACGCACTTTAAAACTTGTCACTTTTTAACGGTCTGCCATTACATGATGTAACTGAATGGGACTTTTTTTCTTTTGACTATTTCTCACCAGATCCTACCTGTATTTTATCATCTTTCATCCTCTCCTCCTTATTAAGACATAGGGAATCTCCATTTATAGATCCTCCTTTAAGGGATGTCCGTACCACGTGCTCCTCTGCGCCTGTTGGCTTCCCCCCAGCCCTTAGTTTAAAAACTGCTCTACAACCTTTTTAATGTAAAAAGTGTTCCTTATCCTGGATATTTCAAAATACTGCTTTTAATTAAAACAAAGAAAGACCAAAATCTGAACTTATTCTCTGCAAAACTGTTCTTTAAAATCATTAAAAAAAATATTTGGGCTATAGAGGCATAAAAAAAAACAAAACCTCTCAGCAATTTCTTTTGCCGCTACAATTTTTAATTAATAGATTTTCCACTCTTTTTTCACACACTATTGCTTTGACCCAATAAAACACTTTAAACACAGCTATAACTTAATGGAACTACTCACATGTAAATGTTTTGCACCTGCTTAAGAACTTTACTGGAAGGGCCCAATTCGTTTTAAAAATTCTCACTCTTAATTTTACAGGTTATGATCAGAATGTGAACTTATTGATTTTCATATTTCTAAAAATATACTTGAGTAACCAAAGCATCTTTAAAGACCATATTGCATTTGTCATAATATCGTGGTATCATAGGTAGCATATATTAAAAACTTTTATAAAATTTTATATTGATATAGTATAATATTTACTTCAGCACGACTTGGGTTAGTCTAAGGTGAGACTGCCATCATACAACTTGATCATGCATGACTACTGTGTTTGCATCCAGTGAATTGCAGGTTTGGGGCTTAACTTATGAATCTCCAAAACAGCTACATGTTGCAATGAAAATAGCAGCTCAAATTCAGATATTATAATAACATAATATGACTAAGGGTCTAGTATCTTATTGTTAGATCACACACTTCTGGTATGAAATCAGAGACATCAGTCTTAAATTCTCCTTGACTACTAAGAAAACAAGGCAACAGTTTTTTTTACATCTAAACCGTTCAAGTATGGAAAGCAATTCTATTTTTCAGAAAGTTCTAAAACCAATTGTAAAAAAAAAAAAAAAAAAAAAAAATTTATGGGACTATCTTGCATGAGTAAGGCACGCAAGATTTAGCTGTATAATAAGTATGGCCTTCTGGAAGAGAATGTGTAACACAGAAAATATGAGTACATTACCTACTTATCGCCATGCATTATGCTTACAATCACTGATGGCTAGTTATAAGGATATAGAGCAGACTGCCTGAGAGAGGCTGAACCAGAGCTAATAGGAAAATGTCTCTGACATAAATGGTGCTTGTAAGCTAAAATCTGAACTTTTCTTCTCATCTGTACTCCATAATAAAGGGGTTCAAACAAAACAGTAATTTGAGCCCTATCTGCTTAGGCTGCGGTACCCTCCCAAATGCCTACAAAAAGAAAACTAAGCTGGGAAATCTGATGATAAAACTCCTGGGAGTCTTAAGCCAAGGAGAACCAACATTTAATCTATTTGAAACACAAGTGTAAAGAAAAATAAAAGCTAAAAAGCCCATTTTGTCATTCATATCAAAGGTTTCCTCATTTTATTGTATAAACAATTTTAAAAGTTCTGAATAAGTACAAATCTGTAGGTTTATAATCAGCAATTTCAACAGAAAACAAAGCTGTAAAACTCCCCAAACAAATAATTCAACAAAAACGTTTGCTGGGTTTAAAAAAAAAAAAGTCAAGTTCCAAAAAAGATGCATTAAGAAATTCCAGCCCCTTTTGCATTGTTAGCATAATGTTTTTCTGCAAAGATTAGCACCTATTAAACTGGGGATCACTTCAGGCTAAGGCACAAGTAGTTTTGTGAGCTGAACATACAGTACACCTGCACATTCTGGAGATAGGTCTTTGCACTTTCTTATCAATGTTTAGAACTCTGCCACAAACTGAAGTCAGAGCCCTGCACATTGAAGCGATAGTGGAATATTGTGATTTCATAAAATGTATGGTAATGTCTTTCCACAGGTTACACATCTTAGTTTTAATTATTTGAGAAGCACTCCAGATTCAAAACCCATTAAGTTATTCTTGGCTCAATGGATTAATCTTCTAATAACCCACAGAGAGGTAAGTGAATTAAATGCACTTTGTGATATACATTTGGAGCTGTAAAAATCTCACAATATCCATATATTTAGTATATATGTATACTCATACATATACACATAGCATTTGTGATGAGTTCAGTGTTAAAATGGCTACAGTGCAGATGACGACTATGAGAGTTTGCATTGAGAATTGCACTATATACCTATTTGGTCCATTAATATCTAATAATTAAGGCTGAGCACCCTTTGCAAAATGACAATAATAAGAATGACTTACCAACAGGTTTGCACCAAAACAACATTATAAATAATTAACAGGATTTTTTTTTGTTACTGTTTTCCCACAATCTTATCAAGATTTGCAATAAACAAAAAAAACACTACCACTACCTAATACCACAGGATAAGGGAGTTCAATACTTGTTTTATCCAGTAACCTTACTGGGCTCTTAAGTGAAACGTGATAGAAAATCAATATATTTCCTACTCTATATGAATGATAAAATATGAGTATTTCTGGGAAATAGACAAAATGTTACTTTAATGACTCATGATTATTTTAAAATTACAAAGTATACACCACAACATGCTAATACAAATGTAGTAAACTTTACCAAGGCTTAACTGGATGGCTGTTTGTTTACAGAATGTTCTGTGACCTGTGTTTTGTAAATCAAATGGACTTCAGTAACTATACATACCAAGACTAAAAGGCTCTCTTTTGGTGCTTGACACGCTTCGGATGATTTAGCTGGGGATCAGATGATTTAGTTGGGTATTGGTCCTGCTTTGAGCAGGGGGTTGGACTAGATGACCTCCTGAGGTCTCTTCCAACCCTGATATTCTGATTCTATGACATTTGGTGAAAAATATATTCTTAAGTGATGAGTGGGTGTAAATATACATACAGAGAAATATAGGTACAGATTATTTTATGGAACTCTAAGCCCTGCAATGCATTTTTAAATGGCTTTCTGTTGCACTGTGAAGTGCAGTCAAATACCTTATCTCTAGACCTAAATCCATTACTAGGCTATAGCTACAGTGGTGAAGAATCACTATTGTATATGTCTATTCTATAAATGCATTTGTATATATACACAAATACCTGATTAAACATTTAGCAGTTGCTAAAGCAGGGTCCCATGCCGTGTAGGGGAGTTCAGAGGCAGAAGGGATGAATGGCCTCAAATCTCTCAGAGGAAGGAGAGCAGTGTTTCTATGGCATGCTCCCTCTTCACTTAATGAAGGCTGTGCAAGTATGAGGATATGGAATGTGGGGTAGAATAGTATACTGGAATATGTGTAGGTGAATAGCTGTTTTTCAGATCATGTTCTTCTTGGCTATTGGCCTATTTGAGGTGAAACCTGCGCAGATGTTAATGATGGCCGACCAGCATTAAATCCCTTCCATGCCTTCCGTTCATGAGGTCAGAAATCATCCTCAGAAGTGATGCTGCCAGGAAGTACCATGGAAAGGCTGCTAGTCTTTGGCTTGCCACTGCCCAAATCTGAACAAATGAGTCTTGTATTCTTTTCTGAAATCCTCCCTGTTCAGGGGAACTTGCATAGGAGACTCCACAAGGACCATCTTCTAAAGTTTCCCATGTAATTCCTCCCCCGGCCCCACAGCACCCCAATCCATGTGTAACATGGTGCCCATAACTTATTTTCATACTCAGGTTCTCCTTCCACTCCAAAAAATACAGTTCTCTATGTAAGTATCCAGCACCTCCTTTTAAAATTGAGTAGCACACTGTTAACTTTCTTTAAACAATTATCCTCAAATTAAAAATATTCAGTATTGACAACTATTATTTAATAATACTGAAGTTGTGAAAAACTGAAAACAAAATTGAAAGTCTGCTAGCGTTTTCTTAATTTAGGATGTTATGCTTAAGTATTGAAATATACATTGCACCACATCACAAACTGTACTAGCAAGGTAAAACAGCCTAAGTGGAGAACTGAGAGCCTGCCTTCTCACCTTCGTCCTGGGCTGGTCCAACCAGAGACACTTCCGTGGGGAGAGGAGTAGGTGTGGCAGGATGCTGTGACTGCTGCCAGGGAAAAAGCTAGGTAGCAACAGTGGCCTATGCTAGAACTGACACCTTGACTGAGGAAAGGCACTGAATCCAATAATCTCTCTAGAAGAGGACTGTATCTTTGCACCACCCATGAGGATGCTTCTGAGAGGCTCTCTCCCCTCTGGGAATAGATCAGCAAGATTAAGTGAATCTGAAGTCTAACCATCTGTAGGAAATGCTACAAAACATTCTTCTTTGACAAAGCCTGTCACAACAAGACACTACAACACTAGCATCCCCTTTCTACCTGCCCCAAAACAACACACAAAACCAACTAAAATTAAACAAATAAACACACAACCCTACCCCAAGCCAAGTTTGTATACTCAAAAAAAAAAAAAAAAAAAAAAAGGGGGGGGGGGGAGAAGAACCAGAGATAATAAAATTAATTTGGGACTTTGTACTGCTAATTGATTTTACATGGAGGCATTCAGATACTAGGATGATGGATGGCATTATAAAAACCATAAGAGAAACATCTCCCTCTCCCCCAACCAATAGCACAGGGATTTGAAGTCCCTCCATCAGTCTGCTAGCCAACACTTAAGTTTTGGTTACCTAGCCCCCTTATGGTATTTAGGTCAGCATTAGAAGAGTGCTTCCCCATTCTGTCTCCCATATCCCTTTCTGGAGGAGAATGTAAAAGGAGAAATACCTGTTGCTCACTCTAGTGTGCTATCTTAGCAGCTGGATGCTGCCTTTTAGTTCTGCTTGTGTGGTTTTGATCAGCATGTCCTTATCAGAATATTCCCAACCCCTGTCTTCAGAAAGAAAATGGAGTCAGATGCTGTGGAAGTAAAAATGACTTACCTGCTGTTATGCTTCACTAAAAATATTCTTTGAATGGATTAAATATTTTTTGCCAAAAATTGCCTACCTGTCTCATGCTAAAAGCCAAAGAATCAAGAGCTAGAATCCAGTCATTATGGTATCTTTCAAAAATGAAGCATGAGTTTAAATTAAAGCATTACCTTTTGGTTTTAAAAAAAGTCCTGGGGTTTGTAATTGCCATTAAAAGATACACAGGATTGCAAAGTGCAGATAGGGGTAGAAAAGTTTACAACTACCTTAAGACTAACTACATCTCAAGAAAAAAATATTAGTAAGCTTCCATATAAGATTATAAAGAGAATTTGGAGTAGAACTTTGGGGGGGGAGGGGTTAAAAACACATTAGACTCGGTCAATCCTTAGGAAAGCCCTTGTAACAAAGTCCTACATATAGACAAAAGGCAATTTTTAACCTTTAATATCTTGGAGTTTTTCAAAAGAATCAGAAATTGTCCCTGCCCATATTACTATCCAAAGACTTGCCTCCCACTCTCCATCCCCCTAAAAGAGAATTCTCCAATTAAAGCCTTTTTCAAGTTACATAATGGAAAAATAAACTAATTATAGCATGACCAGTACCAGCTTGGTGGGATAGCCAAACAACAAAAAGTTTGTCTCCTCCAGCTGCCTATTTACCGATGCCATATTCCACATTTCTGACATTTCCACAAATAGAAATCAAGTCAACAAGAGACAAAATGATTACCATATGGGGGGGGGGGGGGGAGAGAGAGAGAGAACTGCCATTTAAAGAAACAGAACAGCCACAAACACTTGAAAAATGGCACAGCTAATACTTCACCATATGGTATTATAGGTATGCTTTGATTTTCTAATGCCAGTCAGCAAATGCAAACTTCGGACACTTCCTAGTGCAACAATAGGGATTCCACTCAAGCAAATGCGTAGAATGAGTACACATACTGAATACTTTAAGGCAGGGGTAGCCAACCTGAGCCTGAGAAGGAGCCAGAATTTACCAATGTACATTGCCAAAGAGCCACAGTAATACATCAGCAGCCCCTCATAAGCTCCCCCGACCTGCTCCCAGCGCCTTCCACCCACCAGCAGCCCCATCTATCAGCGCCTCCCCCTCCCACCCCATCAGCAGTTTCATGGCCTGCAGGAGGCTCGGGGGTGGGGGGGGGAGGAGGTTGAGCAAGGGCATGGCAGGCTCAGGGGAGGGGGCAGGAAGGGGCGGACTGGGGGTAAGGCCTGTGACAGAGCCAGGGGTTGAGCAGCGAGCACCCCCCGGCACATTGGAAAGTTGGCGCCTGTAATTCCAGCCCTGGAGTCGGTGCCTATACAAGGAGCCGCATATTAACTTCTGAAGAGCCGATTGTGGCTCTGGAGCCACAGGTTGGCCAGCCCTGCTTTAAGGAATGATCATGTCTGTAGAAGGAATAGTTAGAATAGACTACAAACAAGAAAAAAAAATAAGTGAATGAGGGACAATCACCCCATTAAGTTTTATTGCACATTGAAAGAACTTTCCTTGTAATGTTTCCTCAGGATTCCTTAAGAGATTTTTAAGTGGCCTACCAAGTATGAAGGTTCCTTTTCAATACATCAGTCCCTTACCCAGGAAACAGCATATAAACATTAATGGAAAGCACACAGTATGAACAAATTAATTATGCTAATTTATGCACCTGTTTATTTTAGAGGGAATCCAATGAAGTGATATTGCAATGTTACCCCTTTTAGGAAAGGCAGGTTCAGAATCTGGACCACACGGAATGTAAACCAAATTGCCTCAAGAGGCGATGCTTTTGACCCCAAACCTGCTACAGGGATATTTTTTTATTTTAAACTTGCTTCTTGCACAAGGCCCTCAAAATCTTGCATCTCAGAATTCCAGCCCCCACCAAGAATATCTATTAGGTGGACTGAGAGCAAGTAAGTTTGATAACCTCTACCATCTCTAATTTAATGAATCAGTACAATGGATATAATCACTGAAATCTATATTTACACCTTTTCAATTACACCTTCACTATGAATCATGTTACATAAAGTCACCTATCTAAAAATGTCTATGAAAGCAGTGAAGATAAAACAGTGGCTGATGGTATTCACTTTTTTTCCTTTTTCTTTTTTAAACTTTACACCAAGTCTTTATTTCCCTGAAAGGAGCCATCTTATTTCAATAGCGTTCTGATGAATACAGTGCAGAGTTTAAATTAAAGACAGCTGTTGCCTGATTTATCTTTTAGCATTTCTCCCAGACCAAGCAAGTTTTATATGCCTTAATTAAATTAAGTTGCAGCCATTTTTCGGCAGTGTAATTGATTAAATTAAGACAAAGAAGATGAGAAAGTTCAATAAGGAGTTAAGTGCCTTTATAATCTATGTGTCTCCCTTCAAACAGCGGCAAAACAGCAGGGAATTTGTTCATTGCTGGACTGTTCAACAATCCTCTTCAGGGGTAGATCAGATGATGCTCAGCATGCATTTGCTACTGTACACATGCTCCTCTTCTAAATTGCCATCTAAGATTTTGATTCTTTGAGGTGTATGCCAGATTTTTGTTGCATAAACTTGACATTTTAAGAATTATCTTCACAGTTGATTCACAGATTGTCCATCTTTGTCTCAAGAAACAGCACAGACTCTTACTGCATTGCAGGATCACAACCTACATATTGGATGTGGTCTGTTAACAACTGACCTACAAGCAGCAGCATCTCGTGCTGATGTCGGAGGAAGTGCACACCAGACTAAATCTGACATAAAAACAGGTTTCCGAGAAAGTAAGGTATAATAGGACTATAATTTTTCTTAATTCTGGTTGGCCCAACTGACAATATTAGCCTTTCTGAAGTTTTTTAAATTTGGCATTTTGCATAAATCACAGCTGGTTATAGACTTTCTGGACACACATTTCAATATAATGCAATAACAAAGCTGGGATACTTCAAGGGAAAATAAAGAGGAGGAGAGAAACAGGAATCAACTATATTATGCAAATTAAAATCCAGCCACTGAAATAAAATAGTTTTCCACCTCAAAAATGATTTAAATTATACCTCTGAATTGAAACCTAGTTCGAGCAGCATAGCCGGATACCTCAAACTTCAAACTACCAATCAATTATTGATGTGCATTTTTCCTGTTTGATCTTCTTGGGCAAGATTCTTTAAATTATTCTGAAAATCAAAAGTGAAGTTCTCGCCAGTTGCCTGAGCAAAGGGGTTGCTGAAGAAGTGGTTTACATCCATTGGAGTTGCACTTTCTGAATCCCAGGAGTCAGTATCTGTACTGGTAGAGTCTTCTGTAGTGGTAAGTGGATAGCTCAGCTGCTCCAACTGGTCAATGATGTCAGTGAACTGAAAGGCTGAGCTGGATTCAGAGCGAACTGAGTAGGCTGGGAAGTTAACCATAGAACTAGCTTCAGAATGATTAGCAGAGCTATACGTGTGAAAGGATGATGTACCATTCAGTGGCAAATTATTGAGGGAACTGCTTTCAGAACGGTTGTTTATGAGTGAACTGGTTTCAGAAGGACTCAAAAGGCTTTGCATTCTGCTTGCTTGTGCTTTAACCTCAAACAATTCCGATGTATCTGATGGTCTCTCATTGCCATTGAAATCACTCCCTTCTTCAAATTCAAACTCATCTTCCATGTTCATATCTACTGCTTCTGTGGAGTATCTGTCAGGGCTTGACTGAGAAGACAACATACTTTGCTGAAGAATATCCTTAGTTAGTTTAGTTGAATCTGATGCATGCCTAGATAAATCAGACCCTATTTGGTCTAAGCCACTGTACACATATGAAAATGCTTCAGATCCCCCAGCAAAAAAGGAGATTTCTGTTGGGTCATCATCAATAAATTCTTCTGAAACCTGCAGCTGGGAATTCGTCAATGTGAAAAGAGGGTCACCCCTACCGCAATACTGATGCTTTTTATCAGCAATAAAAACACCTGTGGTAAAGTCATCCTCATCATTGTCATTTTTACAGATAACCTTGCTCTCTTTGTTACCCTTCTCTATTTCTAGATCTAAACCACAACTACTCTCAACACCAGTATAAGTGGGGCTGCAGTTTCCTACAACATTACAAAACCCAACACCTTGGAATGATTGGAGTATGGGAGATCCTGGCTGCTGTGTCGCTTTCTTCCCAGTTTCTTCAGTTGGTGTTGCAATACTCTTTTCCGCTGTTGGACGCCTCATATACGGTGCTCTGGGGTCCAAGAAGGAATGATTCGTCTCTGTACAGATGGGCAGGTCAGTAGTGGTAGTGGATGATGTATAAACTGAATGGAAGGAGGCAGATACTGAGGCATGGGACCCAGGAGCACCTAAGCCCTCAGTAAATGAGACACTCTGAAGTGGAAAAAAAATAGAATAGGTAAAAAAGTGTATTTATCATACATAGAAAAAATACTACCTCTGATATCTGACTCAGTAAAAGTGTGTACTAGAAAGATTTTCTGCAAATAAAGCTTTATATACAGAAAAAGACCAAAATCTCCAGAAAGATAAAAACTCACCTTTTACAACTTCTCATGATCAGTTATCAAATTACTCCCATCATTTTTAAACCCTCCGCTAACAGAGCGGACAAGGAAATACACACAAGGGTATTGGAGGGAATTCACAAAATATTTAGGGTCAAGTCCTGAAGTGCTTGCTTCAGCACAACTCCTTTTGCTTGTATGACAGAGACATTTGATCTGAGACACATGAACAGGATTGAGTATCTCAAGGAATAAGTATGAAAATTTCTTTTAAACTATGTGAACTGTGAAAGATGAGCCATGTGAGTCACTTCAACCTACCTGCAGTACCCATTAAAATTAGTACCACAGGAAAAAAAATTATGCACAGCATGAAGATCAAACAGTGAAAATGATTCTGGATCAAAAAGACAACGTAATCAACTTTCCCTACACTGCCAAATTGGAAAGCTGGCTGTCAGTCTTACTGAACATAATATTTAGAATGGTGCAGGACTAACCTGTTTTGGCACATCTGTGTTCGAAGTATGAGCAGACACTCTAGCTTTGCTGCCCCTCCTGAAAGAGAGAGAGTATGCTGTGAGGAACTAAGAAATCAATCAGCCTTTCTCCTCCCCCTACCCAATCTCACTCATTCTACCCACCCATGCAAAAGAGTAAAAAGATGTTTGAAAAGTGTGAATTGGGAGTGCTTTGATCCAGGTGGGCCTTGAGTGGGCCTGACTGTTATAGAAAGGCAGTGAGCAGCGGACCAGCTGAGTGGCAAACAGCGGAGGCTAACAGAGGGAGTTTGCCTGGGGAGAGTACCCTGAGGCTTTCATCTTGCAGGCTTCTCTGAGTAGTTACTGCAACAGCTGAGGAAGCTCTTAGAAGGAAGGAAATATGGAGCTGGTGAGCGTTCAGCTGTTACCTGCACAGGATGTGCCATGTTTCTCTTTCTTCCACAGGACAGAAGCGACTTTGTCTTTACAAAGTGCAAGCTGGTCTCCATATTGGAAGAGAAGGTTCGAGGTCTGGAGTATTGACCCTGCGTTGCATAAGAGAAAATGAAGATTTCCTTGCCAGATGTCAGGATATGCTTCTACGGGCACAACATTCTGAAGAATCAGAGCAGGCTGCGCAGCTGGGACAGAAGGACGGTGAAGAATTTGGCAGCATGTGACCTCCAGAAGAAGAGAGAGGAGCGTCCATGTACCAGCAATGCAGATACAGGTGAGCAACCGTTTTCATGTTCTCTCCACAGGTACTAATTCAGAGAGTGGACTAGATGATACATCTGAGGGAAGGGAGCAGAAGGAGACTCCACCGACTGGAAGGCATGAGATGCACTGTCCTAGGGATGGGGGTCCCATGACTACTGCTCCCAAGAGAAGGAGACGGGTGGCGGTGGTCGGGGACTCCCTCCTCAGGGGGACTGAGTCATCTATCTGCCGCCCCAAACAGGAAAACCGAGAGGTCTGCTCCTTGCCAGGAGCTAGGATTCACAATGTGACGGAGAGACTGCCGAGATTTATCAAGCCCTTGGATCACTACCCTTTCCTGCTTCTCCACATGGGCACCAATGATACTGAGTGGATCACTGCAGACTACATGGCTCTGGGAAGAAGGATAAAGGAGTTTGAGGCACAAGTGGTGTTTTCATCCATCCTCCCTGTGGATGGAAAAGGCCCAGGTAAAGACCGTCAAATCATGGAAGTCAACAAATGGCTATGCAGGTGGTGTTGGAGAGAAGGCTTTGGATTCTTTGACCATGGGATGGTGTTCCAAGAAGGAGGAGTGCTAGGCAGAGAAGGCTTTCACCTAACGAAGAGAGGGAAGAGCATCTTTGCAAGCAGGCTGGCTAGCCTAGTGAGGAGGGCTTTAAACTAGGGTCACCGGGGGAAGCAGACCAAAGCCCTGAGGTAAGTAGGGAAATGGGATACCGGGAGGAAGCACGAGCAGGAGAGCGCAAGAGGGAAGGACTCCTGTCTCATACTGAGAAAGCGGGATGATCGGTAAGTTATCTTAAGTGCCTATACACAAATGCAAGAAGCCTGGGAAACAAGCAGGGAGAACTGGAAGTCATGGCACATACTCACGTGACTGGAGTAGTGTCATGGATGGATATAAACTGTTCAGGAAGGACAGGCAGGGCAGAAAAGGTGGGGGAGTTGCATTGTATGTAAGAGAACAGTATGACTGCTCAGACCTCTGGTATGAAACTGCAGAAAAACCTGAGAGTCTCTGGATTTAGTTTAGAAGTGTGAGCAACAAGGGTGATGTCATGGTGGTAGTCTGGTATAGACCACCGGACCAGGGGGATGAGGTGGACAAGGCTTTCAGGCAACTAACAGAAGTTGCTCGATCGCAGTCCCTGGAACTCATGGGAGACTTCAATCATCCTGATATCTGCTGGGACAGCAATACAGCTGTGCAAAGACAATCCAGGAAGTTTTTGGAAAGCACAGGGGACAATTTCCTGGTGCAAGCGCTGGAGGAACCAACTAGGGGCAGAGCTCGTCTTGACCTGCTGCTCACAAACAGGGAAGAATTAGTAGGGGAAGCAAAAGTGGATGGGAACCTGGGAGACAGTGATCATGAGATGGTCCAGTTCAGGATCCTGATACAAGGAAGAAAGGAGAGCAGCAGAATACGGACCCTGGACTTCAGAAAAGCAGACTTTGACTTCCGCAGGGAACTGATGGGCAGGAACCCCCGGGGAGAATAACATGAAGAGCAAAGGAGTCCAGGAGAGCTGGCTGTATTTTAAAGAATCCTTATTGAGGTTACAGGAACAAACCATCCCAACGTGTAGAAAGAATAGTAAATAGGGCAGGTGACCAGCTTGGCTTAACAATAAAATCCTTGCTGATCTTAAACACAAAAAAGAAGCTTACAAGAAGTGGAAGATTGGACAAATGACCAGAGAGGAGTATAAAAATATTGCTCAGGCATACAAGAGTGAAATCAGGAAGGCCAAATCACACTTGGAGTTGCAGCTAGCAAGAGATGTTATGAGTAACATCAGGTATGTTTAGCAACAAGAAGAAAGTCATGGAAAGGTTAGGCCCCTTATTGAATGAGGGAGGATGTGGAAAAAGTTAATGTACTCAGTGCTTTTTTTGCCCCTGTCTTCACGAACAAGGTCAGCTCCCAGAGTACTGTACTGGGCAGCACAGCATGGGGAGGAGGTGACCAGCCCTCTGTGGAGAAAAGTGATTCGGGACTATTTAGAAAAGCTGGATGAGCACAAGTCCATGGGGCCAGATGCGCTGCATCTGAGGGTGCTAAAGGAGTTGGCAGATGCGATTGCAGAGCCATTGGCCATTATCTTTGAAAACTCATGGCGATCGGGGGAGGTCCCGGATGACTAGAAAAAGGCTAATGTAGTGCCCATCTTTAAAAAAGGGAAGGAGGAGGATCTGGGGAACTACAGGCCAGTCAGCCTCACCTCAGTCCCTGGAAAAATCATGGAGCAGGTCCTCAAGGAATCAATTCTGAAGAACTTAGAGGAGAGGAAAGTGGTCAGAAACAGTGAGCATGGATTCACCAAGGGCAAGTCATGCCTGACTAACCTAATTGCCTTCTATGACGAGATAACTGGCCTTGTGGATGAGGGGAAAGCAGTGGATGTGTTATTCCTTGACTTTAGCAAAGCTTTTGATACGGTCTCCCACAGTATTCTTGCCAGCAAGTTAAAGAAGTATGGGCTGGAGGAATGGACTATAAGGTGGATAGAAAGCTGGCTAGATCGCCGGGCTCAACGGGTAGTGATCAATGGCTCCGTGTCTAGTTGGCAGCTGGTATCAGGCGGAGTGCCCCAAGGGTCAGTCCTGGGGCCGGTTTTGTTCAATATCTTCATTAATGATCTGGAGAATGGTGTGGACTGCACCCTCAGCAAGTTTGCAGATGACACTAAACTGAGAGGAGTGGTAGATACGTTGGAGGGTAGGGATAGGATACAGAGGGACCTAGACAAATTAGAAGATTGGGCCAAAAGAAATCGGATGAGGTTCAACAAGGACAAGTGCAGAGTTCTGCACTTAGGACGGAAGAATCCCATACACTGCTACAGACTAGGGACTTAATGGCTAGGCAGCAGTTCTACAGAAAAGGACCTAGGGGTTACAATGGACAAGAAGCTGGATATTAGTCAACCATGTGCCCTTGTTGCCAAGAAGGCTAACAGCATTTTGGGCTGTGTAAGTAGGGGCACTGCCAGCAGATCGAGGGATGTGATCATTCCCCTCTATTCAGCATTGGTGAGGCCTCATCTGGAGTACTGTGTCCAGTTTTGGGCCCCCCACTACAGAAAGGATGTGGACAAATTGGAGAGAGTCCAGCGGAGGGCAACAAAAATGATTAGGGGGCTGGAGCACATGACTTATGAGGAGAGGCTGAAGGAACTGGGATTGTTTAGTCTGCAGAAGAGAAGAATGTGTGGGGGGGTTGATAGCTGCTTTCAACTACCTGAAAGGGGGTTCCAAAGAGGATGGATCTAGACTGTTCTCAGTGGTACCAGATGATAGAACGAGGAGTAATGGTCTCAAGTTGCAGCGGGGGAGGTTTAGGTTGGATATTAGGAAAAACGTTTTCACTAGGAGGGTGGTGAAGCACTGGAATGGGTTACCTAGGGAGGTGGTGGAATCTCCTTCCTTGGAGGTTTTTAAGGTCAGGCTTGACAAAGCCCTGGCTGGGATGATTTAGTTGGGGATTGGTCCTTCTTTGAGCAGGGGGTTGGACTAGATGACCTCCTGAGGTCCCTTCCAACCCTGATATTCTATGATTCTATGTTATATCCCCCTTTCAGCAATGACTAAAGGAAGGTACAGCAAGCACATGAAATATTTGTGAATTACTACAAAACACAGAAGCAAGATAATTACAGAAAACAGAGACATTAGATTCAGACCATTCATGTTTTCAAAGGAGAATGCAAAAGCAACTGCAAGGACATGAGAGAATAGAAGAATGAGACAGCATAAAGGTGTCTGTTCTTTTAAAAAAAATTCCTCCTCATCAAAGCACACAGATATCCATAAATTAATATGGTGTCAAAACAGAGAGCAAGTCAATTCATGTTCAACACTTATGCAAAGTACATTGTCAGTTAACTGTATACAATACGTGGCATGTAATAGTACCCATTTTCCATTAAAAAAAGCCCTTTTTATAAATTATAAAAGCTGGTGATTTGATCCACAGGTAACCGTTTTTAATTAGAAAATCCCTGCTCAAGACAGGAAGCTGATCAGAAGTGCAAATAGTTAATATACATTTTTTATAGAATTTTCCATCTTTTTATCGCCCAGATTAATGTCCCGTAGACCTTTTCTCATTTTGTGAAAACTGCCTTTGGAATGTATTTTCTAACTAACTCATGTAAACCATACACATTTAAGAAAACCACATGGACTGAAACGAAGGATGATATCTCTTTGAAACATTTCCTACTAGTAGTTAGAGTGTGTGCACACTTGAGAGAGAGAAATTCAAAAAATAAATCAAAGGTAGAATACAATTTCAAGTCTCTGCTCTGCCACAGATTTCCTGTGAGACTTTGGCAAGTCACTTAGCCTCTCTGTGCATCAGTTCCTTATAATTTTATAATTAAAAAAAGAAATATGTCTCAAAGCAGCAATTTCATTAAAAGTGAGATTTAGGATATCAACATAGGGGCTTCCAAGAGTCTCAATTTTACCTTTTAAAAATCATGGGTTTTACCTTTCATAGGGAGTTTTCTTCATCCCACTGTCTTTAACATAATCCACCAGCTGTTTCTGTGTTCGTCCACTGTGAACCCAAGCAAAGTACCAATATTATAAAAATCATCATGAAAGGAGTAGATAAAAATGTCCAGGTTTGGAACAAAGAATGCTTATGCATCAGGAACAGATTCTGAAACTTTTAACTTCAGAATTATGTTAAAGCACTTTTTCATCATGATTTAATTTCCTAACTATAAAAAGTTGTGTTTTATAAATATGCTGAGTTATCCTATGCCATACCTGTATCTGAATGAAGACCCTCTGCTGAAGAAGACTGCTTTAGCCTTTGGTTTCGGCTGATCAAACAGCCTGAAGAAAGTGTGATATTCCACACAGATTTTCCAGAAGTTTTTACACTCATCCCTACTGCCAAACAGAAACTCCAGCGTATCCTGATATGGACCCTAGGAGCAAAACAGACGATCAAGTAGAACACACAAGAACACTGAAGACAGACAAGAAAATAGCATGTACTCTCTACCACAGATACTGAACTGCAATGGGCTGCAATATTTTTGTTTCCGCATGGTCTGAGCCAAGTCGCATATAAAAATTTTAATTTTACTAAGGCCTCGGGGCATTTGGTAAAGTTTTGAATGTAGTTTTAAAATGTGCAATCTGAAACATCCTAAAATGTTTTTATTCATGCTTTAGAAAAATGCAAAAGTGCTTTAAAATAAACTTGATAAAAACCTTTACAATTATGTTAACTATAGATCATATTAGTAAAAGTGGATTGTTAAATTAGTAATTTGGCTGAAAGAAATAATCAAGATATTTAATCACAAGGCTTGTTTTAAATATATATTTTCTTAAAAGTGTTAAGGCTTATCTTACACTTCCTGGGGTTTGTTAGATTTCTTCTTTCATTTAACAGTTTGAATTCAAGAATTACCATTAGACTTGGCTGCACCTAAAAACCGCCTCCAAAGATAAAAATAGAGGTCTAGGTTTTTGTAACTGATGATGCAAATTTGTGGGAAAGCAAATGCAAAGTAGAAGATATCTCACTGAAAAGATGCTTCATACCAGCCCCCTTCCACTTAACACTGGGGTGTCATAGTTTAAGAGTCTTAGCTTATCTCAATTGGCATAGTATCACATGAGGAGTTAGGTGGTTTCAGAGATACCCACAGCTGCCAACTATATAGGGATAATGTAAGTTAAAACCCAACACCATAAATTACACCTGGAAACAAGCCAAAAGCTGGTGCAGATTGGATGACACAGGTATGATGCGCTCTCTCTGATAGGCACTACTTAACAAGCAGGCATTCTGCACCAAGTGAAGTTTTTAAGTAATCTTAAAATATAGTCCCATGTACAGCATATTATAGTAATCCAATCTTGAAGTGACAAAGGTATGAATAATCATGAGTAAGGTTGCGAGTCTTTCATGGAGGTCACGGAAATCACGGATTCCGTGACTTTCCGGGACAACTATGACCTCTGCAGCTGCAGTAGCTGGTGCAGCTGACCCCAGAGCCACCTGAGCAGACCTCCCTCCAGCAGCAGCAGGGGTCTGGGCTGCCCCCAGGGGTGAGCTGGAGCTGGTTCGCACCAGTTCCCACGAACCAGTTGTTAAATTTTGAAGCGGTTTTAGAATCACTTGTTAACCGGCTTCCCTGCAAGGGAAGCTTTGATGGGCTCCGGCCGGGAAGCGTGTAATTCCTCCTCCCGGCCACCGGGGGCGCTGCGCTTCAGGAGCCATGTGGGCTGGCTCCTGGCCCTGTTGCTGCTGCTGCTCCTTGGACCTCTGGCCCTGGGGCTCCTGCTGCTACCTGGTGGGTCCCCAGCTGCTCTGCTGGGCCTGGGCTGCGTCCTGCTGCTCGGACTGCTCCCAGCCCCTCTCCCCATGTGAGTACCCACCACCCTGCCCCCAGCCAGCCTGTCGCACCCCCTGCCCCCAGCGAGCCCCTGCCCGCAGCGAGCCCGTCGCACCCCCTGCCCGCAGCCAGCCCCTGCCCACAGCCAGCCCCTGGTGCACAGCCAGCCTCTGGCGCACCCCCTGCCTCCAGCTAGCCCTACCCCACGCCCGTCTGCAGTCAGCCCCATGTCCACTGGTGCCCTGCAGTTCCCAGGGCAATAACCCTGCACACCTGCTTCAATGAGGGGGGGCAGGGAGCAGCTGGGACCCACACATGTGCACACCCTAGGGTGACCAGACTGCAAGTGTGAAAAATCGGGACAGGAAGTGGGGGGTAATAGGAGCCTATATAAGAAAAAGACCCAAAAATCGAGACTGTCCTTATAAAATCAGGACATCTGGTCACCCTAGCACACCCTCAGGGAGTGGCGGGGACCCACACATGTGAAACGGAGCTCATTTCTAGTTCAGGCCCATCTTTTTTAAAAAGAACTTTAGGTAAGGTTAACATACATCCGTATTTTCCCAGAGATGTCAGGCTTTTTGGTTCTTAAATCGCCGTCCAGGCGGAAATTTTAAAATTTAAAAATTCCTCCCGGGAAAATACGGAAGTATGGTAACCCTATTGGTACAAAAAATACATACTGTGGCACATCCCTTAAATCAGAACTTTTTATAGGGAACCGGTTGTTAAGATTTTAGCAGCTCATCACTGGCTGCCCCCCTCAGCAGCAACTGCAGGGTCACGGGCTTCCCCCCACCCCAGCAGCAGGCCCCGGGGTGCCCCCACCCCAGCAACAGCAGTGACCACCGGAACATCCACCCCAGAGCAGCAGCGTCCGCTGGAGCGCCCCCCTCCCCCAGCACCTAACATTTAGTCATGGGTATTTTTAGTAAAAGTCATGGACAAGACACTGATCGTGACATTTTGTTTATTCCCCAGGACCTGTCCATGACTTTTACTAAAAATACCCGTGATTAAATAGTAGCCTTAATCATGAGTTAATCTGCATTCAAAAGGAAAGTGTCACAATCTCATGGCCAAGCACAGAAGACAAAATAAGCACTCTTGGCCACTACTGCTATATGGACATCCAGAAACAGGTGAGAATCTAATAAGCATCTTATGTTGTGAACCTAAGTCACATAAGGCAGGCAAACTGCCTCAACTGAAAGTGCTAATGATATCGCCTCGGCCATTTCTTCTATTTGTTTCCCAAGGTCTTTCAGGATCACTTTATTTTTATCTGAATTGAGAGCCCACATAAAACGATTACCTATCTGTATCGGTTGTTCCTCAAGATTCAATGCAGCTGTGTATTCAATTTAGGCGGCGCACACCTAGCACACTGGAGCCAGAGAACTTTGCCTAGCAGTACCTGTAGGGGTGGCGTTCATGCCCTGCGGCCCAACCCCATCCCAAGGGCAGCGCCACCCCGAACTCCCTCACTGGCTTTGTACCGAACATCAGAAGTACAGACTCTGATGCAGTGGGGGTGGAGGGTAAGTTGTGGAATACACGTCTGCATCACATCTCAAACAACAGTTAACAAGAAGGTAATGATTTTTTCTTCTTTGAGTAGATGCAACCATGTTTTCTACTCAGGTGACTCATAAGTAGTACTCATAGTAGGAGAGAGGTTGGAATCTATTTAAACAAGGACTACAAGATTGCTTTCAAAAGTCTGAATCTGATCTGGATGCAGCAGTAATGGCATAGTGGTTTATAACAGTATGCACAGATGACCAAGTGGCAGCCCTACAAACGTCCAATATAGGAATGTCACTTAGAAATGCCATCAATGTTGCCTAGGGTCTTGTGGAATGAACATTTGAGGCAGAGTATACAGGAAGTTATCCACCCGGAGATCACCTGTGAACAGACTGCTTAATCCTTAATTTGGTCTGCATATGAAATAAACAAACAAGGTAAGGAGCAGATATGTTTGGTCCCATTGAGATTCAGTCCTATTTTCTCCTATTGAGACAAAGCTAAATAAACATCGGTTGATGTCCAGTGAGTGAAGATGTTGTTCCTCTGGGAGGTTTCAGAGTAGCAGTCGTGTTAGTCTATATCCACAAAAAGAACAAGAGTACTTGTGGCACCTTAGAGACTAACACATTTATTTGAGCATGTTGTTCCTCTGGCAGTGAATGCTGCTTAGGGAAGAACACTGGTAAATATACAGCTTAGTTCAGGTGAAACTGGGAAACAACTTTGGATAAACACTTAGGATATGGCCGCAGGGTTACTTTATCTTTAGAAAATTGAGTGTAACGGGGTTCCACCATCAAAGCCTACAACTCACCCACCCTCCTGCTGGATGTTATCACCACAAGGAAAGCAGTTTTCTGACACAGAAGGGAGAAAGAAGAAGTTACTAGATGCTCGAATGGAGGCCCCAAAGGAATAGCTAAGACAGTATTAAGGTCTCACAAAGAAATTGGCTCTTTAACCAATGGGCAGAGACAAGTGACTCCTTTTAAGAACCTCACTGCCCTGAGGTTTGAAACTATCGACTTTTCCGTGGGCAGATGAAACACCCAAGTCATCGCCAGGTGGACTTTCAATGAACAAAGCGCAAGACCAGAAGACTGAAGGTGTAACAGGTACTCTAAAATGCTCTGGATACAAGACAACTTTAGATGAACTCCACAGGCTAATGACCAAATCCAGAACTGATTCCATTTCGACAAACAGAACACTTTGGTGGAGGGCTCCCTACTACTGAGCAAGACTTCCCAACACCAACTCCAAACATAATTCCTCCTCCTCATCTAACCATGCAGTATCCATGCTGTGAGATGCAGGGAGTGCTGAATGCAATACCCGACATGATGCTAAGTCAGGAGGTCGGGATGAAAAGGAACAGATACAAGAGGGCAAACCATTAACATGAAGGTTGGAGAACCAACAACATTGCCTCAGCCATGCTGAAGCAATGAGAATGAGCTTGGCATGGTCCAACTTCAGCTTGAGAATGACCTGCAGGATTATAAGAATTGGAGGAAAACCATACAACAGTGCCAATTCCCAGCTCAGGTGAAAAGCATCAATGAAGGAGCCCAGACTGAGATCCCACCCCTGGGATTAAAAGATCTGACATTTCTTGTCATTTCTAATGGCAAGCAGTTTGATTGTTGAGATGCCCAAACTTCAAAAAATGGACTGCAGGATGCTGGGCTTCAGGGACCATTCGTGATTCAAAGAGAAATTTCTGCTGAGGTGATCCACCAGGTGATTCTGGATCCCAGGTAAGAGAATTGGCCAGGGGGGTAACGTTTTCCCCAATGCAAACTGTCAGAGCCTGATCACCTCCTAACACAGCACCTTGAAGATTGCCAGGTCCCTCCTGTCTGTTCACATAATATATCACGGTAGTATAATCGGTAAGGATGTGCATTGACAAGTCTCTAATGTGATCTCAAAGGGCCTGATGGGCATTGTAGATGCCACAAAGCTCCAGAACATTTATATGCATGGAAACTTCCTGTTCTGACCACAGGCTTTGAACTTTCAGCAACCCTAGATGTGCTCCTCAACCTATTAAGCAGGCATCGGTGACAACATTCCCGGTTGGCGGGGACCAAGCGAAGGGAACACTCTGGCACACATTGCCTTGAATTGTCCATTATCATAAGGAGTCCAGTATTGGCAGAGGAAGTCAGACCTGTCTGTCCAAGGGATGATAACTCAGATGATTGACTGACTTCAGGGACATCCGAAGAGGACATAGGCACAATCTGGAATGTTGGACTAGCTGTGTACATGAAGCCATATGGTCTAGCAACCTCAGGCATACTCAGGCTGGGGGTGAGGGTTGAGACTGAAACTCTGGACATAGGTGGCAAATTGCCTGTAGTCACTTGGTTGGCAGAACCAGTCTTAAACCATGTAGAGTCTATCAGGGCCCTAGTAAACTTGATTCTTTGAGTTGGAATCTGTCAAGGCTGTATCCCCACTTTGAACTTTAGGGTACAAATGTGGGGGGGCCTGCATGAAAACTTCTAAGCTTAACTACCAGCTTAGTTCTGGTCCGCTGCCACCATTCCCAAATGGATTCCCTTCCCTGGGAAGCCTTGAGAAACCTTTCACCAATTTCCTGGTAAATACAGATCCAAACCCCTTGGATCTTAAAACAAGGAGAAATTAACCATTCCCCTCCTTCCTCCCACCAACTCCTGGTGAATACAGATCCAACCCCCTTGGATCTAAAAACAAGGAAAAATCAATCAGGTTCTTAAAAAGAAGGCTTTTAATCAAAGAAAACGGTAAAAATCATCTCTGTAAAATCAGTATGGAAAATAACTTTACAGGGTAATCAAACTTAAAGAGCTCAGAGGACTCCCCTCTAGTCTTAGGTTCAAAGTACAGCAACCAAAGATAAACCCTCTAGTAAAAGGTACATTTACAAGTTGAGAAAACAAAGTAAAACTAAGACGCCTTTCCTGGCTTTTTACTTACAAGTTTGAAATATGAGAGACTTGTTTAGAAAGATGGGGAGAACCTGGATTGATGTCTGGTCCCTCTCAGTCCCAAGAGCGAAACGACTCCCAAACAAAGAGCACAAACAAAAGCCTTTCCCCCCCCCAAGATTTGAAAGTATCTTGTCCCCTTATTGGTCCTTTGGGTCAGGTGTCAGCCAGGTTACCCGAGCTTCTTAACCCTTTACAGGTAAAAGGATTTTGGAGTCTCTGGCCAGGAGGGATTTTATAGTACCGTACACAGGAGAGCTGTTACCCTTCCCTTTATAGTTATGACAGAATCAGTGTTGACTTTCCACTGTTTAGGATGAGACCTAGATGACTGAGTAGGTGTAGTGTGACGAGGACATGACAGAGGACTCCCTCTCTGGACTTGCCCTTCAATAACCCATCACCTAAATATGGAAAGATATGAATTCCCCTCTTCCTGAGGTACGCTGCTACAAAAATCACGCACTTGATATACATCTGGGGAGTGGAAGACAGACCAAAAGGTTGCACAATGTACTGGTAGTGCCAGCCAGACACAATAAATCTGAGGAACTTCCAGTGGCCCAGGAGGATTGCTACATGGAAATAAGTATCCTGCAGTTCCAGAGCATCTACAGTTATGATTTAAGGTGGGGCAAATACACAGTTGCATCTACACAAAGACGAACAGCTTTTAATCTAGGCATCACAGAAAAGTTTATACAGGAAATGTAATTAAATATAAAATAGAATGTACGTATTTTAATACTATTACTATAGTGCATTGCTCACAAAAGGATCTAAAAGGATACAGGTTAGTCTTTTCACACTGTACCATAGAACTTCTCCACTTAAAGTTACAAGTCCTTCTCTGACTCCCTTCCAAGAAGCCAGGTGGGTCTTGAGACACCTGCTCTGAAATACTTTGTGATGTTGCACTCCATATGATTTCATGAAAATATGCCAATGAGTTTGAATATAATGTAACTGGAATATGCTTCATGCAAAAGGTCTCTTGTAAGGTATCATTACAAAGCTAATAATCTACTGAGTGTGGTCATCCTATTTGTATAAATGTATCATTCTTGTATCTGAAACTAGAAATATGAAATATAACTGAGGTCCTACTGTCATTATGCAAAGTGTAGGCCATTAATGGTGGTTTGGAATCTTGATGGCTCCCATCAACTAGGAAAATTGGTTGTAAATGGCTCTGTTTACTTGCAAGCCTTCCTGTAAGTCAGGCCAGGAAGAAAGAAGGCTTGGGGTCTCATAGGACATGTGACCATATCACCTGGTACCGGAATCCATCTTAAATCTGGTGCTTTTCCATTTTGAAGGAGGGGCTGGGACCCAGATAGACAAAAGATTCCCGCCTTGTGCCAAAGCTATGCAAGGGGGGTGGAACAGAACAAAGGAGGCTGCAGTCATGAAAAATCCCCTAGCTACCACCTGAGCTGGAACAAGAACTGTACCAGGGGAAAGGATTGGGCCCAGACTAGGAAGGAGTCTAGTCTGTGAAAGAAGCTTATTGGAACATCTCTGAGAGTGAGATTTACCTGTATTCAGTTTCTTAAATATATTAGGCTTAGACTTGTGTGTTTTGTTTTATTTTGATTGGTTACTTACTTTGTTCTGTCTGTTATTACTTGGAACCACTTAAATCCTATTTTTTATATTCAATAAAATCACTATTGCTTATTAATTAACCCAGAGTAAGTAATTAATACCTGGGGGAGCAAACAGCGGTGCATCTCTCTCTGTCAGTGTTATAGAGGGCAGACAATTTATGAGTTTATCCTGTATAAGCTTTATACAGAGTAAAACAGATTTATTTGGGGTTTGGATCCCATTGGGAACTGCATGTCTGGATTCTAGAGACAGGAGCACTTCTTAAGCTATTTTCAGTTAAGTCTGCAGCTTTGGGGTACATGGTTCAGACCCTGAGTCTGTGTTGGAGCAGACTGGCATGTCTGGCTCAACAAGGCAGGGTTCTGGAGGCCCAAGCTGGCAGAGAAAACAGGCTCAGAAGTAGTCTCAGCACATCAGGTGACAGTTCCAAGGGGGTCTCTGTGACCAAACCCATCACATACTTTATCTTAGGATCTCTACCATCAGGAACCATGCTGAATGAGAGAGAATTCCTGGGATGGAGTAAAAGACAGTTACCTTTTCCGTAACTGGTGTTCTTCGAGATGTGTTACTCATGTCTATTCCACAATAGGTGTATGTGCTTGCCACGTGCACCAGTGGCGGAAGCTTTTCCCCTAGCAGTACCTGTAGGGGAGCGCCCCTAGCAACCCCTGGAGATAGTCTAAAATGAGCTGGATTGGGGCAGCAACGGGGGAAACGCTCCGCTCAGCTGCCCATCAGGAAAACCGAGAGCACTTTGCCAGGAGGTTTTTAAGGTCGGGCTTGACAAAGCCCTGGCTGGGATGATTTAGTTGGGGATTGGTCCTGCTTTCAGCAGGGGGTTGGACTAGATGACCTCCTGAGGTCCCTTCCAACCCTGATATTCTATGATTCTAAGTAGGCTCGACGCCTGCTTTCCAAGAGGACGTGCTGAACCCCCCTCCAAGCATGTCCTTTCCTCCTGACCTAACCATTGAGCAGCCATGCCATGAGGTGGAGTGCTGCTAGGTTGGGGTGGAGGAGACGGCCCTGGTCCTGGGAGATCAGATCTAGGTAGGACGGCAATGGCCATGATGGGGTGACCACCACGCTCATGAGGGTCCTGTACCCATGTTGCCTGGGCCACACCAGGGCAATCAGGAGGACCCGGGCCCAGTCCACCCTTATTTTCTCCAGGACCCTGCCAATCAGAGGGAACGGGGGAAAAGTGTAGAGAAGCTGACCTGACCAGGATAGGATAAAGGCATCGGAGATAGCGCCCTTCCCTAGGCCCCCCTGGAGCAGAACCAGGGACACCGGCGGTTCTGCCGAGTCATGAACAGGTTCACCTGGTTGAGTTCCCCACTCTTGGAAAAGTCTGTGCACCACCTCTGGATGTAGAGACCACTCATGCTGAGAGAAGAAGTCTCGGCTGAGGCGATCCACCCGAGAATTCCGGGCGCCCGGTAGGTGATAGGCCTGTAGGCAAATGTTGTGGGCTATACAGAAGTCCCACAGCCTGAGGGCTTCCTGGCAGAGGAGCAGGCCCCGCCTTGCCTGTTGATGTAAAACATTAAGGCCATGTTGTCCGTAAGAACCCTGACCACTCTGCCCTCCAGGTTTGAGCGGAAGGCCATGCACGCCAGCCACACTGCCCTGAGTTCCTTGACGTTTATATGAAGGGCAAGGTCCTGCACAGACCACAGACCTTGGGTCTGAACGTCCCCCACATGGGCTCCCCACCCCAGGTCCAAAGCGTTGGACACCAGCTACATCGATGGGGGTCTGCCCCTGAATGGCACCCCGTGGAGCATGTTCCCCGGGGAGGACCCCCATTGTAGGGAGGCTATCACTGGCTCAGGCAGAGTGAGAACCTTGTCCATCCTGTCTCTGGTCTGAAGGAGGGGATGATGGAGGCCAGAGAGACCATGCGAAATTTGAGCTTTACCATGTACTGGTTCAGGCCTTGCAGGTCCAGAATAGGCCTGAGCCCCCTTCTGGCCTTCGGGATAAGGAAATAGCCAGAGTAGTACCCCTTGCGTTTGAACTCTGCTGGCACCACTTCCACTCCTCCTAAGCTCCTAAGGAGCCACCCCACCTCCTGCTTGAGCAGGGCCTCGTGAGAAGGGTCCCCCGGTAGAGATGGGGGCGGAGGGTAGTTGGGAGGGATAGAGGTAAATTGGAGGGTGTAGCCCCAGGAGATGGTGTTGAGGACCCATTGGTCTGAGGTCAGCTGCGACCACTCCAGGAGAAAAGCACACAACCGGTTGGAGAAGGGAAGCTTTACTGCGGGTGGATCCCTAATGTGAACTGGTAGGTTGCCACCGGGCATCCCGTCAAATCTGCCGTTTCCCCGCCTGTTTGCCCTTGGAGGACCCAGGCCGGGGAGCAGACCGGGACTGCCTCTGCAGCCGTTTCTTATAAGGGGGGCTCATATTTTTTTTTTTATAAGGGGGCTCATATTTAGAGTGGGTGGCCTGGATAGGAGCCTGCTGCAACTTAAACTTAGGTCTAGCTGGAGCCAGAACATAGAGGCCAAGTGTCTTAAGCGTAGTGCGGGAATCTTTCAGGCCGTGCAGCTTCACGTCCGTCTGTTCAGCAAACGGCCTTGCCATCAAATGGGAGATCGTGCAAGGAGTTCTGCACCTCACTGGACAGCCCAGATAGAAGGAGCCATAATGCCCTCTTCATGTCCACTGCAGAGGCCATGGACTGTGCAGCTGTATCTGCCGCATCTGACGCTGTCTGCAGGGTTGCCCTGGCAACCGCTGTACCCTCCTCCACCAGAGCTTTGAACTCTCCTGGAGGGAGTCCTCGAATTTGGGCAGAATGCCCCACAGATTGAACTCATACTGACCCAGGAGAGCCTGATGGTTCTCCACCTGTAACTGGAAACTCGAGGATGAATAAACTTTTTTCTCCCAAATAAATCCAGCCTCTTTGAGTCTTTATTTTTCGGAGTAGGGGCTGGTTGGCCCTGCCACTCCCTGTGGTTGACCAACTTGACCATCAGAAGTTAGGGGCAGGGCGGGTGTACAGATATTCATGCCCCTTGGCGGGTACAAAGTACTTGCATTCTGCTCTTAGAGATGGGGGGCAAGGAAGCCGGGGTTTGCCACAAGGCATTTGAAATTTTTGCCACCCCCTCATAGAATGGAAGGGCCACTCTGCCCGGTACCAAGGTGGACAGGACATTGAAGAGGGAGTCTGAGGGTTCCTCCACCTCCTTGGCCTGAAGGTTGAGGCTTGATGCCACTCTTTTCAATAGTTCCTGGTGGGCTTTGGAGTCCTCCTGCGGAATGGAGGGGCCGTAATCACCTCATCAGGGGAGGGTGAGGAGGCAGAAGATGCACATCCCACTGATTCCTTTCTCGGGGGCTGGGACAGGAAGGCCGACAGCCGTTCCGAGGCTCCGGCCACTGAGCGAGCCCCCACCGTGGGCTGCATCGGGGGCCACAGGCCCATTGGTACCACTGTGCCGGCCACGGAGCCCAGTGCCATTGCACCTGCTGTGGCACTGGCGGAGCAGGCTGTTCAGCCTGACTGGCCTGTCCCATCAATCAACGATTACGAAGGGAGGCCGGGCTGGCGTACAACCTGCCGCTGTCCCTGGACCGGGAAGAGCGCCAGCGGTGGGAATGGTGCCGACCATGAAACTGCGATCCCGATGTGGAGGAACGGTACCACCAGTAGCAGCTGCTCCGCAATTGGCTCAGGTGGGCAGATCTGCACCGGCGAGGCACCGGCGATCGACGCCCAAACTGCGGGGGCAGTGCCATGACAGGGTACTGGAGCGAGACGATGAACGGGAATGGCATCAACGTTCATGTCGCAGCTGGCTATGATAGCCCCTCGGAGAAGAAGACCTTCTGTGTCGTCTGTCTCTGTCACGACAGGGCCCGCTCCTCGAGGCAGAGCGGTGCCTGGAGCCAGGGCCAGTGCAAGGAAGTTCACGCCCTAGGCAAAACTTCCACTTTGCCCCCCCCGCCCTGCGGCAGCTCCCCCCCAGCTCTAATTCTCCTCCCCTCCTAGGCTTGCGGCGCCAAACAGCTGATTGGCGCCGCAAGCCTGGGAGGCAGGAGAACTGGAGCGGCGACCGCGTGCTCAGGGAGGAGGCGGAACAGAGGTAAGCTGGGGTGGGGAGCTGCCGCACGGCTCCCCGAGGGGGAGGGAGGGAGCTGCCATGGGGGGGGGTGCCTGGGGGTGGGGGAGCTGCCACAGGGCTCCCCACCCCAGCTCACCTCTGCTATGCCCCCTCCCCAACCACGCTGCCCCCGGCTGGAAATGACAATTGCATGGAGCGGCCGCTGCGCTGGGAAAGGGAGTCTGAGCCGCACGTGTCAGCGCGCTGCCGGCAGCCCAGCCCAGGAACGCTGTAAAAAAAATTGGGGGCACCGCTTTTTGGCGCCCCCAAATTTTGGCGCCCTAGGCAACTACCTAGTTTGCCTTAATGGTAGCACCGGTCCTGCCTGGAGCCCCTATCAGTCAGAACCCAGCCAGACAACGTGGTGGGGGTCAACGGTGACTGGCATGGACTATGCACTGGACGGTCGCTGGCCAGCGAATGGCATCGGGAACATTCCCTCGACCGCGAATGGTACCCGAGCCAGGGGAGACTTTGGAGATCCCAGCGGTGGCTTGCCTCTGGACCGTGGAGCCAGCGTTGGTTGTACCCCTGGTACCGGCATGGACATAATGTCCTGGGCCACGTGGAGGGCATCCAGACATCCAGGGAAGTCTTCTCCGAATAGGCCGGGCTACTCCACCTGACCTGAGTCAGAGGCCTGAAGGCCGATGGGGATAGAGGACTGCCCAACATGGGTCTAGCTTCTCCCCTGGTTTTGCTCCAGTGCCATGGCAGAAAAGGCCTCTCCTTAGCCTTCTTGGCGTGCCCCGCGGACGGGGAGCAGTGCCGACTGGTAGATAGCACTGACGGGTCGCTGCAGGACTCTTGCAGCGATCGCTGAGATGGGTTTTGCCCAGACAGCATAAATAGTCCATGTGCGGATCACTCACTGGCATCGGTTGCCTACAAGTGTCGCACAACTTAAAACGCGGGGCACAGGGCATGCCCTGGCCCGGGCGCACTAAACTAAACTTATCTAATCTAACTACTTCAACTACAGGTACTACTACACTGAACGAACAAGAGTTCTGGAGGAAAGCTGCAGACAAGCTGGAACAAAGCAGTTCTGAAGCACCTTCACTGGTGGCAAGAAGGAACTGAGAGTGGGGGGAGTGCGCACCGCCCCTTATACCGCACCATGAAGGCGCCACTCCAAAGGTCGCTGGGGCGCTCCCCTACGGGTACTGCTAGGGGAAAAACTTCTGGCACCAGTGCACGTGGCGAGCACACGCACCTATTGTAGAATACACAGGAGCAATCACTCGAAGAAGATGCCCTGTTTCTGAGTGATCTTCTACATAACTAGACTCAGAGTCTTCAAATCAACTGAGAACCATAACTGTCTGAGGTAGCTGATGCTATCAATATTGTTAATAAAAGGTGTATTGAAAGTTTGTCTCTCCTGAGCCTGGAGAGCACCCTTAATTTCTCAAACATGAGGGACACATCCCTGGGGGGAGGAGGCATGAATACCGTAGTGGGACAGAGAGGTGTGGAACAGTGACAATACAAGTTTCCCCCTGTGACAGGGTTGAAAGGATTTAAGATTGGTTTTGTTTTCCTGGAGAAGGCTCAGCTATCAAGAGTTTGTGAAATGCTGCCTATGGCCAGAGGTATTGCAGAAGATGACGTACATAAATTTCTCAGTGCCAGGAGCAGAAGGCAGGTAAATCTTTCTGATCAGATGAGGGACTCACAAATCCCAGTGAACTCCACTGGAAGACCCAAAAACTATTTGTGATGGTCCATCACCAAGCAACTCAGCCTTTCTGCAATCTTGTTTTCCTTTTCTGCTGAGTGACAATAAGAAATGTTTTACAATGGACTGCCCACTCATACTAATGGGGTTCCCCAACACAGGAGACATGCTCATCTTACTTCCTGCTTGTTTATGCAGAACAAGATATCCAGACTGATTGTTTGAATCAGGACAACCTACTTTCATATCAGCTCCTTTGCACACTCAGAATTACCCTGTCTTTCAAAACATTTATGTACAATTGCTATGCTTGTAGAAACTAAATGCTCTGGGCTGAAGTCCCTACACACAGCAGTCCAATTAGGTATATAATTCAGTAAATTAAAAAAAAAAAAAAGGACTGGCATTTTATGAATATCTAAAGTTATATTAGTTAGGATAAAAATTATGAGGTTCATCAATCTTCACGCTTCAGGATATACGCTCACCATGAAAAAGAGTTATGAAAAAGTCCCCCTATGAGGAACAGAACTGCAAGCTTAGGTGCATTATTTTGCTTTTTTTCACATTCCTCTGACGCATCTGGCATTGGTCACTGTTAGTGACAGGATAATGGACTAGATGAACCACTGATCTGCTTCAGTTTGACACTTGAATTATTTTTGCTTCTTTGTTCAGATACATTGAGAAGTACTCAAAATCTATCCACAAAAATGTTAGATTTAACTCTCAAGTGACAGCAAAAAATGGTTACCTACCTTTCATAACTGTTGTTCTTCAAGATGTGTTGCTCATGTCTATTCCATTCTAGGTGTGTGCACGCCCATGTGCACAGTTGTCAGAGACTTTTGCGTTAGCAGTATCCGTAGGGTCAGCCCCCTTGAGTGCAACACTCATGCGTTGGTATATCAGGTGCCGCTGGCCCTACGCCCTCTCAGCTCCTTCTTGCCGGCAACTCTGACAGAGGGGCAGGAGGGCAGGTAATGGAATGGACATGAGTAACACATCTCGAAGAACAACAGTAATGAAAGGTAGATAACCATTTTTTCTTCTTCAAGCGCTTGCTCATGTTGATTCCATTCTAGGTGACTCACAAGCAGTGTCCCTGGAGGTGGGCTCGGAGTTCACAGACGTGCAGATTGTAACACCGCTCTACCAAAGCCAGCGTTGTCTCATGCTTGCTGGATAAGCACATAGTGAAACGTGAACATATCGATGGACGACCAGGTGGCGGCCCTGCAGATATCAGAAACTGGCACATGGGCCAGGAAGGCCACTGCTGAGGCTTGTGCTCTAGTTGAGTGGATGGTTACGATCTCTGGTGGAAGCACCTTTGCCTGATCATAACAGAATCGGATACAGGGGGTGAGCCAAGATAAAATTCTCTGGGTGGACACTGACCGACCTTTCATCCTATCTACCACCGTGACAAACAACCGCATTGACTTGCTAAATGGCTTGGGCCTTTCGATATAGAAGGCTAGCACTCTTCTGATATCCAGGGAGTGCAACCTATGTTCCTCCTCAGACTTATGAGGCTTTGGGAAGACTACTGGCAAGAATATGTTCTGGCTCATGTGAAAATGCAAAACCATCTTGGGCAGGAAAGCCAGATGTGGCTGCAGTTGAACCTTGTCCTTAAAAAATACTGTGTAGAGCAGCTCCGATGTACGTGCTCTAATCTCGGAAACCCTTCGGGCAGAAGTAATCGCCACCAGCAATGACACCTTGCAGGAGAGCAAAAGAAGGGAATAGGACGCTGTGACGTTATCTAATTAAAATATAACCACATAGATCATTGTTGCAACCATTGTACAATATTTGCTGCAAATATATAACAAAGGTAGTCGAGTGAGGTGTCTATGAAAAGGTTATGATTTGTTGGTTCTGATTATGCTATCTGTATGCATGTATCATTTTTGTATGTGAATTTATAAATATTGTCTCTATACTTGGACTTTAAATGTTTGCTCCTGAGGTAACGCCCTGCACATCTTGGAGGGACTATTCAAATTAAGTGGCTCATCAAGAAACACTTGGTTGACAACGGACCATGGGAGAGGTCCATTTACACTGAGTGGACTGTCATGCAAATGTGCTGTCTGGAGTGTAGGTAATGGCTTCCTGCAATGACTGAGGGAAACTGGGCATAAACATATGACTTGCCCATGTGATTCCAAACTCCATCTTGTTGCTGTAATTTTCCACAATAAGAACAGTGGGATGCCCTCCACATGGCAAAAGCTATAAAAGGCCCTGGAAACACCTCCATTTGGTCTTCAATCCTGCTTCTTATCTCTGGAGAAACTTTGCTACAAACTGAAGTTCTGAACAAAGGACTGAATGATCCATCCAAACTGTGGATGTATTCTAGAGACTTGACTTAAGCCAGCAGTTTATTCCATCACTACTACAAGCCTGAACCAAGAACTTTGCCATTACTGTATGTAACCGATTCCTTTAACCAATTTTAACTTTCACCTTTCTTTCTTTTTATAAATAAACCTTTAGATCTTAGATACTCAGGGATTGGCATCAGCGTGACTTTTGGGTAAGATCTAAGTTATATATTGACTTGGGTGTGTGGCTGGTCCTTTGGGATCAGAAGAACCTATTATTTGATGAGACTGGTTATAAAGAACCACTCATCTCTGAATCCAGTGTTTTTGGTGGTGATATAAGAACTGGAATGCCTGAGGAAACTGCCTTTATGTTTTCTTGTTAGCCAGTGTGGTGAAACAGGAGTTTACTTTTGTGGCTGGTTTGGTATATCTTATAAAAAAAATAACCACCAGTTTTGGGTTGCATTTGCCCTACATCTCAGCAGTTCGTCCTGAACTTGGCATCCTCAGTTGTGACCCACTAGGGCACGGTTACAAGAAGGGAACAGAACACCAAGGGCTCAAAGGGGGCTTTCATGAGCCACGCAAGCACCAGATTCCAGGCTCATGGAGGGACTGGGTCCTGGACTTCGGGGTAGAGCCACTCCAGACTTTTTAAGAACTGGACGGTCATGTTATGTGCGAAGACCAACCTGCTCTGGAATGGAGGGTGAAAGGCTGATATAGCGGCCAAGTGGACCTTAACTGATGAAAGGGACAAACCCTGGACCTTCAGGTACATAAGGTAGTCCAAGATTAACTGCAGCAAGGCCTGCTCTAGCCTAACCTATTGGGCCTAGGCCCAGCACATGAATCGTTTCCATTTGGCCAGACAGATCGCTCTAGTGGAGGGCTTTCTACTACCCCGTAGGACCTGCTGGACTCGAGCCAAGCATTCCTGCTCCTCAGCAGTTAACCATGGAGCAACCAAACTGTGAGGTGCAGCACTGCCAGATTTGGGTGCAGGAGCCGACTGTGATTCTATGACAGAAGATCTGGCCAGAGGGGCAACTGCATCGGGGTCGTCAGGTTTTCTAAAATGTTTATCATTTTCGGTGCTTTCCTTTGGACTCTTTTCAGTTTGTCCACATATTTCCTAAAGTGTGGTGCCCAGAATTGGACACCGTACTCCAGCTGAGGCCTCACCAGTGCCAAGTAGAGTGGAAAAATGACTTCCCATGTCTTACATACAACACTCCTTTTAATACATCCCAGAATATTAGCCTTTTTTTTTTTTTTTTTTGCAACTGCATCACATTGTTCACTCATATTCAATTTGTAATGCACGATAACCTCAGAACCTTTTCAGCAGTACTACCATTTAGCCAATTAGTCCCCATTTTGTAGTTGTGCATTTGATTTTTTCTTCTTAAGTGAAGTACTTGCTGGATGCCATGGCTACAGTACTTTGACTTATCCTTACTGAATTTCATCTTGTTGAATTCAGACCAACTCTCCAATTTGTCAAGGTCAGTTTGAATTCTAATCCTGTCCCCCAAAGTGTTTGCATCCTCTCCCAGCAGGGTGTCATCCACAAATTTTGTAAGTATACTGTCCACTCCCTTATCCAAGTCATCAGTAAAAATACTGAACAGTACTAGACCCAGGACTGACCACCAAATACATCCTCTTAGTTTTACAGATGACCATTGATAACTACTTTTTGAGTACGGTCTTTCAACCAGTTGTGCACCCACCTTACAGTAATTTCATTTAGACCATATTTCCTTCGTTTGTTCATGTGGGACTATGTCTAAACACTTACTAAAATCAAGAGAATACCACATTTACTGCTCCTTCCCTCCTGTGGTGCCTATGCCAGTAACCTCATCAAAGAAGAAAATTAAGTTGATTTGGCATGATCTATTCTTGACAAATCCATGCTGGCTATTTCTTATAACTATTATCCTCTACGTGCTTACAAATTGATTGTTTAATAATTTGTTCCAGTATCTTTCTATGTATTGAAGTTAGGCTGACTGGTCTATAATTTCCCAAGTTGTCTTTGTTCCCCTTTTTTAAAATAGATACGTTAGCCCTTTTCCAGCCCTCTGGGACCACACCCTGAATTCTCAAAAGGTAATTGCTAACAGTTCAAAATTGCTTTAGCTAGTTCTTTAAGTACCCTAGGATGAATTTATAATATAATAATAGAGAGAGAGATATACCTATCTCATAGAACTGGAAGGGACCCTGAAAGGTCATTGAGTCCAGCCCCTGGCCTTCACTAGCAGGACCAAGTACTGATTTTGCCCCAGATCCCTAAGTGGCCCTCTGAAGGATTGAACTCACAACCCTGGGTTTAGCAAGCCAATGCTCAAACCACTGAGCTATCCCTCCCCCCTGCCACATACATCTAACTTATCAGAATATTGTTTAACCTTTCCCTATTTTGGCTTCCACTCTTTCCCCCTTGTCATGAATATTGTTTTGAGTATGTAGTTACCATTAAACTTTTTAGTGAAGACTGAAGCAAAAGAGGTATTAAACAACTCAGCCTTATTGATGTCATCAGTCATTAGCTCTCCTTCCCCACTAAGTAGAGGGCCTACACTTCCCTTTGTCTTTCCCTTGCTTCTAACATGTTTAAAGAACCTCTTCTTATTGCCTTTTATGCTCCTTGCTAAGTATAACTCATTTTGTGCCTTAGTCTTTCTGATTTTGTCTCCACATGTTCGTGTTATTCTTTGGTACTCCTCCTTAGCAATTTATCCATGTTTCCACTTTTTATAGGAGTCCTTTTTGACTTTCAGGTCATTAAAGAGCTCCTGATAGGAAGACTACTAAGAGGCCAATATGGCTCTATCTTTCCTTTGCATCAAAATAGTTTGCAATTGTGCATTAAATATTGTCTCCTTGAGAAACTGCCAGCTATCCTGGACTCCTTTATCCCTTAGATTTTCTTCCCAGTTCTCTGAGTTTGTTAAAGTCTGCTTTTTTGAAGTCCATTGTCCTTATTCTGCTGCTCTCACTCCTCCCTTTTCTTAGGATCATGATATCTATTATTTCATGATCATTTTCACCCATACGTTCTTCCACTTTCAGATTTACTACCAATTCCTTCATCTTGGTCAGAATCAAGTCTCAAATGACTGTTTCCCTGGTTACTTCCTCCACTTTCTAAAACACAAAGTTGTCCCTGGTACATTCCAAAAACTTGTTGGAAATGTATTTTGCCATACTACTTTTCGAACAGATGTCTGGGTAGTTAAAGTCTCCCATTATTACCAGGTCTCCAGTTTTGGATATTTCTGTTCATTCCATTCCATGAAAAAACTACAGAAGGAAAAAGTTTACTGCAAAAATTTAGTGGGCTGAAAATTGGGATAAACATGCCCCATTCTCCCCTTGCATATGTGATTAGCAATGGGGTGCAGGTGCACAGTCTGTAATCTGGAAACCATGTGGAGCCCAGGAATCTGAAGCAAATTCTGGCCCCAAACCCTGCAGATCTCCAAACATCTGCTGCAGGAGTGCCTGCTCTTTTATGAACCTCTCATACCCTTAACTACAGCAATGGGCAGCGTGACTCACACAGCTAGCATAACTGCATATTACATAACACCCAGAGGTACATTAAAGCCACAGAAAGAAACTAGCAGCAAGCTGAAACAAGTAGCATTAGCTCCCAAGTGGCAATTTGCCCTATAATTGAATTCCAAAGTTCTGGGCTCATGGTGTATAGAGTGTCTACTCAGAAATTCCGACCCCTTATGGCTGGCCATGCCTTCTTCAGTCTTGCATATTTGACAACGTCACTGTAAACAGGATTGTCCAGCACTTCACAATTGGTGGTAGGCCTGCCTAATAGCCTCTCATCCTTGTCACCCAATCCAAACAGACCTCTTTTGTGAACTTTTGTTTCTCTCCCCACCATGCAGCAAAGGGAGCACATGGCCCCAAATTACTAGTTTTAGCAGTAGGCAAATTTACATATGAAGCACCAGTACTATAAGCAACATTCCTATTAAAAAGAAAATACACAGGAATTACATACTGAACATACTCATAACTATCGTTACTATTTAATATTTTAAAATACACATGCTTATGTCTAATGAGGGCCAAGACAGATATAGGAAGTGGAAAGCCTTAGAAGAGCAAGGTAGGGACATTGAGGAGGTGGGGGAGACCTTTACTACAATAACTGAAGGATGAAGCCAAAAAGTATCCTTTAGGGCATTTTAAAAAAATCCACTTGCTTTACAAAATTATAGACTTAAGTATTTCTACTAACATTTAGAAGACTTGTTTCAAACAGTGCCATGGCTATAGGTATGGCTAGACTTACATGGACTTCTGGGTGTAGCTTGATAAGAAACCTTTTTCTCTTGAAGCTTAATTTACGGACCTTAGACCAGTTGAAGGTGTTGATTTTTGTGGTACCCTAAATGAAAAACAAAATTATTTATGGCTAGCAAGAAATGTTTACAGTCAAGTTGTATCTTGAACAATAACAAGTGTCCTTCCTTGCCCCCAAAATTCATTGTATTCCAATCTATTTTCAATTTATTCCTTTGATCAGGCTTTATCTGCTTTGCAATATCATTCATAGATTAATAGAAAACATAGGGTCTTCAAGCAGATATTGAAGGACAATATCAGTTACTTTGTGGTATATACGTTTTAGATAGGTATTTTTGGTTTTTTGTTTTTGTAAACTTTCCGTTGTTCATTCTACCCAAGGATAGCTCTACAAAATCAAATTTAACTGCTCACCTGGGTTGAGTTTCCCAGGTGTCATCAATATCTGCAGAAGTTACTCATCTTGTGCAGTAACGATGGTTCCTCAAGATGTGTCACCCTATGAGTGCTCCACCATAGGTGTGTCTAACTTCCTGCACTGCTGATTGGAGAACTTAAGTAGCAGTGCTCATTGGGCCCTCCTCGTGCTGTGTCACGAGGCTAGCCAGCGCACTCAGGCTAATCGTCCTCAGTGCCTTCTCTAACACAGAGTCATGAACGAGAACTCAGAACTAGAGGGGAGGAGAGCAGGTTGTGGAGCACCCAAGGGGGACACATCTTTAAGAACCATTGTTACTGCACAAGGTGAGTAACTTCTTCTTTGACTAGCATTCCTATGGGTGCTCCATTTTAGGTGGCTCCCGAGCAGTACCCCTTTTGGAGGGCTGGGACTTCGAAGTTGGGTTAGTTACAGATGACAGTACTGTGAAGGCGAAGATGGCATCGGAGGTGGAGTCCCCCATGATAGCATAGTGTTCTGCGAAAGTGTGGACTGAAGCCCATGTCCCCACTCTGCAGATCTCTGTGATGGGACATCCTTGAAGAAGGCGACAGATGAGGAGATCAATCTTGTGGAATGTATATAGATCCAGGGGTGGGGAAGGAGGAGATCACGTTAAGAATTTGGTAGCACTGTCTGATGCAATTCAAGACTCACTTAAGAGTGTCTTTGGGCTGATATTGCTGAGCCCTTGGTTCTTTCCACCACAGAGGTGAAAAGTCTAGGGGACTTCCTGAAGGCCTTTGTCCTATCAAGGTAGAAGACCATGGCTCTCCTGACATCTAGGGTATGTAGTATAACCTCCCTATTGTCTTGGTGAGGTTTGGTGTAGAAGACTGGAAAGTGAATTGTTTGATTCATGTGAAACAGGGAGGTTACCCCAGGGATGAATTTTTGATGTAGCCGGAGTATAACCTTGTCAGGAAAGAATACTGTGTAAGGGAGATACGCCATCAGAGTTGCTATCTCTCCTACCCTTCTGGCTGAGATCGTTGCTATTAGTAAGGCCGTTTTCACTGAGAGGTATGTTAGCGAACAGGTGGCCATTGGTTCAAAGGGGGGGCCTAGTCAGCACTTTCAGAACCAGGTTTAGGGAATCGAGGTTGAAAGAAGAGGTTGATACCACCCTTAAGGAATCTTTTAGTGATTGGGTGTGACAGTACCATTAAAGGCTGTAATAGCTGATAGATGGACCCTAAGAGAGCTTAGGAATAATCCTGACTTTTTAAGGGTCAGAACATAGGACTAGAATATGTGGAAGAGTTAATGACATTGGAGAGATTTGTTGGGAAATGAACCAAATCTGAAACCTGGACCATTTCTGACAGTAAGTACGTTGTGGAGTGGACTTTCTACTGTGTAAATAGAACCTCCTCTACTTCCTTTGAACATGAACTTTCTAGGTGCTGGAACCAAGCAGGAGCCTGCAAAAGGAGGTGCAGATAGGTCGGGAGAGAGATCAGCGGGCACATCACAAGCTGTATCAGGTAAGGATACCAGGTCTGCCTCAGCCGAGTAGAGGCAATCAGGATGACGTGAGCTCCATCCCTGTTTATTTTTAACAGGAGCTTCAGCAGAAGAGGAAACTGAGGAAAGGTGGAAAGAAGGTCCTTGTCCCAGGGGAGAAGAAGAGCATCGCCCAGAGACTGCTGTCCCATCTCCACCCTGGAGCAGTAGCATCGACACTTGTTCTGGTGAATGGTGAACAAGTCTATGGATGGTGTTCCCCATCGTGTGAACAGGTTGTGGAGTACTGATGGGTACATCTCCCACTCATTATTTTGTGGGAATTTGCAACTGAGGTTGTCCACTATCGAATTCTGCGTGCCCAGGAGGTAAGCTGCGGGATAATGTGATGTTGTGAGAGATGCACAAGTTCTATAGTCTCACAGCCTCCATGCATAGGGAGGGCGACCTGGCCCCCGGCGACGCTTGATGTAATACATGCAGGCTATGTTGTCTGTTAGGATCTTTGCATGTGATCCTGCGATCAGCAGAAGAAAATAGGCGCAGGCATTCCTGACCGCTCTCAGTTTGAAGAGACTGAAGTGTAGAGACAACTCTGCATGTGACCATTTGCCTTGTGTCATTAGGCCATTTAAATGTGCTCCCCACCCTATGAGTGATGAGTTGGTGGTAAGAAAGAATGATGGTGACATGTATGAGAAGGGGATCCTTTTGCACACATTGGTTGGGTCCTTCCACCAGTTTAAGGAATTTTTGAGCCTGGTGGGTAGTGACAGGTTTGTCCAGCCTGTCCCTGTTTGGTCTGTAAACTGAACTAAACCATAATTGGAGACATCACATGTGGAATTTGGCATGTGGTATCACCACAATGCCTGCTGCCATGTGTCCAAAAAGTTGGAGGCAGAGTCAGGGCAGTATCTGTGGACTGTACTGAATGGTGTTTAGGAATGAAGCCAGGGATAGGAACCTATGCTGAGGTAGGAGGGCTTTTGCCTGTATGGCGCTGTGACAGAGTGTGCATACCCCGCACGAGGAGAGAAAGGTTTAATCCCACACTATGGGCAGAGGAAGTCCCGGCCCTCGGACCGTGCTGAGCATGCTCCAACTGCTGTGCTACTATAAAGATGAGCAACTCAGCTCAGTCTGGGCTAGTCACTGAGGAGGAATCACGATTGGTGGAGGCTCCAGGCCAGGAGCCCCTAACTGCGAGAGCCAGAGATCCCAAGGACTACACCAGAAACGTGCTACCTACACCCAACTGGCAGGAGTCAGAATTCCTGGGAGCTACCCACACCAGGGAACCCGGAGACCCCAACAATACACAGTCTACTGCTTCAGGAAACACAGTAGGAAGTGGCCCAAGGAGGCGGAATGAGTGGTATCTGCAACCCATGTAAGGTCAGCGTGTTGCGGTAGGATCCCTGCTGACTGGATGGTGAACACACTCACCGCTGACAGGGCCCTGGGCTGGGACCTGGTGGAGTTGGGTGGGCTGGGATCCCTCTAGACCCATCACCACCCACCCCGGATCTGGCCATGGATGGTTGCGGCAGTTGTGGAAAGTGGTCTCGCGGCGCCTCAACCTGCCCGTCAAAAGGGATATTTATATGCAGGTGGTTTGGACAAGGTTTGCAGACCAGACGGTTTGCACTTCAGGAATTTCTCTTTCTTTCTCTTTGGTTCTTAATGGTGCTGAGGTTAATATTGAGCCACATATGGTCTGTGTTGAGACTGGGGACTAAAACACCTCTTTTACCCCAGTGTACAGATTCCCAGCAACCTCAGGGTAGCCCTGGAATCCTTCAGGATATGAAGGGAGGCATTGGTCTTTTTGGCGAAGAGCTTCGTACCCTCAAAAGGAAAATTTTCCACTATGGACTGCACCTCTTTCGGGAATCCTGATAAGTGGAGCCATGATGATCGTTGCATCACCATCACTGTGGAGATGGACCTACCTGCCGTGTTGGTGGCATGGAGGACGAATTGTAGTGATGTTTTTGCTACTAATTGTCCCTCTTCTATGATGGCTTTAAAATATTGCTGATGTCCTTTGGCCAGTTTGTCAATAAAGTCGTTAAATTTGTAAATGGTTAGCCTGCACACTCTGTCTAGCCAGTGGTGCAGCATGAAGAGAGACAATGCATGTGTGGGCCCAATGGACACAGCTACCAAAGTTCTCTTATCAGCAGCACAGGGATGAAGTCACACCTACAGTGGAGCACCCATAGGGCCATATGAGCAAATGCTGAAGGAACTGGGTATGTTTAATTTGGAAAAAGAGGAGATTAAGGGGGGACATGATAGCGGTCTTCAACTACTTGAAAAGCTGCCATAATAAAAGATGGAGAAAGGTGGTTCTCTCTTGCCACAGAGGGCAGCACAAGAGGCAATGGGTTCAAACTACAGTATAGCAGATTTAGATTAAATCTCAGGGAAAACTTCCTAACTGTAAGAACAGTTGAACAATGGAACAGACTGCCAAGGGAGGTTGTAGAAGCTCCTTCACTGGAAGTTTTCAAAAGGAGGCTGGATAGCCATCTGTCTTGGATGGTTTAGCAATAAACCCTGCATCTTGGCAGAGGGTTAGACAGGATGACCCTTGCGGTCCCTTCTGACCCTATGATTCTGTGATATAAAATCAGCTATTAAAAAAAGTCAGAAGAGATTTGTAGATTAAAGTGACTGACAGTTACTTAAGGAATTATAATCAAAAGGAAGATGTACATATCTGGTATTATTTCTCCAACCTACCTGGAATACTAGTACGCCCATGTGTGAAACAGCCAGGCTAATTTTGGACCCCTCACGGTCAGATGCAAGGTGAAATCTAACGCCATACATCTCCAGTTTCCGAGCAATTTCAAGCACCTGGAAATCTGACTCAGCAGGAGTTTGGCCCCTCCAATAAGGAATAGAAGCATAAAAATAGAGAATATTAAAAACAACCTGATTTTATACTACTTCCAAAGGGTCCAAAGTAATTAATCTTTATGTCCAGAACTAAGCAATAATTTTCTGCCTAATTTACAGACAATTTCACTCCATGAAAGTATTACTGCTACCTTTGTAATTTGAATAACAAAATATATCTGGGGGAAACTGATACAGAGAAGCAAATGAACACTGGTATGAAGGTTATCGGATTCAAAACCCAGGAGGTCAACAGATCACTGTCCAAACAGGAATCCTGTTCAGTTTGATTTCTTGCTTAGGAATACATCGATATATCCAGAAAACAAGGGGGAAATTGAGAATATTGCATAATAGCATGACAGAAACATAGCAAATGTTGCAACAATACAGGACAATCTAAATTATAAAATCAGATTAGAATTATCCAGATAACATTGTATGAAATTAAGTATACAGTATATTCATAGAATCATAGAATATCAGGGTTGGAAGGGACCTCAAGAGGTCATCTAGTTCAACCCCCTGCTCAAAGCAGGACCAATTCCCACTAAATCATCCCAGCCTGGGCTTTGTCAAGCTGGGCCTTAAAAATCTCCAAGGAAGGAGACTCCACCACCTCCCTAGGTAACGCATTCCAGTGCTTCACCACCCTCCTAGTGAAATAGTGTTTCCTAATATCCAACCTGGACCTCCCCCACTCCAACTTGAGACCATTGCTCCTTGTTCTGTCATCTGCCACCACTGAGAACAGCCGAGCTCCATCCTCTTTGGAACCCCCCTTCAGGTAGTTGAAGGCTGCTATCAAATCCCCCCTCATTCTTCTCTTCTGGAGACTAAACAATCCCAGTTCCCTCAGCCTCTCCTAATAAGTCATGTGCTTCAGCCCCCTAATCATTTTTGTTGCCCTCCGCTGGACTCTTTCCAATTTTTCCACATCCTTCTTGTAGTGTGGGGCCCAAAACTGGACACAGTATTCTAGATGAGGCCTCACCAATGTCGAATAAAGGGGAATGATCACGTTCCTCGATCTGTTGGCAACGCCCCTACTTATACCGCCCAAAATGCCATTAGCCTTCTTGGCAACAAGAGCACACTGTTGACTCATATCCAGCTTCTCATCCACTGTGACCCCTAGGTCCTTTTCTGCAGAACTGCTACCTAGCCATTCGGTCCCTAGTCTGTAGCAGTGCATGGGATTCTTCCGTCCTAAGTGCAGGACTCTGCACTTGTCCTTGTTGAACCTCATCAGGTTTTTTTTGGCCCAATCCTCTAATTTGTCTAGGTCCCTCTGTATCCGATCCCTACCCTCTAGTGTATCTACCACGCCTCCTAGTTTAGTGTCATCTGCAAACTTGCTGGAGGATGGTGTGGACTGCACTCTCATTAATAACGATATTAAACAAAACCGGCCCCAGGACCGACCCTTGGGGCACTCCCCTTGAAACCGGCTGAAAACTAGACATGGAGCCATTGATCACTACCCATTGAGCCCAACGATCTAGCCAGCTTTCTATCCACCTTATAGTCCATTCATCCAGCCCATACTTCTTTAACTTGGCGGCAAGAACACTGTGGGAGACCATATCAAAAGCTTTGCTAAAGTCAAAGAATAACACATCCACTGCTTTCCCCTCATCCACAGAGCCAGTTATCTCATCATAGAAGGCAATTAGGTTAGTCAGGAACGACTTCCCCTTGGTGAATCCATGCTGACTGTTCCTGATCACTTTCCTCTCCTCTAAGTGTTTCATAATTGATTCCTTGAGGACCTGCTCCATGATTTTTCCAGGGACTGAGGTGAGGCTGACTGGCCTGTAGTTCCCCGGATCCTCCTCCTTCCCTTTTTTAAAGATGGGCACTACATTAGCCTTTTTCCAGTCATCCGGGACCTCCCCTGATCGCCATGAGTTTTCAAAAATAATGGCTAATGGCTCTGCAATCTCATCCGCCAACTCCTTTAGCACCCTCGGATGCAGCGCATCCGGCCCCATGTACTTGTGCACATCCAGTTTTTCTAAATAGTCCCGAACCACTTCTTTTTCCACAGAGGGCTGGTCACCTTCTCCCCATATTGTGCTGCCCAGTGCAGCAGTTTGGGAGCTGACCTTGTTCGTGAAGTCAGAGGCAAAAAAAGCATTGAGTACATTAGCTTTTTCCACGTCCTCGGTCACTAGGTTGCCTCCCTCATTCAGTAAGGGGCCCACACTTTCCTTGACTTTCTTCTTGTTGCTAACATACCTGAAGATACCTTTCTTGTTACTCTTAACATCTCTTGCTAGCTGCAACTCCAAGTGTGATTTGGCCTTCCTGATTTCACTCCTGCATGCCTGAGCAATACTTTTATACTCCTCTCTGGTCATTTGTCCAATCTTCCACTTCTTGTAAGCTTCTTTTTTGCGTTTAAGATCAGCAAGGATTTCACTGTTTAGCCAAGCTGGTCGCCTGCCATATTTACTATTCTTTCTACACATGGGGATGGTTTGTTCCTGAAACTGCAATAAAGATTCTTTAAAATACAGCCAGCTCTCCTGGACCCCTTTGCCCTTCATGTTATTCATCCAGGGGATCCTGCCCATCTGTTCCCTGAGGGAATCAAAGTCTGCTTTTCTCTAGTCCAGGGTCCGTATTCTGCTGCTCTCCTTTCTTCCTTGTGTCAGGATCCTGAACTCGACCATCTCATGGTCACTGCCTCCCAGGTTCCCATCCACTTTTGCTTCCTCTACTAATTCTTCCCTGTTTGTGAGCAGCAGGTCAAGAAAAGCTCTGGCCCTAGTTGGTTCCTCCAGCACTTGCACCAGGAAATTGTCCCCTACACTTTCCAAAAACTTCCTGGATTTTCTGTTCATGGCTGTATTGCTCTCCCAGCAGATATCAGGGTGATTAAAGTCTCCCATGAGAACCAGGGACTGCGATCGAGCAACTTCTGCTAGTTGCCAGGAGAAAGCCTCGTCCACCTCATCCCCCTGGTCTGGTGGTCTATAGCAGACTCCAACCACGACATCACTCTTGTTGCTAACACTTCTCAACTTTATCCAGAGACTCAGGTTTTTCTGCAGTTTCATACCGGAGCTCTGAGCAGTCATACTCCTCTCTTACATACAATGCAACTCCCCCACCTTTTCTGCCCTGCCTGTCCTTCCTGAACAGTTTATATCCATCCATGACAGTACTCCAGTCATGTGAGTTATCCCACCAAGTCTCTGTTATTCCAATGACATCATAGTTCCCTGACTGTGCCAGGACTTCCAGTTCTCCCTGCTTGTTTCCCAGGCTTCTTGCATTTGTGTATAGGCACTTAAGATAACTCATCAATCGTCCCTCTTTCTCCGTCTGAGACAGGAGTCCTCCCCTCTTGCGCTCTCCTGCTTGTGCTTCCCCCCAGGATCCCATTTCCCCACTTACCTCAGGGCTTTGGTCTCCTTCCCCCAGTGAACCTAGTTTAAAGCCCTCCTCACTAGGTTAGCCAGCCTGCTGGCGAAGACGCTCTTCCCTCTCTTCGTTAGGTGGAGCCCGTCTCTGCCTAGCACTCCTCCTTCTTGGAACACTACCCCATGGTCGAAGAATCCAAAGCCTTCTCTCCGACACAACCTGCGTAGCCATTCGTTGACTTCCACGACTCGACGGTCTCTACCCAGGCCTTTTCCTTGCACAGGGAGGATGGACGAGAACACCACTTGCGCCTCAAACTCCTTTATCCTTCTTCCCAGAGCCATGTAGTCTGCAGTGATCCGCTCAAGGTCATTCTTGGCAGTATCATTCGAAGCATATGCACTTCATTTAAATAAAAAAAAATCTAGGAAAACCTAATATAATCAGACCCTATGCATTCTATGGTCATAGAATTTACCCACTGCCACAGAATCCAAAACCCTAGGTCTCTTTTTTAAAAATATCACATTTATACCCCTTACAGTTGCTTAGATAATGGTGAAAACCAATGGAGTTTGCAAACTTTCTGAGTTTGCAAGGAGCCTGAAATAATAGTTCAGAGAGGTGTGACTTGCCATCAGACTTCATGATGCCGCAGTCACAGAATTCAGCACGTTTTTTGCCATGGAATTGTCCCCCTCATCTTCCTGCACTGCCAAAACATGCCTGCACCTTCTCGTTTTCCATCTTTCCCTACCAGGGGAGTCAATTGGATTTCAGCGTACCCTTCCATAGAGCACAGCAGCAGGGCATCAGGAAAACAAGTCAAGTCTAGCTTGCTGCCAGGGAGTGGGTGGAACCTAAAGTGTAGACTGTTCACCTGAGCTTGCCAGGATGAATACTACAATAGATAGACAATACCATGGGAGCAGAGAAGATGAGATACTGAAGTTGGCTTCAAGCTCCCAATTTCCATGATACATACTGAGGTAAGGAGCTATTGAGCAAGGCCACCTGGACAACATTTTAACTGCTGAGACCCATAGATGTGGACTGCCCAGAAAACAGTGAAGAACAGGGTCTTCAAGAGTAACGTTTGCTAAAAATAATGACCGCCAAATTTACATCAAATTAGTGTTTTCAACTGTAAATCATAGTTTGTGAGTTTGAGGGTGACAACCCTCATGGAGATAGGAATTAAGGATATTTCACAAAGCCAGAATAAAAAGAACATTGCCATGGAATTTAGGAGTTCTTGCCACACAATTTAGTCCCACAGTGCTGCAGAATACGCAAGGGTCTGATTATAATAGGAGTTTGGTGTAACTGTCTGACAAAGGCAACCTCAAAATGTAGAGGTTCGGCAACATAACACTATGCTAAAAGATCTCGTGATTACTATAGCACTATTTCTGATAAAGTGCTGTTTTTGCCATCTACATTAGTGCACTGCATACAAAAAAGGGCAACAAATGGAATTTTTCATACAACAGTTTAATGGAAGGAAACTGGATGATGGAGGAAGGGTAGAGAGCTGGGAAAAATAAAGGAACTCAGCAATTTTTGCTTAGAACTGACTAGCCCCAGTACAGGCTGTATTTATGTATGCCATGTTAAAACATGCTTTTAGAAAAAAATTTACCCAGGGAACAGCTCTCCCCCCCGTAATAGACATTCAATTAGTTTAGAATAGACTATATGCTATTTAGGGTATGATCTGTCTATTTTTGTATACTATCCTGTACCAAGTATAACATGGAGCATTAAATAAATTAATAATATTTTCCTGCAATACCCTTTCCTTCTTCTAGCCTTTTTTTTTTTTTAGATGCCTACTCCTAACAGTTTATAGAATTACCATTAAGACCAGACATCTTTGTTCTATTTCTAAAAACTAATGTTTTTCTGTTGAACATGTCCAGACGAATTATTAATAATTAAAGTAGAATTTATGGAAATAGGGACCTCTTAACTGCATGTATGGACCATCTTTAAAATTAATACCAGTACAACCATAGAACACATTCAGAATGCAATCCTTTTAAATATGAACAAGTACTGCAGGAATCATGATTCTCTGACTCTTACAAGTGGTTACATACTGGAAAATCATTGTGCCACACAGGTTCTGGGTGAGTACAAGGTGGTTAAAACATTCAGTATAGTTTCTACTGCTTTATTCTGTAAGAACAACGAGTACTTGTGGCACCTTAGAGACTAACAAATTTATTTGGGCATAAGCTTTTGTGGGCTAAAACAGACTTCATCAGATCCAGGGAGTGGAAAATACAGTAGGAAGATATATAGAACAGTACATGAAAAGATGGGAGTTACCTTACCAAGTGGGGGGTCGAGACAATTCAATTAAAGTGGACTATTATCAACAGGATGAAAAAAATCACTTTTGTAGTGGTAATCAGGGTGGCCCATTTCAAACAGTTGACAAGAAGGTGTGAATAACAGTAGGGGGAAATTAGCATAATAAATGTGTTAGTCTCTAAGGTGCCACTAGTACTCCTTGTTGTTTTTGCTGATATAGACTAACATGGCTACCACTCTGAATCCTGCTTTTATTCTGTATTAACTTTGAAAAAATATTGATCTTCACAACGGCAAAGACTGAAAAGATTTTTTCCCCCAATTACAAAAATTTCAGGGGTTCAAATGGAGTTCAATATTGTCAAAGATGTAGTCTATATCGTGTTTTTCATCAAATTTGAGTATGATGTAGCCAAATAAACTTTATATACAAAGTATAATTACAACAGTATGACTTTTGTGAGCAGATAAGGCCTAAGTTGCATCTCTGTGGGATAAGTGATAAAAGGCTGGAAATATAAATTTTGGCCATAAATTCACACATTACACAACTTCAAGCATAGAGTGTATAACACAATGAGCCAAACTCATTCCTGGTGTAATGCCACAATCTCAGAAAGAGGATGTTAGGGCTTTATGTAAAAAATAAAATTACAGAAATGTGGTACAACATGGTGGCTGGAGAATTTGGAATATGTCCAATAAAACTTCTAGGCACAAACTCAGGTGAGTAACTTGAGTACTATTTTATTACATATAAAAACCGCCAGAGGTTAACTATTCAAATTTATCTAATAAAGTTAAGAGCATAATACCTGTCAGAAAGAACAGAATTTTTAAAAAACCGCCTGCACCTACAATACAAGGAACTTTCTAAAGTGGGGAATACTAGGAATGAAGACAAGCAGCTCATACTGCACAGAAAACATTTATAAATGAGAAGCAGTTTCAAAGTAATTATCCTCAGATGTTTGCTGTAGACTAATCTGCACAGACTGGTCTGAAAACAATCTGGTCTAATTTTGTTCATCCATTAAGTAGATAAATCTACTTAGGCTTCCCCAAGTCAATGGAAGACAACCTGCCTATTAAAGGTATTTTCCAACAAGAACTGCCTTCAGTACAGAAGGTCTCAATGCAAGGTTTCCTTATAGCTGGATCCATATGGAGACAATATTTATTATCACAACATCCATACAGTAATAGGGAAGATCAAACTCTAATCCAGATACTGATAAGTGTCCCGTGCTTTATATAGTTTTTAAAACTTACAATTAATTTAGATTTTTGGCTTGAAGAGGCAAAAGCATTGCATATTTAGAAATTGCATTGGTGAGAAAAGTAGAATTTCAGATTCTGCACAAGGATCTATATTCACAACCTATTTTCAAAGATACCTCGATGAGGCTGGCTTTAGCACAAGATAAGTCTGTTACAAGGGTCAGGTACTGGTTAGCCTGATGACCACTCGAGACCAAGACCACTGTGGCTCTTCTGCTGTCACCTTGTTCTCTTCCACCCTCCAGCCACAAAATTGATATATTCACTTACTGTGTATTGTTTAAATCCTAAATTGTGAACTCTCTGAGGCAGGAACTGGCCTTGTGTTGTTTGTATAATGCCTAGTACAAGAGAAGTCTAATCCCTATTTGGGGTCTTTAGGTATACTAGAATATAAAGTGGTCAACTTTGGATCTTGAGAGGTACACATCTACAGAGCTGTACCATTAAGACACTATTTTGGCACTGAGTAAACAGATCTGAAAGATTAAATGTAGAAGCCATATTTTACACACAAAAAATTAATCACTCATTTTAAGAAGCACAATATAAGCTTTAAAATTCTATCACAGTGAAAACATTTATTTTCCTTTTAATATAGAACTGCTGTTGGAATCACTGCTTCGATTTCATGTTGCATTGTATTATTCTACTGGTTTTATCAGGTGGGGTGAACTCATGTATTAATGATTTATATTACCATAGTACTTAGCCGTCCTAGTCATGGACAATATCACACAATATCAGCCTGAAGAAATTAAGCATTATCCAAGTAGGTGTACACAACATGCTCTGACTTTCACATCCACATACTGAATAGAGCCTTGTGGTATATTAAGTTATATAGAGACAAACTGAAATTGCCTATTGGATATACTGCAGAGAAATGTAGTACTCAGAATAGGGCCAGGCAAGTAAAGGCAGAGCAGAAGCTGCAAATGCAGGAGACTTGAAACTGAGAAAGGAAATAATATGTAGCAGTAGAGGAAAGCCAAAAAACCTGGAGACACTCCAACCTGTCAGTAACAGTTCATTCTTCCTTGTCAGACCAGAAGTGTTGTCACCAGAAAAGCTAATTCAAACGTCAGTGTCATGGAAGAACAAATCATCTCTCATATTGAAACACTAAAAATAAGAGAAGCTGAGAAGGAGGAAAAAGGAGGGGAATAAAAATGAAGGACAAAGGTGAAAAGAGAAATCAAGAGAACAGAAAAGAAGGCTAGTGCTGTGTGCTGCCATAAAGGAGATCAGGTTTCAGTTGTCTATTCAGGTCTCCCTCCTTCAAAGGAAAATGATGAGATGTGTGTAAACTGCGGGAAAATGTGGAAACTTCACAAATCAGACTAAAAAGATGAAGGATCCCCAACACCAATGAGATAAGGGAAAGGAAATGGAAGGATGTCACTCTTATTTTTAGATGTGCAAATGCTTCCAGATTACATCTATTACACAAACATTGTCCAGGAAAGGATGGAGATTTAAAATTTCTAACCAAAATTGCACAAGTAACCTTAATTTTGTCATTTCCTAATTTGACTGTTTCATTTTGCAACATTAACATTCTTTTAAAAGTAGAGACTTTTTAAAAACAATATTTCTTACATTTAAAAAAAGAAAAATACAGTAAAGAAATTCCATAATATTCATTTATTTGCTATACAGCAGTAGAATGCTTTGCTCTGTGCAATATGTACAATCAATAATAGCTCAGTGGTTTGAGCATTGGCCTGCTAAACCCAGGGTTGTGAGTTCAGTCCTTGAGGGGCCACTTAGGGATCTGGGGTAAAATCAGTACTTGGTCCTGCTAGTAAAGGCAAGGGGCTGGATTCTATGACCTTTCAAGGTCCCTTCCAGTTCTAGGAGATAGGATAGGAATAAAAAACAAACCATTTTCTCATTCTACATATACCTTTATGTATCATACAAAAGTAGGTAGGACTCCTTAAGAGCCCTGCTTCCTTCAACATACTCCTTCACAAATCATTCCATAACCATACCTATGAAAACCAAAATTTCACTATTTGTTATCCACACACATGCAATGAAATCTCGAGACAGTGCTGAATCAGTAGCAGTTTTCAACTTGTACTGCACACACACCAGGTGCTGTACCAATGTAATGATAAGGAATGGTATGTTTTATTGTTTAATGTAATCCAGGGTGAATGCGCATATTACATTTTATTAAATCCTTACAATTTGGCTAAATTAAATTTCATTAGCCCAATTTTCATTAACCCAATGAAAGATATTCTCTTTATACTTCGCAGAGTATAAAATATCCATACTATGGAATTTATTTATAATTACTGAATTATAAACAAGGCCCTATGTAACCAGTGGCAAGTGGAAATTATATTCTGCAACTGGAAATTCTGGGACAGTCTTACACAAACTATAAAATACTTAAAGAAATTAAAATAGAAAAGGAATTAGTTTAAAAACATTACTACTCAGACCATAAGGTCTTTAGCAAAGAAGGCCATCATGATAATGCATACAGTATTAAAACTGTATTGTAAAGTTATTGCAGGTGAACAGAATGTTTTCACCCTCCTTATTTCTCCCTACCTCCCGCAAAATTAAAAACATTAGATCTAATGAGACTTAATTTGTCTAACAAAAATGAATAGCAGTTAAAAGAAAAAATGCACCTTGTATGAGTGACCACTAATGAGGTTGCTGTAATATACTGTATTTGGCAAGGTTTAGCATATAAATTGATGCCATTATCATGGTTTTGCTTTCACCTACCAACAGCATTTAGCTTATGCCGTCTATATAAAGAAGCAAGCATGTGTAAAATTGTAAATGGCCTGTACCTCAGTCTCCTGGGGAAAGGTGTTCCGTGTCAGTTTGGCATTATTTACACTACGATTAGATCAAACTGTGCTAGAACTTTTTAAACACATAAATAAGTATTTTGGGGGGTTAAAAACTGGGGGGGTTTTAGCTGTAGATGAGGCCTAACTCCGTGCTCCTGCATCTAGATTCTTTTACTGCCCCCATCACCATGATATTTGAACTCGATCAAACAATTATCATCTTTCTAATTTCCCTGCACTGTTTCACCAATATGCTGTAATATTATAACATTTCCAAAAAGCCCACCAATAATCTGCACTTACAAGTGCTTCCTGTGAAACTCCAGTATCTTTCCTTGTACTCTTTCCTGGTTTGGCAAGTATTGGTTTGTTTTTAGGTGATCACGATCCCCAGATTCATCAAAATCCCCAATCTCCGCTATGATAAAAAGTAATAGAACATGTCAGAATTTAAAGAAACAATACTTTAGTAAAGAAAATAAAGTTAATAATCCTCAATTCTAACTTTTCTATAAAATACCGTTTACATAGTACTTTAACCTATTTGTTTTTACGATGACATTTATTGGCATTCCCACAGCTACAAGTTTTCACATGGGTTTTTTTCCATAAGAGACAGGAACAAATTATCAATCAATGAGTTACCTTTATTTCTAAAAAGTCATATCAGACTAATTCCTTCCAATACTGTGAATTAGGAAGCCGTGGTTGGGACTTAAGTGTGGTCTACACACAAAGCTGCAGAGCAGTTTAAATGCAACTTGGTGTTTAGCTTGCACCAGTAATTTACAGGTGCAAACTATACAGATTTAAACCAGGTTTAAACTGATGAATGTCCACATAGGGCTTTGCACCTTTTAATTAAAATTAGTTTTAAACAGATTTAAGTTAAACCAATGCAATTTCTGTGTAGACAAGCTCAGAGAAGTTTTGTAGAATCATGATACACATATTTCAATTTAAGCTTCAAAAAGGATTGCTATAAAAACATCAGAATTTTTAAAAAAAATAGCAACAGAGGGTCCTATGGCACCTTTAAGACTAACAGAAGTATTGGGAGCATAAGCTTTCGTGGGTAAGAACCTCACTTCTTCAGGTGCAAGTAATGGAAATCTCCAGAAGCAGGTATAAATCAGTATGGAGATAATGAGGTTAGTTCAATCAGGGAGGGTGAGGTGCCATTGGAATACAAGCTGTCAGGAACAGTATCCCTGATGATGACACAGCACAACTTATTGCTGAGCTCTGTGACTTTATCCTCACGCACAATTATTTCAAATTTGGTGACAATATATACCTCCGGACCAGTGGCACCAGTACGGGCACCCACATGGCCCCACAATATGCCAACATTTTTATGGCTGACCTGGAACAACGCTTCCTCAGCTCTCGTCCACTCATGCCCCTTCTCTACCTACGCTATATTAATGACATCTTCATCATCTGGATCCATGGGAAGGAGACCCTGAAAGAATTCAACCATGATTTCAACAGCTTCCACCCCACCATCAACCTCAGCCTGGACCAATCTACACGGGAGGTCCACTTCCTAGACACCACCGTACAAATAAGCGATGGCCACATTAACACCACCCTATACCGAAAACCCACCGACCACTACGCCTACCTTCATGCCTCCAGCTTCCACCCCGGTCATACCACACGATCCATCGTCTACAGCCAAGCACTGAGGTACAATCACATCTGCTCCAACCCCTCAGACAGAGGCCAACACTTACAAGATCTTCACCAAGCATTCCTCAAAACTACGATACCCACACAAGGAAATAAAGAAACAAATCAACAGAGCCAGACGTGTACCCAGAAGCCTCCTGCTACAAGACAGGCCCAAAAAAGAAACCAACAGAACTCCACTGGCCATCACCTACAGTCCTCAGCTTAAACCTCTCCAACGCATCATCAGTGATCTACAACCCATCCTGGACAATGATCCCTCACTTTCACAGACCTTGGGAGGCAGGCCAGTTCTTGCCCACAGACAACCCGCCAACCTTAAGCATATTCTCACCAGCAACCACGCACCGCACCATAACAACTCTAACTCAGGAACCAACCCATGCAACAAACCTCGATGCCAACTCTGCCCACATATCTACACCAGCAACACCATCACAGGACCTAACCGGATCAGCTACAACATCACCGGCTCATTCACCTGCACGTCCACCAATGTTATATATGCCATCATATGCCAGCAATGCCCCTCTGCTATGTACATTGGCCAAACTGGACAGTCATTACGCAAGAGGATAAATGGACACAAGTCAAATATCAGGAATGGTAATATACAAAAACCTGTAGGAGAACACTTCAACCTCCCTGGCCACACAATAGCAGATGTAAAGGTAGCCATCTTACAGCAAAAAAACTTCAGGACCAGACTCCAAAGAGAAACTGCTGAGGTCCAGTTCATTTGCAAATTTGACACCATCAGATCAGGATTAAACAAAGACTGTGAATGGCTATCTAACTACAGAAGCAGTTTCTCCTCCCTTGGTGTTCACACCTCAACTGCTAGCAGAGCGCCTCACCCTCCCTGATTGAACTAACCTCGGTATCTCCATACTAATTTATACCTGCCTCTGGAGATTTCCATTACTTGCATTTGAAGAAGTGAGATTCTTACCCACGAAAGCTTATGCTCCCAATACTTCTGTTAATCTTAGGGTAGGTCTACACTTACCTCCGGGTCCAGCGGTAAGCAATCGATCTTCTGGGATCGATTTAGACGCGATAAATCGATCCCGGATCGATCCCAGAAGTGCTCACCGTCGACGCCAGTACTCCAGCTTGGCAAGAGGAGTACGCGGCATCGACGGGGGAGCCTGCCTGCCGCGTCTGGACCCGCGGTAAGTTCGAACTAAGGTACTTCGAATTCACCTACGTTATTAACGTAGCTGAATTTGCGTACCTTAGTTCGAAATGGGGGGTTAGTGTGGACCAGGCCTTAAAGGTGCCACAGGACCCTCTGTTGCTTTTTACAGATTCAGACTAACACGGCTACCCCTCTGATTTTTAAAAAATAATTATGAAAAATACCATGAAAGTATCTTGTTTAAAATTAGGCTGACCTATAAAACCAAGAAGTTTTAAACAGGATCATCTTGTAAATATATTAAGCCCTAAATATTTATATTCCTTTGTCACCTTTGCTTTCCTAGCATCCTAAGATTCACTCCTGAAACGTGGCCACAGATGTTGATACTTACTCAGCTGTTCCATGTTGATTTGAAGTTCTCTCAAAAACACAAGATTGTGCTAGAAAATCCTTGGCAAGCACAAATCATTGGACATTATGTAAGATAGGTTTGGCCTTCCAATAAGTGGAGTCATATTTTATTATTGTGTCTGTTTCTTAAACATTTTTGGTTTGGGGGGCAGGGAGAAAGGAAGAATTTATCCCCCTTTGTCTTACATTTAAGATCTGTAAATAAATGTCATTGCTTGTCTCTTTTAATCCTTAGGGCCAGATTTTCAATGCTATTTTGGCACCTAAATGCCTTTGAAAATCTGGCCTTAGGGCCCTCAGGGCAAGCATCTTGAGGGTCCTAAACAGAAACCAAGTCCATTCAGCCTCCACCCTCACTTCCAAACAGGAGCCCACCACCTGCCTTTCCAATTCTCCCTTCTCTCTAACTCTTCCTAGCAACAAGTCCTTCCCCAGAAGGACGATATTCTCACTATCGGACCTGTTTTCTTGTGTTGCCAGACTCCTGCTCCAATTCCCTCCACTTTCTGCCTGCCCTCCATATGTACGCTGCCTTGTAGCCTGAAGTTGATTTGGAAACTGGCATTGGGAGGAATTAAGGCAGATAAGAAGGGCAGGCCAGAAAATTAGCAAGCTTACTGGCACTGGGAGGAGAGCCAGGTGAGAGTTACAACAGGTAAGAGTCTTGACTTAGCCCCACCTTCCAGCAGCCAAAACTATATTGCTTTTAAGCACAAAACTCCAAAGTGGCCTCCTTCCCAACCCCATGAAAATTGGCCAATCCTCATTGTGTTAAATACATGGTGATCATCCAGTATGCAAAAGGTTAAAGATTAACCAATTAAATTTATCAATATTAGACTTGTGAAATAGAAAATACTTGTTTTAGGGGTTTGTTTGTTTGGGTTTCTTTTTTTTTTTTTTTTTAATTATTGACATGCAGATAATGCTTTGTGTGCACTGATACATGAGCTAGTTCAGTTTAACAGTGGCAACATCAGTTTATGCTAGGATAGCCAACATACTAACACTGCAGAAGATGAGAGATGATCAGAGCTGCTGTGTTGTCACTGCAGGTTAGTCGTTCCTCTGCCAAGTCTCTTTTGATTTGTAATGCAAACAGATACCTACAAAAGAAGAGTGAAGAGTATAATCTTTTGATGAGCTAAAGAAAACAACTCAACACTACTTACACAATAAGCAGCTTCTACAAATATTCTTCAAAAAGTACATAAAACAGAACTCTTCATTTCTCAATGACAATCACATAAAATTAAAAAAGAAGTACATAACATAGCTACGTCAAATCCCTAACCAATCTGGCCACATAAAGCAATTTAACAGTGCGATGGAGTCAACTGTCACAGGGGAACCAAAGAAAGGAAAAGCCAAGCTCTTTGAAAAGCTTGGCTTTTCAGAAAGCAGGTTTTAGAAAGTTTGTTTCGACCTCAAGATTAGATCTCGGTCATGGTTCAAAAGGTTTCACCTACCCACACAGTGGGGGAGGTGCATGGCTACTAATATCTTATTAGCAAAGTATGCAGAGAGTAGGAGGAGTCTGGGGTCCTATAAAACTTCTAACTCAGCCTGAGAAGATACAGCACTGGAGAAAGAGGATATTGGACTTAAAACTTTGGCTGGAGCTTGCCTATTTAAAGAAACTATGGACTGTTCAATGAGTAAAAAACTTTGGGCAAGCCAATTTACCAGAAGTTGTGGAAAAATGGGACTGAATGCAATAGGTGAGTCTGCTGGCGTAATACTTGTGTTCTAATAACTTGTCTGTCTGTCCTTCCTTCCCCCATCCCTGCCCTTATGTGGTAGGCAAATCATCTTGGCCCAACAGTGCGTACCCGGAGATAAGTGCATTTTTACCCCCAATCTCTGTTTTAAGAATTGATAATAAACCTTTGTAACCTCAGCCATCAAACCCACAGACTGACTTGCTATTCATTCTATGGGAGTAACATCGGAATCTGTAATTTAACTGCTTAGCCCATCCTTCAGACCACTGTTCAGATGGTTTGGGACTTTGTATAGAAGCTTTACTTGGAATGGAAACAGACTAACTGACTTTCCACTTCAAAAAAATTCTAAAATCAGTTTCCTTGTTGATCAATCACAAAACCTGCAAGATACACATTACTCTTAATTTACAGTTGGGGAAAACACCAATTATTTATATTAGAATAATTAAGGTTCTTTGATGTAGTCAGTGTAGAGCCCATTGTAGGTGCACATGTATCTCCTGTGCAAGAGATCACCGTCTTTTGAATAGCAGTTCTGTCAGGATTGAGCATGTGCCCTGTGGCTCCTCATGCTTCTATACCAGCGTTTTCCAAACTTTTTTGCCATGGAAAACTTATATTATTTTGTAATCGTTTGGTTTTCAAATAAAAAATTATGTTATTTATGCTCAAATATATTTTATGTTATAAAACAAAGCAAAAATACAAATTTAAAATAACTTGAACTAACAATTTCTAACTGGAAAGCGCGAATAAAGTAGTACAAAAATCAAGTGCAAGAGTCAAAATTAGAAAGTGTTATACTTTAAAAAAATGTTTTTATATATACACACACAAACACCAAACAAATTAGATTTTTACTAGGAAAATCTATGTTTATAAACAGAAATACAAATTTGGATTTAATGGGATTGGTGTTTTTGCGTTTTGCAGAAACACCAATTATTATTATACTGCAACAAAAACCAAATATAGGAATAGACTTGATGCTGCACCTGACATGAGGATTCAATTTTCCAGCATCACAAATTCGCTTAATATTAGGAATAATGCTGGAAAATTGAATCCTCATGTCAGGTGCAGCATCAAGTCTATTCCTATATTTGGTTTTTGTTGCAGTATAATATGAAAATCCCGGCTCACACAAATAAGTTGTAGCAAAAGGAAGGACCACTCGAACTGCACGTTTAGCCACATTAGGATACTCGTCTATTACGCTGCTCCAAAAATTATTCAGCGGAAGATCCTTAAACTTTTGTTTCAAATCAGAGTCAGAAATTACGTCAATTAGGCTATCATAATCGTGCGCAGTAAAGCCGACTGGTTTGGCTGTAATTATAAACGGATTTTGAACCAAAGCATCATCATCAGTAGTTGTAGGAAAATATTCTAATAAAGAGGCCTGCAAGTCATGTAAGTGCTGTAAAATGGTGCTGTAAAATTCTTCATGGACTGTAGAATTTATTTCAGTCAGAAATTCATGTACTGTAGGAAAGCAGTCGAAGTTATTCTGTTCTACAGAAGATGCCCAGAATTCCAGTTTCTTTTTTAACGACAAAATTTTATCCATTATAGTAAAAATGGTCACATTCTTTCCTTGCAGCGACAGATTAATTTCATTTAATTTTGCAAAAATATCTGCAAGATACGCAAGTCTCATTAGCCATAAGGAATTTGTCAGACAGTCATTAAATTTTCCATCCTGAATTATCTGAAGTGAAGAATACCAGTAGTTCACTACAAACCTCAAAAAGCCTCACAAGCACATTTCCTCTGGCTAGCCACCTCACTTCCGTCTGTAAAAGAAGCTGTTTGTGCTGACTACCCATTTCCTCACACAAAATTTTAAATAACCTGGATTGAAGTGGTCGAGATTTGACAAAATTGATAATTTGTACTGCTTCATCAAGCACAATTTTCAGATATGCTGGTATTTTTTTAACTGCAAGTGCTTGTCTGTGTAGAACACAATGGCTCTTAGTGCTTTCTGGTGCCACGTTTATGATTTGCATTACAGCTCCCTTTATCTTCCCGATCATTGCCCGAGCACCATCAGTACATACATCAATACATTTTCCCCAACTAATTTCATGCTTTCTGATAAAATTGTTGATGCAGTTGAATGTTTCTTCTCCAGTTGTGTTGCTTTGCAGAGATTCACATAAGAGCAGGTCCTCTTCAATAATATTATTAAATCTATATAGGACAAATACTAGTAGCACAGCAAGACCTGAAATGTCAGTGGACTCATCTAGCTACAATGAATACTCATGGCAAATTTTCAGTCGGCAAACTAGCTCTTTTTCTATGTCATCATCAAGATCTTTAATACGGCATGCAACAGTATTATTTGACAACTGTATAGTATCAAATTTCTTACCAGACTGCTCGCTCAACATGCATGTTACAATATCTTTTGCGCAAGGTTTGATAAGCGTTTCTCCAAAAGCGTGAGCTTCTCCGGCAAGCACTACACAGTAACTTACTCGATAAGATGCCTCTGTTGCACTTTTGTTGTCTGTTTTAGCAATTTTAATCATCGAAAGTTTACAATTTCCAAGTGATTCACGCTTCCCCTTGAAAAAACTTATATCTGTGTCTTTGTATTCAGCATGCTTGGTTTCCAAATGCCTATGAAGTTTAGCAGGAGCCAATGAATGGTTTGCTAGTATTTTGTTGCACACGATGCACTGCGCATCAGGAACATCTTTACTTCCAACACACGTAAAACCGAAAGACAAATAATTTTCATTTTTTAATTATGATTCTTTCATGGAACACCTATTCACATCGTGCGGAACACCAATGTTCCGTGGAACACAGTTTGGGAAACATTGTTCTATACGAAGGCATAAAGGGTGGAATGGCCATCACACTTCCTCAGTTCCTGTGCAATTCGAAGTGCATGTTAGCTGAGGTCACCAAAAGCAGAGATAAAGCAGGGGTGGGCAAACTACAGCCCACAGGCCACATCCAGCCCGTCAGACCTTTTAATCCGACCCTTGAGCTCCTGCCAGGGAGTGGGGTGGGGGGCTAGCCCTGCTCCACACGTGCTGTGGCTCTGCATGGCTCCTGGAACCAGCTGCATGTCCCCACTCCGGCTCCTACACGTAGGGGCAGCCAGGGGGCTCTGCACACTGCCCCCGCCCCAAGCGCCGGCTCTGCAGCTTCCATTGTCCAGGAGCCATGGCCAGAGCTGTCTGGCCGGCGCCTCCACGTAGGAACCGGAGGGGGGACATGCCGCTGCTTCTGGGAGCTGCTTGAGGTAAGCACCACCCAGAGCCTGCACCCCTGACCTCGTCCCATGACCGAACTGCCCCCAGCCTTGATTCGCCTCCGACCCTCTGAACCCCTGGGTCCCAGCCTGGAGCACCTGCCGACACCCGAAACCCCTCAATCCCCAACCCCACCCCAGAGTCTACACCCCCAGCTGAAGCCCTCACTGTCTCCCACATCCCAACCCCCTGCCCCAGCCTGGAGCCTTCTCCCGCACCCTGAACTCTTCATTTCTTGCCTCACCCGAGACCCCATCCCCAGCCAGAGCCCTCACCCCTTCCCTTACCCCGACCCCCAATTTCGTGAGCATTCATGACCCGCCATATAATTTCCATACACAGATGTGGCCCTCAGGCCAAAAAGTTTGCCCACCCCTGGGATAGAGGGTGAGTTGCATAATTCACACCAACATCTCAAAGAAGCAGTTACTGCAGGATAAGTAACAGTTCTTTACTCGGAGTTTGTGTCAGTGTGGATCCCAATGTAGGTGACTGGCCAGCAGTACACCTTCGGGATGGTCGGATGAGAAGTATCAGCTGCCTCAGTCAAACAGAGATTGTAGTACTGCTCTCCTGAAGTTGACATCTACCCTGTCAGCTAGGTACAGTGTAGAATGCTTGACAAAAGTCCCGGGGGAGGGGGAGGATTACTCCATATCGCTGCCTTACCAAGTTCAGAAATTGGCAAATTTCTAAAACAGGGGGAGGATGTCACTTGAGCTCTGATGGAGTAAGCCTTCTTGTTCAGTGAGAGAGGTGCACCAGCCAATTGTAAGATACAGTAAGATACATTGTGTCATCCACTTAGATATTCTGTGTGATGGACTGGCCTTATGGACTGCCCAACTATAGCCAGAAATAACCCAGAAGAATAACCAAGAAGCTTGGTTCTGTTTATGAAGTAATGTACGCCTCTGGAAATATCCAGTGTATGCAACTTCCCTCCTGATGTAGCGTGGAACTTCATGAAGACATCCACAGGCAAGTTAACTAATTTTTACTCCTGGGGGAATTCTGCATCACTGTGCGTGTGCAGAATTCATATCCCCCTCCACCCCCAGATTCCTTTGCTTCCCCACAGAAAAATGACTTCTGACAGGAAAGCAAAGGGAAGCTGCAAGAGCCGTCATGCGCCCCTCTCGGCAACACCAGCAGCTTGGCTCGGTAGAGACGTAAATCAAAGCCAGGGGAGGGGGGCGGGGCAGTCATGTGAGAGAGAGAGAGACTGACTCTCGGTGCTCGGTGTGGAGGGGCAGGGCTTCAGAGTGTTTCTGAGGAGGTAGGTGTGGGACAGGCTCTATCCCTTCAGGCAGAGCAGAATGTAGCAGCCTGCCTAAGTGAATTGTTCCCATTGTCTTTTTGAATTCTCCCAGGAGTATAAAACAGGTGTAAAAGTTTTAAGGCTCCTTCACATTGCCAGAGGGGTGTAAAGGACAGTATGGGCCTTATAAATGCTTATGGGGCTTTCGTGATTAGAACTGGTCTAAATTTTTGGACTGAAAAAAATTTCCTATCAAAATGTGCTCCATGAACTGTTTGCTACTGACCTTTCTGGAGATGATCAGTAGCCAATGTAAATTGTGAGTTTGATTCCCCAGCCCTCATTTGCTCTTCAGTTGTCTATGATGTAACACTGAGTATGTGGCTGCATATATTCGTTGACTAATAACCAAAAATAAAGGACCAAACCTAGCTACATTATGATTAGGCAAGGGGATTTCCTCCAATGCTCCCCACTCCTATTCTCCATCTATTGTATTGTAGTTTAAATAAATTACCGAAATAATGGAAATCAGAGTGATTATATTGCCTTATTTTGACAAATAAAACATGCAGAATTTTGCAGAATTTTAAAATATTGTGCACAGAACTTTCAATTTTTTGGTGCAGAATTCCCCCAGGAGTAATTGATTCAAATAGAACTCAGAACACCTTGGGGTAGAAGTTTCAGCACTGTCTTGTGCCTATGAAATGCTGTGTAGGAAGGGTCGCCTATAAGTGCTTGGAGCTCACTCTCTCTCCTGGCTGAAGTCTCAGCAACTAGAAAGACAATCTTCTGTGAGATGAAGTAAGAAGCACTCTGAAAGAAGCTCGCAGGGAAGCACCTTGAGTATCAACAGGACAACACTGAGGTCCCAGGCAGCAGCAAGTTCTCTGACTTCTGCTACTTTGGTAGCCAACTTTCTCAAAACACAAAAATCGACAGTGAGATCCAGCACAGGATCTAGTGCGCAAGTGCTTCCTTTAGGAAATTACTCTGACACACTAAGAGTATGTCTACACTACGGGATTAATCCGAATTTAGATAATTCGGATTTGAAAAACAGGTTGTATAAAGTCGAAATGGATGCGGCCACACTAAGCACATTACTTCGGTGGTGTGCGTCCAAGTACCGGGGCTAGCGTCGATTTCTGCACCGTTGCACTGTGGGTAGCAATTCCATAGCTATCCCATAGTTCCCGCAGTCTCCCGCGCCCATTGGGATTGTGGGTTAAGATCCCAGTGCCTGATGGGACAAAAAACATCGTCGCAGGTGGTTCTGGGTACAGCTTCACCTCCTCCCTCCCTCCCTGCATGAAAGCAACGGACGGCAGACAACCATTTTCGCGCCTTTTTTCCTGGGTGGGTGAACACTGCAGACTCCATACCACAGCAAGCACGGAGCCTGCTGAGCTCAAGACAGCAGTCATGAATATTGTAAACACCTCGTGCGTTCTCGTGGAGTTTATGCTCAGCCAGGACCAGAGAAACGAGGCGAGGAGGCGGCGGCAGCGCAGCGACAAGCATGATGAGGACATGGACACAGACACGGATACAGAATTCAGTGAAACCACAGGCCCCGGTGCTTTGGAGATCATGTTGTTAATGGGGCAGATTCTATCCATGGAACGCCGATTCTGGGCAAGGGAAACAAGCACAGACTGGTGGGACCGCATAGTGTTGCAGGTCTGGGACGATTCCCAGTGGCTGCGGAACTTTCGCATGCGTAAGGGCACTTTCATGGAACTTTGTGACTTGCTGTCCCCTGCCCTGAAACGCCAGAATACCAAGATGAGAGCAGCCCTCACAGTTGAGAAGCGCGTGGCGATAGCCCTGTGGAAGCTTGCAACGCCAGACAGCTACCGGTCAGTCGGGAATCAATTTGGAGTGGGCAAATCTACTGTGGGGGCTGCTGTGATGCAAGTAGCCAAAGCAATCACTCAGGTGCTGCTACGAAAGTTTGTGACTCTGGGAAATGTGCAGGCTATAGTGGATGGTTTTGCTGCAATGGGATTCCCTAACTGTGGTGGGGCAATAGACGGAACCCATATCCCTATCTTGGCACCGGAGCACCAAGCCACCGAGTACATAAACCGCAAGGGGTACTTTTCAATGGTGCTGCAAGCACTTGTGGATCACAAGGGACGTTTCACCAACATCAACGCGGGCTGGGCGGGAAGGGTTCATGACGCTCGCGTCTTCAGGAACACTACTCTGTTTAAAGGGCTGCAGCAAGGGACTTACTTTCCGGACCAGAAAATAACCGTTGGGGATGTTGAAATGCCCATAGTTATTCTTGGGGACCCAGCCTACCCCTTAATGCCATGGCTTATGAAGCCATACACAGGCAGCCTGGACAGGAGTCAGGAGCTGTTTAACTACAGGCTAAGCAAGTGCAGAATGGTGGTAGAATGTGCATTTGGCCGTTTAAAAGGTCGCTGGAGATCATTATTGACTCGCTCTGACCTCAGCCAAAGAAATCTCCCCATTGTTATTTCTGCTTGCTGTGTGCTCCACAATCTCTGTGAAAGTAAGGGGGAGACCTTTATGGCGGGGTGGGAGGCTGAGGCAAATCGCCTGGCTGCTGATTACGCGCAGCCAGACACCAGGGCGATTAGAAGAGCACACCATGAAGCGCTGTGCATCAGAGAAGCTTTAAAAACCAGTTTCATGGCTGGCCAGGCTACCGTGTGAAATATCTGTTTGATTCTCCTTCATGAAAACCCTCCCCCTTTACTGACTGATTTTCTGTAAGGAACCCACCCTGCCCCTTCCCCCAGCTTTCTTTCAAACCAAATAAAGTCACTATCATTTAAAAATCATTTATTCTTTATTAATAGATTAGAAAAAGAGGGAGGGAACCCGGGTGGTATTTGGGAGGAGGATTGCTGGGAAGGAAAAAGCCACAAAGAAAAGGTTAAAAAAATGACAGCCTTTTGCTTGGGCTGTCTACTGGGGTGGAATGGGAAGGTGTACGGAGCCTCCCCCCCCCCCCCCCCCGAGTTCTTACACGTCTGGGTGAGGAGGATACGGAACATGGGGAGGAGGGAGGGGGGAACAGGGGCTGAAGCGGCAGTCTGTTTTCCAGCAGCCGTTCCTGAACCTCCACCAGACGCCGGAACAGCCCCAGCGTTGCATCCTTCATCCTCTAGTCTTCCTGCCGCCACCTCTCATCTCGAGCGTCTCTCCTCTCCTCACGTTGGTCCCTCCTCTCCTCACGTTGGTCCCTCCTCTCCTCACGTTCACTGACTTCTTTCCTATACTTTGAAACTGTTTCCTTCCACTCATTCACATGAGCTCTGTCACTGCGGCTGGATTCCATAATTTCCGAAAACATCTCCTCTCGCGTTCTCTTCTTACGACGCCTTATCTGTGATAACCTTCGGGATGGAGGAGGGAGGCTTGAGGAATTTGCAGCTGCTGTAGGGAGAGGAAAAAAGAGAGAATTGTTTTAAAAGCTACATTTTGCAGAACAATGCTTATACTCTTTCACGGTGACCAACACTGTTCACATTACATAGCACATGTGATTTCTGTGCAAGGTCGCATTTTGCCTCTTAATGCTGAGTGCCTGTGGCTTTGCTGCTAGAGATCACAGGTCTGGGCAACAGAATTCGGCTTGCATGCGGCCATGGTAAGCCATTGTTTTACAGCTTCTGCACCCTCCTTTCCCACATACCAAGCATAGCCTGTAGAGTGCTGCAGAAGCCTGGCCAATCTCAGCCAGTTGGGGGGGGGCAGTGTGGGGGGGCTTGTCTGGGCCCCTTCAGGCAAGTAGAGTGCTGCGGTTTTTCTGTTAACATTCAGCAGCACCAGAAAACAAACTAACCACCCCCCCCCTCTCGCCATGAATTCTCTGGGATGATCGCTGTACCCCTCCCCCCCACCGCGTGGCTGGTATCAGGGAAGATCCCTGCAGGCACCAAACTAACCCCCCGCCCCCCGCCGCCGCCCCCCTCCCGCCATGAATTCTCTGGGATGATCACGGTACCCCTCCCCTCACCGCGTGGCTGGTAACAGGGAAGATCCCTGCTAGCCAAACGCGAAAAACTCAGGGCCAATTTCCCATCTGCGCTTGGCTAACTGCAGGGAAGGATTTATTTTCCGCCACAGGCAAACAGCCCAGTAGGAACGGCCACCTCTGTCCCCTTAATTAAGTTCCCGTATTTCAACCAGGTTACCAGGAGTGATATCACTCTCCTGAGAATTACACAACAAGATAAAGAACGGATGTTGCTTGAATGCCAGCAAACACCGGGACCATACGCTGCCAGGCTTTGTCAGGCAATGATACCAGATTACTTGCTGCAAGCATGGCGTGGTCAAGTGTCCTACCATGGAGGAGGGAATAAGGATGCACTGCCCAGAAACCTTCTGGCAAGGCTTTCGGAGTACCTCCAAGAGAGCTTCATGGAGATGTCCCTGGAGGATTTCCGCTCCATCCCCATACACGTTAACAGACTTTTCCAGTAGCTGAACTGACCGCGAATGCAAAGTCAGGCAAAGTAATCATTAAAAACCGTTTGCTTTTAAAACAAGTTTTATATTTTAAAAGGTAAACTCACCTGAGGTCCCTTCCATGGGGTCAGAGTCTTGGGTACTGGCTTGGGAGGGTACTTCAGTCAGGGTGATAAAAAGATCCTGGCTGTTGGGGAGAATGGAGTGCTGTGTGCTCTCTGCAAGCTCATCCTCCTCCTCTACCCCATCGGCAGAATCCTCGGGCGTCGCTGATGAGACTATCCCCGACCCAGAATCCACGAACACAGGTGGGGTAGTGGTGGCAGCCCCCCCTAGAATTGCATGCAGCTCGGCGTAGAAGCGGCATGTCCGCGGCTCTGACCCGGAGCGACCGTTTGCCTCCTTTGTTTTTTGATAGGCTTGTCTGAGCTCCTTGACTTTCACGCGGCACTGATCTGAGTCCCTATTGTGGCCTCTCTCCATCATGCCCTTGGAGATTTTTTCAAAAGTTTTTGCATTTCGTCTTTTAGAACGAAGTTCTGCAAGCACTGAATCCTCTCCCCATACAGCGATCAGATCCAGTACCTCCCTCACGGTCCATGCTGGTGCTCTTTTTCGATTATCAGCCTGCATGGTTACCTGTGCTGATGAGCTATCTGTGGTCACCTGTGCTCTCCACGCTGGGCAAACAGGAAATGGAATTCAAATGTTCGCAGGGCTTTTCCTGTCTACCTGGCCAGTGCATCCGAGTTTAGATTGCTGTCCAGAGCGGTCACAATGATGCACTGTGGGATAGCTCCCGGAGGCCAATACCATCGAATTGCGGCCACACTAACCCTAATTCGAATTGCTAAAATCGATTTTGGCACTACTCCGCTCGTCGGGGTGGAGTACAGAAATCGATTTAAAGGGCCCTTTACATCGAAATAAATAGCGTCGTTGTGTGGACGGTTGCAGGGTTAATTCGAATTAAAGCTGATAAATCCGAATTAAAGTCGTAGTGTAGACCAGGCCTATGGCAGAACTCCAAGATCCAGGTCTATAAGACAATTGTTATTCATACACTCCTTTATTGATGCATTATTCATACACTCCTTTATGGATGTTACAGTAACCAGAACAGGACATGATGAGATCCCGGATAAGACTTTTAGCTGTCAGGCTGAATAGAAGAGGCTGTGCCTTAGAGATGTTATGCAGAAAAAAAAAAAATCAGCAATATTTAGCCTGGATACAAGACCTTAGAGAGAGGTTCAAGTCTGATATGAAATCCATGTTTCAAGCCTGAGTCACCTGAGGGTATGTCTACACTACAAAATTAGGTCGATTTTATAGAAGTCGACTTTTAGAAATCTATTTTATACAGTCAATTGCGTATGTCGACACTAAGAGCATTAAGTCGGCCGAGTGCATCCTCACTACCATGGCTAGCATCAAATTACGGAGCGGTGGACTGTGGGTAGCTATCCCACAGTTCCCGCAGTCTCTGCCGCCCATTGGAATTCTGAGTTAAGCTCTCAATGCCTCATAGGGCAAAAACATTGTCACGGGTGGTTTTGGGTACATGTCATCAGTTGCCCCTCCCCCTGTGAAAGCAACAGCAGATAATCGTTTCACGCTTTTTTTCCTGGGTTACCCGTGCAGATGCCATACCACGGCAATCATGGAGCCTGCTCAGCTCACCGTCACCACTGCTGTTGTGGGCAAGTCTACTGTGGGGGCTGCTGTGATCCAAGTAGCCAATGCAATCATTAGAAGAGCACAGCAAGTCGCACTGCGCATCAGAGAGGCTTTGAAAACCAGTTTCATGGCTGGCCAGGCTTTGGTGTGACAGTTGTGTGTGTTTTTCTCCTTGATGGAAACCCACCCCCTTTGTTGATTTTAATTCCCTGTAAGCCAAGCACCCTCCCCGCTTCGAAATAAAGTAACTATTGTTTTGAAACCATGCATTCTTTATTAAAAAAAAAAAAAGAGATAATGGACAAGGTAACCCAGGTGGGGTGAGGGAGGAGGGAAGGACAAGGCCACATTGCTTATTGTAGCCACACAAAAAATCAAAGTGTTTGAATGACAATCTTCTGTTGCTTGGGCCATCCTCTGGAGTGGAGTGGCTGGGTGCCCGGAGCCTCTCCTCCCCTTCCCCCCCCCCCTGCATTCTTGGGCATCTGGAGGAGGCTATGGAACATGGGGAGGAGGGTAGGCAGTTATACAGTAGATAAAGCAGGGGTCTGTGCTCTTGTTGGCTTTCCTGCAGCTCCAACAGACGCTTCATCATGTCCGTTTGCTCCCCCATTAGCCTCAGCATCGCCTCCTGCCTCCACTCTTCACGCTCTCTTAATTCTTTCCTGGCTTCTGCTACTGAATGCCTCCATGCATTAAGCTGTGCCCTATCACTGCGGGAGGACTGCGTGAGCTCGGAAAACATGTCATCATGAGTGCATTTTTTTCGCCTTCTAATCTGCGATAACCTCAGGGACAGAGAGGATACAGGGAGCATAGAAACATTCTAAGCTCTACGATTCTGGAGGGACTGCATGGTCACCTGTGCTGCTGAGCTCGCCATGCTGACCGAACAGGAAATGAAATTCAAAAGTTCCCGGGGCTTTTCCTATGTACCTGGCTAATGCATCGGAGTTCAAAGTGCTGTCCAGAGCGGTCACAATGGAGCACTCTGGGATAGTTCCCAGAGGCCAATACTGTTGATTTGCATCCGCACTACCCCAAATTCAACATAGCAAAGTCGATTTTAGCACTACTCCCCTAGTCGGGGAGGAGTACAGAAGTAGATTTTAAGAGCCCTTTAGGTCGACGGAACGGGGTTGGTTGTGTGGACACAGTCGTTTTTAAATCGACCTAACGCAGTTAAATTCGACTTAACCCCGTAGTGTAGACCAGGCCTAAGGTTATGAGGAGAAGACAGATGGGGGACCTAAATTTGTGCTGGCAGGAGGAGAGGAGAGAAGAGAAGATCAAAGTGAAGAGAGGAAGAGGAGAAGGTAGAGGTAGTGAGAACTGTAGAGAGATGGGGGTAACCAGGAAGGAGAGATGAAGCCAGTTGCGGGACGGAGGAAGACAGCTGCTATGATGCAGAAGAAAGGTCTGGTGAGAGGCAGATGGACAAGATTACAACCAACCTGGGAAAGATCTGTTACAGGCAGAACTCTCCAATCATATTACCTGTTGGTGATGAAGGGACAGGACCAGGATACATTTACAGATAGTAACATGCTTAAGATATCAATTATTTACTAACTTTTTAAAATCTGACATAAGTAACATGCTAAATATGATAAGCATATCAGCAGAAGCTGTTACAGATGTAATCTACTAACCTGTTGGATTCTTACTATTTGACAATTAACCATTTATTAATACATTTATCACTTAATCCTTCTAGAAACTATTTATAAATGTACAATATAAAGAGTGACCATTTCCTCTATACAACTGCCTCCTTCAATGGTAACACATTGACATGTTTGGTAGGCAGAAATTGCCCCAGCTGACTTGCACCGTTATCTATTCATGCAAACTTTCACTAGTTTTTACAGCCACAGGCATCATCTACCACCTGAATCATTAAGATAGGTATTTCTGTTAGAAATGTGACTTTCTAATAGAAATGCTCCCCCACCTTCCCTAAAAGCTAACTTTTATTGTTATAACAGAGAAAATACCCTCTTAGGTGAGCTTATTTGTGTCTTCCCTTCATTTCCATATTTTTAACCACTAACGAACATTAATTACTTTGAAAAATATTTTACCTGGTATACTCCTCTTGCAGCTGACCAGGGTCAGGAGGGAAAAACTTTACAGCTAGACGAAGCACTGTATTCTTTGGTCCTATGAAAAAATATTAAACAGTTTTACAAACAAATCTCTATATAGAATGAGGAAAGGACCTATAACAATAGAATTTTAAATGAAGGAGACAAAACAGGCAGTTTGAATTACAGAATGTTCTGTAATAACCTACGATGATAAAATCTTACCAATAGCAGTAATATTGTGTTAACTTTGAATTTAGCATTTCAGATCATTAAACTATGTCACCTCTAATTAAGAGACGTCGTCACTGGATCAGAATATTACAATTGCTTATTGTACCATTACTAAATACTAGCATTCTGATTATCAAAGAAAAGGCTTAATGTTCTTCAGCCAATCGGAACACTAGGCAATCTTAATTTTAAAAGTATATTGTACGTTTACTAATAGATATAGATATATACTATCTTACAAGGAATTACAGTAATTCCACTGAGATAATAATGACATAATTACTTAATTGTTACTCTCATGCTTTATCATCAGAACACCATTTTCATATAACGCAATGCAATCCATGTGTCATTTTACCACCCTGGGCTATCAATACCAAAAACTACATAATTTAGTATTATAGATGAGCATGTAATGGCATAAATTTCAGAAAATTTAAATTTATGGCCAACTCCCCATGTCCAAATGGTCTAGTGTTCCTTGTTTCTGTTTACAATTTCATTTTATGCTGCCTCCAAATTTTCAGTTTTCAATGACCTGCACAGAGGCCAGCAGGAAACCTGACAGGTTCTTAACCGAAGAAGGGGCCCAGGACCATTGCCACCACCCAGACGTATTCACCCCCACAGGGCTTACACACACACACACGGGACAGAAACTGGGATCCCTACCAGATGTACACGCTTTATAGAAATACGCTTATGAATGTAAATATGACAACTGGAATATGTTTTATGCTAGATATGCCACGTAACATATCTTTGCAAAGGATATGTTCTACTACATGTATTCATCTTATTCGTATGCATGTATCATTTTTATATCTGAAGTTATGAGCGTTGGCTCTATGCTTGTATTTAAAGTGTTTGCACCTAAGGCAGATTTGATCAAAATAGTGTGAAGGAGTATTCAAGTAAATGGAAGTATGTGGCGAACAATGGACCTTGATAGATGCCAATCCACATCTGAGCTTTCCTGGGAACGTCCCTGTAGAGAACTAAGTCATGCATGGACATGTGATTTGCCCATGTGACTCCAAGACTCCATCGTGTAGCTGGGATTCTACACAGGGGGAGAGAGGGGTTTCCACACAAGAGAAAAACTATATAAAGTCCTGGGAGACCCCTCCATTGTGTCTTCAGCTGGCTCAAGGGGTAGCCTCTCCAGCCCCAAAGGACACCTGAAAGAAACTGGAACAAAGGACAGTAACTACAGGGGGGTGAGTGATTGCTGGACCCTGACTAGAAGGAGATTAATTTGTAAAAGAAGCTTACTGGAACATCTCTGAGGGTGAGATTTCATCTGTAATCACTTTCTTACTGTATTAGGCTTAGACTTGAGCATTTTATTTTATTTCGCTTGGTAATTCACTTTGTTCTGTCTGCTTAGAACCACTTAAATCCTACTATTTGTATTTAATAAATCACTTTTTACTTATTAAATAACCCAGAGTATGTATTAATACCTGGGGGGGGAGCAAACAGCTGCACATATCTCTCCATCAGTGTTATAGAGGGCGAACAATTTATGAATTTACCCTGTATAAGCTTTATACAGGGAAAAATGGATTTATTTGGGGTTTGGACCCCACTGGGAGTTGGGTAGCTGAGTGCTGGAGACAGGAATACTTCTTAAGCTGTTTTCAGTTAAGCCTGCAGCTTTTGGGGGATGTGGTTCAGACATGGTTCTGTGTTTGCAGCAGGCAAGCGTGTCTGGCTCAAACCAGGCAAGGGCCTGAAGTCCCAAGCTGGCAGGGAAAACATGCTCAGAGGTAGTCTAGGCACATCAGGTGACTGTTCCCAAGGGGGTTTCTGTGACCCAACCCGTCTCACACATCCTTCCACTTTCAGGCCCCAGAAGGCTGGAGACAGTCTACTTTAAATAAGCAGAGAGCCAGAGGGATAAAAGAAGGGCCTCTGGAACTCCCTTGTGGCTAGTCTGGCTGCAGCTCCATTAGAGATGACTGAGGCAGCTAGCCTCAAAAAAATAAGACTAGGCCTCCTGATACTGTAATTTCCCCAACTTCTACTCACCTCCTTTCTAGATCAAAGCAGACAATGTCAAAGAAGGAGCAAGCCAAGTGGGAGAGAAAACGCCACTTCCTGATAGCAGATTTCTCTCCCTTATATGTCATGCAGGGAACAGCCATACCCTGCCCATTACGGTACATAACATCAGCCATTTCAACACTAACGTATGCACATATATGCACATTAACATCTACTTTTTGTTTGGAGGATGTTGGTAGGCAAAGGCAAACCAGTGCAATTCAGAAACTATAAAGGATGAGGAAAAACAATGATCTAGAGCTGACAATAAGCAGACTAAGATCTGTGAATGTTGAAGACAGGTGGCCAAATATCCCAGTTTACTCCATTATCCTGGATGATTATACTGAAACTAGGATTTGTTCGGTTTTCACTATAATATTGGGACATCTGATTCCACTATATTTGCTGACAATCTATCCTCCTTTCACACACACGTTTATCTGGGATTGTAAGTAATATCTCTCTGGTGTATAATGGGAGAAATTAAACTGAAGAGCCATGTCACAGTACTCCCAAGAGCAGCTCCCAGCCCCAGAACTCAAGATCTTAGGACTCTGAAAGCCTTAGTGCATCAGACAAGTAGGACTCTCATCGTGACTACGGCCCCAACCAGAAGAAAGGAAGTAGGACATGGGATAGTTGGAGGAAAAAGGAGACTGTGAATAAAACCCCACTGAGTGAAATAATTTAAGGTTCCTATTTAGAGAAGATAACAGATCAACAGTCTTGAACACTTTAAAGCTCTCAGTGATGTCTCTCTAGAAAGAGATACTTCCATTACATTAGGCTGAAAAAATTAACATCAGATTTCCTGTGAAAGAAGACACAGCTACCCTCTGAAAACCTGACAATATATTTCAGCAAAACTAAAATTAGAATGACCCCAACATCCCAACCCCCACCCCAATATATTTGGGCAAGAATGTCAGGCCACACTTGACCTGAAAACAGTAAGTTATTGGAATGTATTGGGGACAACATTGTGATTTAGAAAGTGGAGAATGTCACAAGGGGAACAGCCACTTTAGACTAGATTCTGACTAACAGAGAGGAATTGGTAGTGAATCTAAAGGTGGAAGGCAATTTGGATGAAAGGGATCCTGAAATGATAAATGTTGTGATCCTAAGGAAAGGAACATAAGAACGGCCGTACTGGATTAGACCAAAGGTCCATCTAGCCCAGTATCCTGTCTACCGATGCCAGGTGCCCCAGAGGGAGTGAACCCAACAGGCAATGATCAAGTGATCTCTCTCCTGCCACTCATCTCCACCCTCTGACAAACAGAGGCTAGGGACACCCATCCTTACCCATCCTGGCTAATATCCATTAGCGGACTTAACCTCCATGAATTTATCCAGTTCTTTTTTAAATGCTGTTATAGACCTAGCCTTCACAACCTCCTCAGGGCAAGGAGTTCCACAAATTAACTGTGCGGTGTGTGAAGAACAACTTCCTTTTGTTTTAAACCTGCTGCCCATTAATTTCATTTGGTGGCCCCTAATTCTTGTATGATGAGAACAAGTAAATAAGTTTTCCTTATTTACTTTCTCTACATCACTCATGATTTCATATACCTCTATCATATCCCGCCTTAGTGTCCTCTTTTCCAAGTTGAAAAGTCTTAGCCTCTAATCTCTCCTCTTATGGGGCCCGTTCCAAACCCATAATCATTTTAGTTGCCCTTCTCTGAACCTTTTCTAATGCCAGTATATTTTTTTTGAGATGAGGGGACGACCTCTGTACGCAGTATTCAAGATGTGGGCGTACCATCGATTTATATAAGGGCAATAAGATACTCTCCGTCTTATTTTCTATCCCCTTTTTAATGATTCCTAACATCCTGTTTCCTTTTTTGACCGCCACTGCACACTGCGTGGACGTCTTCAGCAAACTATCCACGATGACTCCAAGATCTTTTTTCTGATTCGTTGTAGCTAAATTAGCCCGCATTATATTGTATGTATAGTTGGGGTTATTTCTTCCAATATGCATTACTTTATATTTATCCACATTAAATTTCATTTGCCATTTTGTTGCCCAATCACTTAGTTTTGTGAGATCTGTTTGAAGTTCTTCAGTCTGCTTTGGTCTTAACTGTCTTGAGCAGTTTAGTATCAACTGCAAACTTTGCCACCTCACTTTTTACCCCTTTCTCCAGATCATTTATGAATAAGTTGAATAGGAGTGATCTGAGGACTGACCCTTGGGGGACACCACTTGTTACCTCTCTCCATTCTGAGAACTTACCATTAATTCCTACCCTTTGTTCCCTGTCTTTTAACCAGTTCTCAATCCATGAAAGGACCTTCCCTCTTATCCCATGACAACTTAATTTACGTAAGAGCCTTTGGTGAGGGACCTTGTCAAAAGCTTTCTGGAAATCTAAGTACACTATGTCCTCTGGATCCCCCTTGTCCACATGTTTGTTGACCCCTTCAAAGAACTCTAATAGATTAGTAAGACACGATTTCCCTTTACAGAAACCATGTTGACTTTTGCCCAACAATTTATGTTCTTCTATGTGTCTGACAATTTTATTCTTTACTATTGTTTCAACTAATTTGCCCAGTACTGACGTTAGACTTACCGGTCTGTATTTGCTGGGATCACCTCTAGAGCCCTTTTTAAATACTGGCATTACATTAGTTATCTTCCAGTCATTGGGTACAGAAGCCGATTTAAAGGACAGGTTACAAACCATAGTTAATAGTTCCGCAACTTCACATTTGAGTTCTTTCAGAACTCTTGGGAGTAACAGTCTCAAGTTGCAGTGGGGGAAGTTTAAGTTGAATATTAGGAAAAACTTTTTCACTAGGAAGGTGGTGAAGCCTGGAATGGGTTACCTAGGGAGGTGGTGGAATCTCCTTCCTTAGAGGTTTTTAAGATCAGGCTTGACAAAGCCCTGGCTAGGATGATTTTGTTGGGGATTGGTCCTGCTTTGAGCAGGGGGTTGGACTAGATGACCTCCTGAGGTCCCTTCCAACCCTGATATTCTATGATTCTAAGGAGAGATTAATAAGACTGGGACTCTTCAGCCTGGAAAAGAGATGACTAAGAAGGAGGATATGACAGAGGTCTATAAAATCATGACTGGGGTGGAGAAAATAAATAAGGAAGTCTTATTTACCCCTTCTCATAACACATGAACTAGGGGTCACCAAATTAAATTAATAGGCAGCAGGTTTAAAACAAACAAACGCAAGTATTTCTTCACACAACACAATGGCTATTGGCCACTGTTGGACGACAGGATACCGCACTAGATGGACCATTGGTCTGACCCACCATGGCCGTTCTTATGTACTTAAATACACAACGAGCAAGAAAAACACTAGGGAAAGTGTAGGTCCTCTATTTAAAGGGTGAAGAGAATGACAAGAAGGTAGCTGAGGTTTTTAACTAGGTGTTTATTGTCTATATTGCTTCAGTCTTCACTAGAAAGTTTATTGATGACCAGATACTCAACACAATTAATATTAATGGCAAGGGGGAACAAGTCAAAATAGGGAAAGAACATCTTAAATATTTAGATAAATTAGATGCATTCAAGTCGGCAAGGCCTGGTGAAATCCATCCTAAGGTACACAAGATATAAATGAAGCAATCTTGGAATCATTAACAATTATCTCTGAGAGTTTAGGGAGGATGGGTGAGGTCCCGGAGGACTAGAGAAGGGCAAAAAAGGATCTGGGGAATTACAGACCAGTCATCCTAACTTCAATAACTGGAAGGATACTGGAACAAATTATTAAACAATCAATTTGTAAGCATCTATGAGGATAATAGGATTATAAGGAATAGCCAGCATGGATTTATCAAGAACAAAATCATGCCAATCTAGTTTCCTTCGTTGACAGAGTTATTGACTTAGTGATAGGGAGGAAGCAGTAGATGTGATGTATCTTTATTTTAAGTAAAGCTTTTGACACAATCCCCACATGACACTCAAACTAAGGAAATGTGGTCTAAATGAAATAATTATAAAATGGGTGTACAACTGGTTGAATGACCACACTCAAAGAGTAGTTATCAATGGTTTGCTATCTGATTAAGCAGACTTATCTAGGGACATCCCGCTGTGATCAGTCCTGGTCTGGTACTATTCAATATTTCCATTAATGACTTGGATAATGGAGTGAAGAGTATGCTTATAAAATCTGCAGATGACACCAAACTAGGAGGGATTACAAACATTTTGGAGGACAGGATTATAATTCAAAACAACCTTGACAAATTTGAGAATTGGTCTGATTTCAACAAGATGAAACTCAATAAGATCAGTACAGAATACTTCACTTAAGAAGTAAAAATCAAATGCACAACTACAAAATGAGGAATAACTGGCTACATGATAATACTGCTGAGAAGGATATAGGGGTTATAATGGATCACAAATTGAATATGACTCAATGTGATGCTGTTGTGAAAAAAGACTAATATTCTAGGATATATTAATAGGAGTTTCGTACGCAAGACAAGGGAGGTGAGGCCTCAGCTAGAGTATTGCATCCAATTTTGGGCGTCACACTTTAGGGAAGATGTGGACAAACTAGAGAGAGTACAGAGGAGAGCAACAAAAATGGTAAAAAGTTTAGAAAATCTGATCTATGAGGAAAAATTAAAAACCAAATGGCAAGAAGAGAAGACTGAGGGGAGACCTGATAATCTTCAAATATTTTAAGGGCTGTTATAAAGAGGACTGTGATGAACTGATCTTCATGTTCACTGAAGATAGAATAAGCAGTAATGGGCATAACATGCAGTAAGGAAGATTTAGGTTAGATATTAGGAAAATCTTTCTAAGGCAGTGTAGTGAGGCAACGACTCACCGGCACAGTGCCTCCTACTGGTCACCTCTGGAATTAGCTCTCCAGCATATCGAGTGCCTCCTACCGGCCAGTGTCTCATCTGCCACTAGTCCCTGTGTCCCTCCTGGACTCCGGTGCCCTTTACCTCGGAGTTCTGCCCACTGCAGTACCCCCACACACTGGGTCTACCCTCCCAGGGGAACCCCCAACCCTCTACACGCACCTTGCCTCAATGGCTTCTGCCAGTCGTCATCTAGCCCCTTTCTCAAGGGGCAGACTGCAGTCCATAATGGCCACTCATCACCGGCAAGGGGGTTGGACCAGCTGCCTCTGTCTATCGCCAGGCTGCACTCCTGCAGCCCCAGTACCTAATTAGGCATTAACCAAAGCCTCAGCCAGGGGAGTTGCCAGGCTGGAGCTCCCCAGCTCCTTTGCCCTTCCCCAGCACTGCTTAGCCTCAGGTATCCTTGCTCCTTCAGGCAGCTTGGTACTTCTCTCTCCAGAGAGAGAGAGTCTGCCTGCCTTCTCCCCAGGAGCCCTTCTTATACTGGCCCAGCCGGGTCCTGATTGGCTGCCTCAAGCCCTCTCGTGATTGGCTCCCTGGGGCAGCCCTTTCCCAGGGCTGTTTTAACCCCTTCAGGGTCGGAGCAGGATGACCGCCCCGCTACAGGGCGTTAAACTATGGATTTGTTACCAAGGGAGATTATGGAATCCCCATCACTGGAGGTTTTTAAAACCTGCTGGACGGTCTAGGTTTACTTGGCCCTACTTCAGCATAGGGGCTGGACTGATGACTTGTCGAGGTCCCTTCTAGCCCTACATTTCTATGATTCTATAACTCTATGATTTAACTATGTAATCAGGCAGGGTAAATGATGAGACAGAGCAGGGAGAGGGGCGGATTTGATCTGGGAATGTTGCAGGGGAGTTACATTGGGGATGGGGGACTTCCCTTGAAGGAAGATCCCTGAGCTGTAACCTGAGCCAGAAGGGGGGTTGGGAGAAGTGACACCTTCTGCCCAGGAGACTGAACAAAGGAGAGGAGGAGCAGAGGGGAGGGGGGAGAGAGCTGCTAGAGAAGTTTTTGTTTTCAGTTTTGGCTGGGTGGTGCAACGCAGGGAACCCCAAGTTGGGGTCTAAGCTCCCTAAACCCCCCAAGAAGGACTTTATTGAGGGGTTCTGGTTGTACCTACACGCTCTGCTTGGGACCGTGTTCCTGTCATCTAATAAATTTCTGTTTTACTGGCTGGCTGAGAGTCACGGTGAATCTCAGGAAGAGGGGTGCAGGACCCTGACTCTCCCACACTCTGCAACAACAGGTGGCAGGGGTGGGATCTACTGCACCCCGTGGACAGCGCTTCCTGCAGTAAGTGACTGGGGAGCAGTAAAATGAAGGGTGATTGACGGGGACCAGGTGTGCTGAAGAGTCAACGAGGGACTGTTTCAGGGGGCGATTAACCCCTGGGAGTGTGTGACTAGCGAGAAGGACTTTTGTAGTAACAGGGTCCCCTGGGGGATCACAGCGAGCGGTCCCAAGGGCGGAAGAGTCTGCAGCTCGACCCTGGCAGAGAGGTGGTGACCTCGAGAAGGGCTGGCACACTACGGGTTCTCCCTGGAAACTGTGGGGAGCGGTGAGCACCCAGGCCTGTGAGTGGCCAGCAGGAAGAGGTATGCCAAGCGGCTTAAGAGCGACCTGGTGGAGCTGTGCAAGCAGAGGGGGCTGCGCAGTGGGAGGCTCACCAAAGAACAGCTCATTGCCCAGCTGGAAGAGGGAGATCGCTCGAATGAACTGATCCCTGCCTCTGAGGGAAGCAGCCTGGCAAATGCTGCGCAGGCACCAGTGTCTGTCCCACCTGGGAGTGGTCAGCCGGCTGCTGAGGGCTTCCCGAGACCCCTCCTTCCTATGCCTAGGGGAAGGGTGGGGAGGAGCCCTGCGAATACCGAGGGCACTGTGACCCCCCGGCCAAGCTCGCCGGCTAGCATGGGATCCTCCCGGCAATGCTCTGCATCCATGGAGGGGAAGCGGCTGGAATGGGAGAAGGAGCTAAAACAGAGAGCTGGCAGATCGTGAAAAACAGACAGCATGAACTGGAGGAGAAAGAGAGACAGAGGCAGCATGAATGGGAAGAGAAAGAGAAACAGAGGCAGCATGAACTGGAGCTGGCAAGGCTAAGGGGCAGCGAACCCCCGGCTGCGGTGAGTGAGGGGGGACCCAGGACTGCACGGAGCTTTGATAAGTGCATCCTGGACCAGCATAAGGAGAGGGAGGACATGGTTGACTTCCTGGATGCTTTTGAGATGACCTGCGAGCTGCACCAGGTTGATCCTGCAGACAGACTCCGGGTTCTCACCCCCTTACTGGACCCCAAAGCCGTGGCACTGTACCGCCAACTGGAAGGGGCGGAGAAAGGGGACTATGAACTATTCAAAAAGGCCCTGCTACATGAGTTTGGGCTGACTCCTGAGATGTACCAGGAAAGGTTCCAGAGTCAGTACAAAACCCCTGAGGTCTCATATCTGCAACTAACCGTCTGCATGGAGGGATACGCCAGCAAGTGGGCAGATGGGGCCCAGACGAAGGAGGACCTGGTTAAACTGCTGGTACTGGAGCAACTATATGAGCGGTGCCCATCCGACCTGAGGCTATGGTTGAGGGACAAAAAGCCAGAGAACCCACGACACGCAGAGTCGGTCAAGGGGTTGGCAGGGAGGAGTCCCAAAGGAACAAGCCCGCCGCAATGCAGAGAGACTCACCCTGGGACCTCCCAAAGGGGGAATATGGGGAATCCCCTCCCAAGGGGAACGTCCAGCATCAGGGACAACCGACCGGTTCGAGTGGACCAACGGGACATGAGCTGCTATTACTGTGGCCAAAGAGGCCACATTCAGGTCCAGTGCCCCAAGCTCAAGGACAGTCTGAGCAGACCGAACCCACACCGGGTTAACTTTGTAGAGGCCCAGACGGACGAGGGGCAGGCTTCCCAGGCAAGGGGGGCTGGCAGCTTATCAACTACTCAAGAGAGAGAAGGGCCCCAGGCCAGCTTCTGTGGGGGGCTGGATGCTCCGGACACCAAGTTCTCCGTTTACGGGGATGGCGCGGGGCTGTCCCTGCGGAGCGAGTGCCTTGTTCCCCTGGAGGTGTATGGGAGGAAAATCTATGGATACTGGGACATGGGCACTGAGGTGACACTGGCCCAGCCCGAGGTGGTAGCTCCAGATCAGGTGATGCCCAACACCTTCCTGACCCTGACGGGGGTGGGCGGGACCCCATTCAAGATGCCCGTGGCGAGGCTACACCTGAAATGGGGGGCCAAGGAGGGCCCCAAGGACATGGGAGTGCACCACTATTTGCGCACTGAGGTGTTGATGGGGGGGGGGCCCTAGAGGACTGGCCAAGCAACCCCCAGAATGCCTTAGTCGTGATCCGTAGCCAGAGCCGGCGAGAGGCACTACGCCCTGACCTCAGGAAGGATGTCACACCGGAGGTGCAGGACCCTACCCTGGTGGGGAGGGAACACCCAAGGACAAGGCTCAGACGGGTTGTGACTTCCCTTGAAGGAAGATCCCTGAGTTGTAACCTGAACCAGGAGGGGGGTTGGGAGAAGTGACACCTTCTGCCCGGGAGACTGGACAAAGGAGAGGAGGAGGGAGAGAGCTGCTGGAGGAGCTTTTGTTTTCAGTTTGGGCTGGGTGGTGCAACGCAGGGAACCCCCAGTTGGGATCTAAGCTCCCTAAACCCCCCAGAAGAACTTGATTGAGGGGTTCTGGTTGTACCTACACGCTCTGCTTGGGACCGTGTTCCTGTCATCTAATAAACCTTCTGTTTTACTGGCTGGCTGAGAGTCACGGTGAATCTCAGGAAGAGGGGTGCAGGGCCCTGATGCCTCCACACGCCGTGACAAATACCACACAGATACTTTTTATAAATATCATATGCCCCTCAATGTATTTCCCAGTCCTCCACATGTTTAGACAAATCTCTCTGTTCCTATCCTCTTAGCAGCCATGCTGACAGAGAGATCCTTGGCTGGGAGCAGAGAGGAAACAGTGTTCTGTGGGATCAGATATGTCCAGACTTTCAGACCAACTCCACCCGAGCAATTAGAGAACAAGAGCTGCTACAACTACAAGAGAGTGATTAAGATCATGGAAGCTTTGCCTCTCCTGAGCTTGGTAAGGACCTTTGCTATTAGAAAGAATGGGGAGAAACTGCAGAGAACACAGAAGCTGCCAGTACCAATAAGGTTTTTGCAAGGTGGGCTGTTCAGAAGAATGGGGAATTGATTTATTTTTGGTGTCCTCCATTGGGAATCCATTCCACTATCACCTGAGCCACTGACTATTTGTGAGGGTCAACACCAGACAGTGTCTTTTCCTGACAGCCAAGCGGCTGTTGGGAGCATCTTGCAGGAAAGTGCCCAACTACATATATATAAGGCTTCAAAAACAAAAGTCAATATCCTATTCCTTTCTGCTTGTTGAGGTAGAATATAGTTACCTCATCATTTGTAAAAACAACGAGGAGTCCTTGTGGCACCTTAGAGACTAACAGATTTGGGGGTTTCATCTTTTCGTGTGTTGTATATTTACACCTGCTTACTGTATTTTCCACTCTATGCATCTGATGAAGTGATTATATCCCACGAAAGCTTATGCCCAAATAACATTGTAAGTCTCTGAGGTTCCACAAGGACTCCTCATTGTTTTTACTGATACAGACTAACACGGCTACCCCTCTGAAACCTGACCATTTGTGTAAATCAGGAGCATCTTGAAGGATGTTATGAATGGGATTTTCAAAAGCCCTCAGTGTTGGCCTAACTCTGCTTCCACTGAAGAAAATTGCCTAATTCATCAATGGGAGTAAAGTTAAGCTAATGTTGAGCACTTTTGAAAGTCCCATCCCAGGTCTATGAAAGCCCCCTGCACATACAGAACCACTCTCATACTCTGGGTATGTATGTGTAGATCATGTGCGTTGCAGGCAGGATATATCCATGGTTATTACAATTTAGATTGGAGGAACTTGGAAGCCCTTTTCTAATGGCAGATTATTAGTTATTTGCCATAAAGCTAGCAGGTCAGAGTTTTTTTCCAATTCAGTGACTACAGCATATTATAAATAGGGGCAACATGTATGTTCTTTAAAAAAAATTAACTAAATTTTAAATAAAGAATATGGCAGTCACATTTATCAAAGTCATTGAAAATAAACTCCCTAATGAACACTATACAAAAGTTTATATATATCTCTACCCTGATATAACACGGTCCTTGGGAGCCAAAAAAATCTCATATAATCATAGAATATCAGGGTTGGAAGGGACCTCAGGAGGTAATCTAGTCCAACCCCCTGCTCAAAGCAGGACCAATTTCCAACTAAATCATCCCATCCAGGGCTTTGTCAAGACTGACCTTAAAAACCTCTAAGGAAGGAGATTCCACCACCTCCCTAGGTAACCCATTCCAGTGCTTCACCACCCTCCTAGTGAAAAAGTTTTTTCCTAAAATCCAACCTAAACCTCCCCCGCTGCAACTTGAGACCATTACTCCTTGTTCTGTCATCTGCTACCACTGAGAACAGTCTAGATCCACCCTCTTTGGAACCCCCTTTCAGGTAGATTAAAGAGCTATCAAATCCCCCCTCATTCTTCTTTTCTGCAGACTAAACAATCCCAGTTCCCTCAGCCTCTCCTCATAAATCATGTGCTCCAGCCCCCTAATCATTTTTGTTGCCCTCCGTTGGACTCTTTCCAATTTTTCCACATCCTTCTTGTAGTGTGGGGCCCAAAATTGGACACAGTACTCCAGATGAGGCCTCACCAATGTTGAATAGAGGGGAATGATCACGTCCCTCAATCTGCTGGCAATGCCCCTACCTATACAACCCAAAATGCCATTAGCCTTCTTGGCAACAAGGGCATACTGTCGACTCATATCCAGCTTCTCATCCACTGTAACCCCTAGGTTCTTTTCTGCAGAACTGCTTCCTAGCCATTCGGTCCCTAGTCTGTAACAGTGAATGGTACTCTTCCGTCCTAACTGTCCTTGTTGAACCTCATCAGGTTTCTTTTGGCCCAATCCTCTAATTTGTCTAGGTCCCTCTGTATCCTATCCTATCCCTATCCTCCAGCGTATCTACCACTCCTCCCAGTTTAGTGTCATCTGCAAACTTGCAGAGAGTGCAGTCCACGCCATCCTCCAGATCATTAATGAAATCTCACCGTATTATAGGTAAGGCCGCGTTATATCAGGGTAGGGAGAGGAACCGCTCCCCGCCCCAGCTCACCTCCGGCTCCTCTCTGAGCACGCCACCGCCGCTCCATTTCTCCCTCCCTCCCAGGCTTGCCGCGCCAATCAGCTGTTTGGCCTGGCAAGCGTGGAGGAGGGGTGGGGTGGGGAGAGAAGCAGAGCGGCGGCAGTGGCGTGCTCAGGGGAGGAGGCGGAGATGAGCTGGAGCAGGGAGTGTTTCCTCTGTGCCCCCCGTTACTTGCTGCGGCCCTCCCTGGGGGCCCCCCGCCCCAGCTCACCTCCATTCTGCCTCCTCCCACGAGCGCACCGCAGCTCCGCTTCTCCCCACTTCCTCCCAGGCTTGCCGCACCAAACAGCTGATTGGCACGGCAAGCCTGGGAGGGAGGAGAAGTGGAGCTGAGCGGCGTGCTCGTGGGAAGAGGAGGAAGCGGAGCGAAGGTGAGCTGGGGTGAGGAGCGGTTCCTCTGCGTCCCCCCCCTTACTTGCTGCGGCCTCCCTGCCCCAGCTCACCTCCGCTCCGTCTCCTCCCACAAGCGTGCCACAGCTCCGCTTCTCCTCCCTCCCAGGCTTGCCGCGCCAAACAGCTGATTGGCGCAGCAAGCCTGGGAGAGAGGAGAAGCAGAGCTCCGGCACGCTCATGGGAGGAGGCGGAGCGGAGGTGAGCTGGGTCGGGGGGGCCCCAGGAGGGCCGCAGCAAGCAATGGGCGGGCGCAGAGGAACCGCTTGCGGTAACACAAATTCGGATATAACGAGGCAAAGCAGCCCAGTCCCCCGGAGCACTGCTTTACGGCGTTATATCCGAATTTGCGTTATATCGGACTGCATTATATTGGGGTAGAGGTGTATATTCAAAATAGATGAACAGAGAGGGTTGGTTCAAGGGTAAATTTTAGTAATGTTCTTAGTATATTTAAAAGTCTTTACAGCCATAGAACATGTCAGCAAAGACTCCAAACTACATACGCATCATTTACTTCACAAATTTGTATCAACTCCATACATTAAAACTGTAAGCATGTCTGAACTGTATTAACTTAAAGCCCATTAAACACCTACCACTCACCACCTTCTTGCTGAGAAATTAAAATATAAGGAAACACTGAAAAAACAAGTAATACATCAATATTAACCAAAAAGGAGAAAGTACAGGGAAAGACTTTATATTATTGTTGGAGTTCTGAGCAACTTGCATGATTTGAGCAATCCTCACTGAAGGAGAATGAGATTTTTTTTTTTCCAACTGCAATACTTAAAACAAGAAACCTGCACATCTAAAACATCTGTTAGCGTTCAGGTCACAGAATTTCAAGCATACTTGAAATTGAAGCACATTTTAGTTTTAAAACATTTAATATAAAATGGACAGCATTTAAACGTACTACTTCCCACACCCTTTTAAAGTCTTGAAAAGGAAAGCTATATTTTGTACACTTCCACAAAGGAAAAAGTTAGTTGATTTAAAATATGAAAAACATTTCTTTGTTTCAGTTTTCATTAGTCCATGCCTCAATACTTGCCTGCTAATTAATGTATTTTAAAACCAATAAAGCAGTTAGTTCATTCTCAAAGAGCTGTACATGCAGTATAAGTTCTGTTAGAATTCTTCCATTCAAAATGTCCTTGTGCCATAAGAATAGCTAAAATAAATTGTTTGTCTCTAAGACAAGAGATACTTTCAAAGCTCTCTGCATGAATGCACACACTTTTACTTCAAGTTTTGCTTCTCAAGTCAATTTTAAAAGTAGGAGAGTGTGGAAAAGGGGTTCCAATATTCAGTACTAACTTAAGAAAAATATTCTTTTGGGAGTTACCAAAAAACAGCTTTAAAAAACTGAACCCCCTTTTCCAGCAGTTGCATGTTTAACATGGGACAAAAGACAACCACCACCAATGTCTTTTAGGGCCTAAAAATCTAGTTGACCTAAAAAAAGTCTCAATTTAATATAGACTTTAGGTCAGCAGATAATGGCCTCAGGTCATATAGTTTAACACAGGGGTGGCCAACCTGAGCCTGAGAAGGAGCCAGAATTTACCAATGTACATTGCCAAAGAGCCACAATAATATGTCAGCAGCCCCACATCAGCTCCCCCGCTCTCAGCGCCTCCCACCCACCAGAAGCCCCACTGATCAGCGCCTTCCCCTCCCTCCCCGCACCTCCCAATCAGCTGTTTCATGGCATGCAGGAGGCGGGGGGGCAAGGGCATAGCAGGCTCAGAGGAGGGGGTAGGAAGGGGTGGACTGGGGTAGGGCCTGTGACAGAGCCAGGGGTTGAGCAGTGAGCACCCCCCAGCACATTGGAAAGTTGGTGCCTGTAACTCCAGCCCTGGAGTGGGTGCCAATACAAGGAGCCATATATTAACTTCTGAAGAGCTGCATGTGGCTCTGGAGCCACAGTTTGGCCACTCCTGGTTTAGCATGTCACCAGGTTCTGGGCCATGGTCTGCAAAGACAGTATTTTGATGAAACTATTTACCATGTAGCACCCAGCCATCAGCAGATATTAGTATAAATCTAAGTTTCCCCAGTCTATTCAAGTATGGTACATGATGCACACAGAACGAACAGGCACTTGCTAGATGCATGACTGCACAGCTGATGCCTGTAAGTATCTCTGTGACGCTGGCAAACCAGGTGCCAGCTCATGCCAATGTCCTGGGCCTCACTGAACACTTACAAATGCATAGCTAGAAACAAGTCTTGCTTGCCTGTGCCTTAGCATTGTCAAAATAGATATTAGATGTCAAGTTGATAAGATTGTGTTTAGCATTTTATAAAATGCCTGAAGGATACTGCATGTATTGATCTCACGTATAATCTCTATAGCCCATGGTATAAAGTTATATTGAGTGTTTGCCTTGTAAACCTCTGCAATTGTGTAACTCAACAAACAGGAGGAGCAACACTGATTAAGGTAAAGTGCTCAGCACACAACATGGTCCACTGATGGCAAATGACATGTTGTATAGCATCAAAGGACAGAAACTGCTGATTGCATTCCTAACTCCCTCCAGGAAGGAGAGACCTACACATGAACTCATCCCATCAGTTTGGACTCTGGAGTGGCTAACAATCCTTGATGAGGAGAAACAATCTCCTTCATGTTGTCTGGACACTGAGGGACAAAGATTCCTAAACGTAAGCAAAGAAATCCCCATGCTGTTTGGCATGGGTTAGCCCTAAAAGACATTTTGAATTGACAGATTATTACAACTGTGTTACCTTTTGAAACTCAGACAAACGTGTGTGTATGTGTACATACACACACGCTTTGACCTTTTTAAATAACTCTCTTATCCCCTTTTCCTAGTTACACTTTTAGCTAATTTATTACAGGATTGGCTACCAACGTTTTTTTTTTTTAAGTGCGAGATCTAAGGTACAAATTGATGTGGGGTAAGTGACTGGTCTCTTGGAATGGGAAGCAACCTGAATATTTTGTGTTTTTTGGTGTAAGTGATCATTTATCATTTGGTGTAAGTCCAGTTTGCAGTGGCAAGATCGTCCCCTTGGACATTTCAATCTGTCTGTGACTCCATTATATGCCTATTGTAGTACTTTGGGAGTTCAAATTTGTTACTGAGTTGGTGAAATCTAATTATAGACCATACAACCATTTTGGGCTGTCTGCCCTGCTTTTTGACGATCTGCCCTGAGATTGGCACACTCAGTCGTAAGCCACTCCAGACAGTCTCCTCTCCCAAGATAGAAACCATTTGAATACACAAAAGCTACCATGTGGCATGCATAAGGGGATGATCCTTTAAAATGGAAACTTGTCATTGGTGATTCTACAGAACAATGAACTTAAATAGCCTCTTCAGGAGAGCCTCTCTCTATAGCTAGTACTATACCTTTTTATTTATTTTTCTAAGGTTGAAGAGGATGAAAGTTAAAAACTTGCACCATGGGTTTAAGCTAAAAAAGTCAATTCATCTCAATTTCTTGTTGGTCAGGTTAGTTTGAAGAATTTCTAAATAAACCTCCAAATACTAACTTTCAACAGTGTTCTGGGGCCATTTGCCAAAGACCTCCTTCATTAACATAAGCTTCTGCAGACTACTGTCAGCAACAGAAAAAAATAACTCCAAAAATTATTACAGAAAGGCCCTGTATAGCATAGTCAATAAAATTGTTGGCAGGAGTGGGAATCCACCACACATTCCTGCACTTGTGATTCCATGAACCCCTACATTTAGAAGCAGCAAATGAGTACCCAATTTGACCCTGTTCTAGAAGAGGAATGTCTTGTACATAGTTGAAGAATTAGGCTGCACATGCTAGATTTCAAATGATATTGGCTCACAATACATTTTCATCTTTTCTTTGGGCCCTTGATGAAAACTAAAGCAGAGAATGTCAGTGCTGCAACTCTCCCTTATTGGGCAAAGACTGGAAACAATTTCACTCCAGAGACTGTCCTCCTCCTACATAATGGGTGTAGAACATTCCTGTTTCTTTCCACATCAAAACAACCTAAGCTAAACAAAGCTCCAACAACATGACTGATACTTTTAACCTAAATCTAACAGCATCTGATCCAATCTACCCAGATGTATATCACTGCAAAGTGACAGGTTCTCGGTAATTTCAAGTTCCATCCAGAATCAGGTTTACAAGTCCAAATACAAACCCTTTATCTCCCCCTTCCAAAAAATATTTTCCAAATATCCCCTTAATAACTAAATAGATAGCTGTCTTCTGAATCCAGATTTAACAGCTCCGTTAGTCATGGCTTAACTTAACACAACTAAGGACTTTAGATTTCCCGCATTCCAGACATTAGTTGGTATCAGACCCAAGTTTGTGTACACACTATCTGTAGAGATGGCGTGCCACATTTAGAGGATATCTCAAAGATGTTAAGAATGTAATCCCCTAGTGCAGAGTCCATAAGAAACAAGATCAAGGTTGTGTGGTTTATGGCTACTACGTGTTACCACAATGGAAGCAATTGAGTCCTTTATCGTTTTGTGGTCTAACACAACACAAGATCGTCACATTTTGTAAATTAACTGTATCAAAGCAAAACATACATTGGGGTTTAGATAGAAGGAGGAAAAGAAGTCTTCCATTTGTTGGCTGTCTTAGAGCGTAATCATATATGAGATGCTGAACACACTCAGCCTCCACTTAAGTGAATGGGAGTGGGCATTCACATCTCACAGAACGGAGACCTTATGGACAAATAGCGAGCAACTCATTGGACAAGATTTAGGTCTCTGAGGAAGCAGCAAGTTAGTTTTCTAGAAAAAGAAACATCTACATTTAGTTCAAAATAGCCCACAAAGCATGCAGTAATTCAACATGGTAGTAAAACTATGAATGGCATATATTCTAGAAATTTTTGATACTATTAGAGGGCTTGAAGCCATCTTGAAGGTTTGAGTTTGTAGATGTACATTTAATCAACTATTTATAGTAATGACAAGTACAAAACCAGCAAACCTGACTAAAAAAAAATCAAGTAACAACTATGAAAACAAACCAAATTAAATTCCTGAAAAATTAAAGGAAAACTCTTTAAAAAAATTAAATATGTACTTACTTCGTACTTGTTTAATAATAGGTTTCATAGGTTCAAGCCAAATCTGGAAGTGAGACAAAAGTTAAAAATTAATATCCATACTCTAATGCTACATAAATGTTGTAAGGTTTCAGAGTAGCAGCCGTGTTAGTCTATATCTGCAAAAAGAACAGGAGTACTTGTGGCACCTTAGAGACTAATAAATTTATTTGAGCATAAGTTTTCGTGGGTTGCATCCGAAGAAGTGGGCTGTAGCCCACGAAAGCTTATGCTCAAATAAATGTTAGTCTCTAAGGGTACATCTACACTACAGCGGGGAGTCGATTTAAGATACGCAAATTCAGCTACGTGAATAGCGTAGCTGAATTCGACGTATTACAGCCGACTTACCCCGTTGTGAGGACGGCGGCAAAATCGACTTCTGCCGCTTTTTGTCGGCGGCGCTTACTACCACCTCCGCTGGTGGAGTTAGAGCGCCGATTCGGGGATCGATTGTCGCGTCCCGACGGGACGCGATAAATCGATCCCCGAGAGGTCGATTTCTACCCGCCGATTCAGGCGGGTAGTATAGACCAGACCTAAGGTGCCACAAGTACTCCTGTTCTTTTTATAAATGTTGTAAAACACCAAAACAAAAATCAACTAAGAAATACTTACTAAATGAGCATGTATTTCTCTCTCCCTATTTCACTGCAATAGCATAACAATTTTCTTCCACCAGTTAAACAAATATGCTTAGCCATGATTTAAACTTAAAAAGAGAAGGTTACTGACCTTGCAGTAACTGAGGTTCTTCGAGATGTATGTCCCTGGGGGTGCTCCACTCCAGGTGATGGTGAGTCCCAGCGCCGTTGATTGGAGATCTTCGGTAGCAGTGCCTGGTTGGGACGCACGCACTCAGCTGCTGTCTCGTGGCGGCATTAGGCATCCTGTACCCCCCTCAGATCCTTCTCTACCGTAGAATTGTCTGATTAGTACTCCAAAGTAAAGGGGAGGAGGATGGGTAGTGGAGCACCCACAGGGACACACAACTTGAAGAACCTCAGTTACTGCACGGAGAGTAACCGTCTCTTCTTCTTCGAGTGCTGTCCCTGTGGGTGCTCCACTCCAGGTGAATGTGAATGTGTACCACTATGGCTGGTGAAATTTTGGAGTTGCGGCAGTAACAAAGATAGACAGTACTGTGTGGCCTACTATGGCGTCTGCCATGGTATCCTGTGTGCTAACATAATGTTTGGCGAATGTGTGGTCAGATGTCCACGTGGCCGCCTTGCATATGTTTGTAATATGTATGTTGTATAGGAAGGCAACGGATGTTGATATCACCCGAGTAGAATGAGTTCTGATGCCCTCAGGTGGTTGAGCATTCAGAGTCTGGTAGCAGGATCTGATGCAGTCAGAGATCCACTTGGAGAGTCATTGCTTAGAGATAGCATCACCCTTTGACCTCTCAGTAGTAGAGACAAATAGTCTAGGGGATTTACGAAATGGCTTAGTTCTGTCAAGATAGAATGCAATTGCCCGTTGGACGTCAAGGGTATGTAATCCCGCTTCTTGTGGAGTCTTATGAGGTTTGGGATAGAATGCAGGTAAAGTGTATTGGCTAGTTAAGGTGGAAGGTAGACACCACCTTAGGGAGGAATTTGGGGTGGGGTTGTATAGTAACCTTGTCTTTGGAGAAAATCGTGTATGGAGGGTAGGTCATCAGGGCGCTTATTTCACTGACCCTTCTCACTGATGTTATGGCAACCAAGAAAGCTACTTTCATAGACACGTGGAGCAGGGATGAGGTATCCAGAGGCTCGAAAGGAGGTTTCAGGAGACCTCTGAGAACTAGGTTGAGATTCCAGGAGGCTGCTGGTGGATGAATCTTAGAGTAGAGATTTTGCAGGCCCGTGAGGAAGCGTTTTATGGTGAGGTGGGCAAAAAGTGAATATCCGTCCAGCAGGTCATGGAAGGTGGTGAGGGCCGTGAGGTGTACTCTGATAGAACTGAGCGAGAGCCCGTCCTGTTTTAGTTTCAAAAGGTAGTCTAAGATGTCAGGGAGGGTTGCGGTCTGGGGTGGCAAGCATCTGTGGAAGCACCATACGGAGAAGCGTTTCCACTTTTGCAGGTAAGTCTTATGAGTGGAGTCTCTTCTACTGTGCAGGATGATGTACTGGACCTGCTCCGAACAGGCTGATTCATGGGTTTGAAACCATGAAGGAACCACGCTGTCAGATGGAGTTTCTGGAGCTGCAGATGGAGAAGTGAACTGTTGTCCTGGGAGAGCAGATCTCGTCTGTTGGGGAGACAGTCTGTTGGAAGATGGATAAACATGCGCAGAAGGTAAGGGTACCATGTTTGTCTGGGCCAAGCTGGGGCAATAAGTATGACCCTGGCCTTGTCCTCTCTGATCTTGCGTAGAACCCCGTGTATCAGTGGGATCAGCAGAAAAGCGTACATGAGGGATTTGTTCCATGGAATGAAGAACGCATCACCTAGGGATGCGGTCCAGAGTCCCACTCTGGAGCAAAATACATGGCATTTGCAGTTCTGAGTTGTGGCAAACAGGTCTATCGACAGGGTACCCCAGTAAAAGAAGAGCTGCCAGAGTATCGTGGGACGCAATTCCCATTCGTGTTCCTTGGAGAAGTGTCTGCTGAGTATGTCGGCGGTAGTGTTGTGACACCCAGGCAGGTAGGAAGTGGCCATTTCTATGTGAGGTTGTATGCACCAATTCCATAACCGGATGGCTTCTGTGCATAGGGAGTGCAATCGTGCTCCCCCCTTCCTGTTGATGTAGAATATATATGCTATATTGTCCATCAGGACCCAAACGGATTTGTTCTTTATGATGGGGAAAAAGTGAAGGCAGGCATACCTGACCGCTCTGAGCTCTAGAAGATTTATGTGCAGACGCGTCTCTGATAGGGACCAGCGGCCCTGTGCCATGTGTTCCCCTAGGTGCACTCCCCAATCTATCAGGGAAGCGTCCGTGGTGAGCATGAGTACTGGGGAGTATGGATGGAAGGGGACACCCGTGCACAGCAGCGCTTTGGAGCAAAGCCTAGAGCCGGAGCGCGGAGCAGCTCCGGAGCAGTGGAGCTGCAGGTTTTTGCCTGAAGCTGGAGTGGAGCTTGAGCACAGCTCCAAAGCCCTGGTGCATAGGTTCTCTGGTTTTGTCCACCAGTGTAGGGAGGACAATACGTTTGCTGGAGGAGTTAGCATCATGCAGAAGCTGTGTCTGCTGGGTTTGTAGTTGGAGTTGAGCCAACCCTGAAGGCATCTCATGTGCAGCCTGGCATATCTGACCATGAAGATGGTGGCTAACATGTGACCAAGAAGCTGTAGGCAGGTCTGTGCTTGTATTCTGGGGCGAACAGAGAGCATGCGTATGAGATGTGTAATAGCAAGGAATCTGTTGTGTGGGAGCGAGGCTCTGGTTCGAATCGAGTCCAGGTGAGCTCTGATGAACTCTATCTGCTGGGTGGGTATCAGGATGGATTTTTGGATGTTTATTTGGAAGCCTAGTCTGTGGAAGAGGGAGATGGTAAAATGCGTCGCTTTTAATGTCTTGTCATATGAGCCTTTGATAAGGCAGTCATCTAAGTAGGGGGAAAGTATAATCCTATGTATGCGGGGGTGGGCCACGACTACAGCTAGGGTCTTGGAAAATACTCTCGGTGCTGTGGAGAGACCCAACAGAAGTACTCTGTATTGTAAGTGGTCGTGTCCGAGTGTGAATTGTAGGAAGCATCTGTGTGCTGGATGAATGGATATGTGGAAATAGGCATCTTGTAGGTCTAAGGCTATGAACCAGTCCCCTTGTTCCAGTGCGGGTATTACTGTGCCCAATGTGACTATCTTGAATTTCTGTACATGTACAAATTTGTTCAGTCGGCGTGGGTCTAGTATAGGCCATCCCCCGCCTTTCTTTTGGGTCAGAAAGTAGTGAGAGTAGAACCCTTTTCCCTGAAGTTGCGTTGGTACAGGTTCCACTGCACGTAGCTGCAGAAAATGGGGGAAGGGTGGGCAGGCAGGATACGAAAGGGATGGAATAACCTGACTGAACTATTTCCAGAACCCAGCAGTCCTGGGGGACCTGCTGCCAAACATGGTGGAAAAAACATGGAGGTGGTGGCCAAATGGGCAAATAGGCAGCGGAGTCAAGGGGTGGTCACGCAGACCCCTGACCAGCACTTCAAAATTGCTGTTTGTTTCCCGATGGGTGGAAGGTATCTGGCTGCACATGGTTTTGTCTGCACCTAGGAGGTCTGTTGCGATTTCTCCCAATATCATACAGTCTGGGCTGGGGCCAGTGATATTGTTGTGTGCGGGGCCTCTGATAAGATTGATACCATTGTCTCCTGGGGAGGGACAGGTATATGCTCAGTGTTTGCAGGGTGGCCCTAGAGTCTTTCATAGTGTGAAGGACTTCGTCGGTTTTTTAGAGAAAAGTTTATCTTTGTCAAAGGAAAGATCTTCGACTTTGATGATACCGGATGCAGACAGCCAGGAAGACCTGCTCATCACCACCGCAGTTGCAGTAGTGCAGGCTGCTGTGTCCGCCATGTCCAAGGATGCTTGTAGTGCCATCCCGGACACCAAATGACCTTCAACAAGGACTAACTTGAAGTCCGCTCTCCTGTCCACCGGGATATGGGAGGCAAAATCAAAGAGCTTGTTGTAGCTGTTGTAGTCATAGCTTGCGAGGAGGGCGGAATAATTTGCAATTCTAAATTGTAGAGTGGAGGAGGTATAAACCTTGCGGCCCAAAAGGTCAAGGCGTCTGAGGTCCTTGTCTTGCGGAGTAGGCCAGTATTGTGGCGGTTTTGTTTTATGTGTCGCTGCATCCACAAGAGAGGTGGGTTGTGGGCGGGAAAATAAGAAACCTACGTCCTTTGCGGGAACATAATATTTACATTCAGCCTTCTTGCGTGTTGGTGGGATGAAGGTAGGGGTCTGCCAGAGAGTATCAGCTGGTTCTAGAAGGGCTTCGTTTATGGGTAATGTGATCTTTGAGGGCGCAGAAGTTTGGAGGATTTTGAGGAGTCTGTGTTGTGTCTCCTGGACTTCCTCCAAAGGAATGTCCTGGCTGAGTGCCACCGTCTTGAAAAGTTCCTGGAATTGCTTAAAGTCGTCCACATTTTGTGGAGATGGAGGCATGAGGGCTTCATCTGCAGCTGATGGAGAGGCAGGACCCAGTAAATCCGTGAAGGGTTCATAGCCCACATCTTCAAGAGGGGGTTCAGGAGCTCTAGCTGTAGGAGCTGGAGATAGAGGCACAGAATGGGCTTGCGGTCTGGTGGAAGGGGCGCAAGGAGGAGTGGTGGCAGGAGCCAACCAAGGGTACCACTGAGGCAAAGACATAGGATAGGAAAAGTGGGGCTCCGCCCACAGGGGGACAAAGTAGGGAAACTGAGGCTGGTTCTTGTGAGGTGCCATGCCTTGAGACAGATATGGCTCTGGTGGGGGGGGGGGGAGAATCAGGCGGGGAGAACTCTGCCTGCTGCTGCATGTCATTCTCACTGTCAGTGAAGGTAGCTAGATCAGGTGGCGAGAGCGGCTGTTCGAACAGTGAGCGCTTTGTGTCGAGGAGCGGAGAGTCAGGCTCAGGGGCAACGGAGATATCATCCTGATGCAGAAATAGTTGCAGCTCCCTGGGCTGCAGTGCTGCGGAGCGTGAGCGGCAGCTCGCAGCGACTTTTGTTTAGCTTTAGCGGGAGCCGTGGGCCATTTGTAGGAGCCCTGCAGAGGTTTGCATCTGCTGCAGGGGTAAGGGGCAGGCTAGGTGCCGACATTTTTGTCGGCACCGGGATGGAATGCGCTGCCGGCACCAGGTCCACCGTCAGTGCTGGTAGGACTAGTACCGAGGAGAGCTTTCCGCTGTGGGAAGTCAGGTCCCTGCCTTTGCGCCCTGCATGAGCCAATGAGTGGTCGGAGGCGCTTGGTCTTGGCGCTGTCAGCACCGAGGGTAAGGATCTTGCAGGAGACCCTTTACCCTTTTGAATGTCTCTGCGCGGAGACATTGGGGCTGCCTGCCTCTTTGCCTGAGAGGGTGAAGCCGTGCTCCCAGTCGGTTCTGACCTAGCAGGGGAGTGTGAGGGAGAGGGTTTACTACCCATCTCCATAGGTGGCTGCAGAACTTTCTCCATCAGGAGCATTTTTAGCCGCAAGCCTCTGTCACGGCAAGCTCTAGTTTTCAGGTTGGTACGGTGGAGATATTTGCCAGGGACATGTGTCTCGACGAGGCATTTCACACAGAGAGAGTGCCCAACAGACCATGGCATAGGTTCCTTGAAGGAGCCGCATTTCTTAAAGCCAGAGACTCCAGCATCATGGAAGTATGATTGCCCGGGGTGGGAAGTCTCAACAGGACATGAACGTGAGAGAAAAGTTGTTGTTTTTTGTTTTTTAAACCAACGAACTATTCTAAAGGAAGGGAGAGAACTGGGATATGTCTAGCTAACTATTTCTATTTATTTCTACTTATTCCCTTCAGTGACCAGGGAAGAGGTTAGCATTGTCCTGAATCCCGTCTTCAACCGAGGATGGCTGAGAAAGAATTGAGGGGGGTGTGGGATGCGCACGCTCAGGCAGACCCTAACGACGCCGCAAGACAGCAGCTGAGTGCATGCGTCCCGACTAGGCACTGCTATCAAAGATCTCCCATCAACGGCGCTGGGACACACCGTCACCTGGAGTGGAGTACCCACAGGGACAGCACTCGAAGAAGTAGTAGTAGGTATATATCAAGACTGAGGGGAAAAACAACTGAGGAGAGTTGGCAGTTTTTCAAAGGGACACTATTAAGGGCCCAAAAGCAAGCTATTCCGCTGGTTAGGAAAGATAGAAAATGTGGCAAAAGACCACCTTGGCTTAACCACGAGATCTTGCATGATCTAAAAAATAAAAAGGAGTCATATAAAAAAATGGAAACTAGGACAGATTACAAAGGATGAATATAGGCAAACAACACAGGAATGCAGGGGCAAAATTAGAAAGGCAAAGGCACAAAATGAGCTCAAACTAGCTACGGGAATAAAGGGAAACAAGAAGACTTTTTATCAATACATTAGAAGCAAGAGGACGACCAAAGACAGGGTAGGCCCACTGCTTAGTGAAGAGGGAGAAACAGTAACAGGAAACTTGGAAATGGCAGAGATGCTTAATGACTTCTTTGTTTCGGTCTTCACCGAGAAGTCTGAAGGAATGCCTAACATAGTGAATGCTAATGGGAAGGGGGTAGGTTTAGCAGATAAAATAAAAAAAGAACAAGTTAAAAATCACTTAGAAAAGTTAGATGCCTGCAAGTCACCCGGGCCTGATGAAATGCATCCTAGAATATTCAAGGAGCTAATAGAGGAGGTATCTGAGCCTCTAGCTATTATCTTTGGAAAATCATGGGAGACAGGAGAGATTCCAGAAGAGAGATTTGGAAAAGGGCAAATATAGTGCCCATCTATAAAAAGGGAAATAAAAACAACCCAGGAAACTACAGACCAGTTAGTTTAACTTCTGTGCCAGGGAAGATAATGGAGCAAGTAATTAAGGAAATCATCTGCGAACACTTGGAAGGTGGTAAGGTGATAGGGAACAGCCAGCATGGATTTGTGAAGAACAAATCATGTCAAACCAATCTGATAGCTTTCTTTGATAGGATAACGAGCCTTGTGGATAAGGGTGAAGCTGTGGATGTGGTATACCTAGACTTTAGTAAGGCATTTGATACGGTCTCGCATGATATTCTTATCGATAAACTAGGCAAATACAATTTAGATGGGGCTACTATAAGGTGGGTGCATAACTGGCTGGATAACCGTACTCAGAGAGTTGTTATTAATGGTTCCCAATCCTGCTGGAAAGGCATAACGAGTGGGGTACCGCAGGGGTCTGTTTTGGGACCGGCTCTGTTCAATATCTTCATCAATGACTTAGATATTGGCATAGAAAGTACGCTTATTAAGTTTGCGGATGATACCAAACTGGGAGGGATTGCAACTGCTTTGGAGGACAGGGTCATAATTCAAAATGATCTGGACAAATTGGAGGAATGGTCTGAGTTAAACAGGATGAAGTTTTATAAAGACAAATGCAAAGTGCTCCACTTAGGAAGAAAAAATCAGTTTCACACATACAGAATGGGAAGAGACTGTTTAGGAAGGAGTACGACAGAAAGGGATCTAGGGGTTATAGTGGACCACAAGCTAAATATGAGTCAACAGTGTAATGCTGTTGCAAAAAAAGCAAACATGATTCTGGGATGTATTAACAGGTGTGTTGTGAGCAAGACACGAGAAGTCATTCTTCTGCTCTACTCTGCTCTGGTTAGGCCTCAGCTGGAGTATTGTGTCCAGTTCTGGGCACCGCATTTTAAAAAAGATGTGGAGAAATTGGAAAGGGTCCAGAGAAGAGCAACAAGAATGACTAAAGGTCTTGAGAACATGACCTACGAAGGAAGGCTGAAAGAATTGGGTTTGTTTAGTTTGGAAAAGAGAAGACTGAGAGGGGACATGATAGCAGTTTTCAGGTATTTAAAAGGGTGTCATAAGGAGGAGGGAGAAAACTTGTTCACCTTAGCCTCTAAGAATAGAACAAGAAGCAATGGGTTTAAACTGCAGCAAGGGAGGTCTAGGTTGGACATTAGGAAAAAGTTCCTAACTGTCAGGGTGGTTAAACACTGGAATAAATTGCCTAGGGAGGTTGTGGAATCTCCATCTCTGGAGATATTTAAGAGTAGGTTAGATAAATGTCTATCGGGGATGGTCTAGACAGTATTTGGTCCTGCCATGCGGGCAGGGGACTGGACTCGATGACCTCTCGAGGTCCCTTTCAGTCCTAGAATCTATGAATCAACAACAAAGATATACTGCAAAAAACATTGTGATAAGTATAGTGCTAAATTTCCTTAGTCATTGTATGGAAGGAGTCACAGCAGAAAAGGAGCACACTGTGCTCCCAATGCTGAAAGGAGTTGGCCATGGAACCATGTTGAAACCACACTATTGCACAAAAACATCAAAAAAAGTGTGCAGAATTTGGGCAACTCATACCTTCAGATTCTCAGCTTTGCATGTATGATGGAGGCTAAGCGCCAGCCCTCCCCTTTCCCTTCCACATTTGGCCTGGCTCACTTAACTATGGTGATGATGCAAAGTGTGACTTCAGAGTTTTCCACAAAATTATTCCTCTTTTATAAGAAAGAAAGCATAAGCTCTACATATGTGCACTAATATTAAAGAGCTACCACCAATATAAACACTGAAAAAACATCAACAGCAGCAACGAAAGACATTAACTAGGCCAAATTACACCTACGTAATGTTTTGTGGGGACTCTACATTTTGAGCTACTTAATTTTCACAGAGGGAGGGTATTACCTCTTTGAATTTTTATTAATTTTTGTCTGATTTTTAAATATATGGGGGCAGTATAAATAGAACAAAAAACCTATCAAATTTATCATAGTCTGGAATATATACACTGATGCTACAATACTGTGAAAAGATAATAAAGAAGAGTCTGTGTGTGGTCAATTCCTTCTCTTAAAAACACAAAGTTGGTAAAGAAGCCATTCAAAAAGTTCTTATGCTTCTGATGTAAATTGTGGGAAAGGAAAGGATTGAGTTCAAACAATACAAGCAGAATAAGGAAGAAGAGGGGAAAAACAGCAATTGGCAATATCTGGGCCGATAGCCCACAAGATTTAATTAATGTGATCAAACACCATTATTGAGTAGAAGCATCAGTAAATGGATAATTTATTTTTATTTTGGGATGGAGGGGGAGCAAGATGAATCAGATTCTCTTCTATGTATCTTTTTAAGTGACATATTTTGTGAAAAACAACAAGGAGTCCGGTGGCACCTTAAAGACTAAGGCCTGGTCTACACTGGCGGGAGGGGGTGTTGATGTAAGATATGCAACTTCAGTTACGGGAATACCGTAGCTGAAGTCTACATATCTTATTCTGACTTCCCTCCCGTCCTCACGGCGCGGGATCGACGGCCATGGCTCCCCCGTCGACTCCGCTACCGTTGCTCACTCCAGTGGCGTTCCGGAGTTGACGGGGAGCGCATTCGGGGATCGATATATCGCGTCTTAACGAGACGCGACATATCGATCCCCGATAAATCGATCGCTACCTGCCGATACGGCGGGTAGTCTGGACGTACCCTAACAGATCTATTTTGGCATAAGCTTTTGTGGGTAAAAAACCTCACTTCTTCAGATGCATGGAGTCAAAGTTACAGATGCAGGCATTATATAATGACAAGAGAAGGGAGTACCTCACAAGTGGAGAACCAGTGAGGACAGGGCCAATTCGATCAGGAGAGACAAAGCTGAATTTTAGTTCTGCTATTTCTCTTTGAAGTCTGTTGCTGAAGTTTTTTTGTTCGATTTAAAAGTAACTATTCTTGGTTATAGAATGTCCAGGGAGGTTGAAGTGTTCACCTACTGGCTTTTGTACGTTACCATTCCTGGTGTCCAAAAAAACTTTGCAAATTTAACACCATTAATTTGGGCTTAAATAGGGACTGGGAGCGGCTGGCTCATTACAAAAGCAGCTTTGCCTCTCCTGGAATTGACACCTCCTCATCTATAATTGGTAGTGGACTACATCCACCCTGATCGAATTGGCCCCGTCAACACTGGTTCTCCACTTGTGAGGTACTCCCTTCTCTTGTCATTATATAATGCCTGCATCTGTAACTTTCACTCCATGCATCTGAAGAAGTGAGGTTTTTTTACACATGAAAACTTATGCCTAAATAGATCTGTTAGTCTTTAAGGTGCCACCCGACTCCTTGTTGTTTTTGTGGATACAGACTAACATGGCTACCCCCCAATATTTTGTGAAGTAGTACTTTGACCTGATTGATAGGTGAACCAGCTTATAGTCACAAGTATACATTCACTGGGATACTCTTACATGGAGTTCCAAACTTCTTTTGACTGTTAGGTGGCAGCATTCATCCAAGCCTTTTTATTATAATGAATTAATGAGGAACCATGACATACCCAATATGACTGGATGTTCTGGAACTCAATTCCAAAGTAGTCGGACTCAACCAGATTCAAATGCTTATAAACCAATGTCAGCAACGTCTGGCCACAGCACTTGGACTGGAAGAGTAAAAATAAGAAGTATAACAAGATTAAGTATAATTCAAATGAGTTTACTACAAAGTGGAAACAAGATGTATTAACTTTTAAAAGCAGTGGGAAAAAATGTTTCAAAACACTTTTGTATTATTGATCACTAATATTATTGTAGCATTTAAAAGCCCCAACCAGCATTAGGCTCTGTACAAACACACATAACTCAGTGAAAATTACTAGTGGGCATTTCAATAAATTAGCACAAATTTTGCTGTATAACTTGGAGATGCAGGTCCAGATCCTGAGGTGTGCTAGACCTCTAATTCAGTGCACCTGAAGTGGAGAGGAGAGATCATTTTAAACCAGAGCAGCTGGAGGCCAGTTCAGCCCCTGGTCATAAGTTATAATACCTTAAGGCTGCTCTAATTTATAATTGCTTGCAATGGCACAAAGTTGGCTATGCTGAATGAGAATTCACCCTCAACAAGGAAATCCTCAGCTGGCAAACTGAGGCAGCTTTAAGTCCCCCTTGTACTTCCAGAGCAATACAATGGGACTTAGTGGGGCCAAAGATATGGCCTGTAATGTATATCTGAAAAGATTCACAGGTTGCTGGTCCACTAATGAGCTGGAGGACCCTCACACGAGTCCCTCACTGACAGAGCTAGAATATGGGCTCTGTGGTGGAGAATCTCAGCTCTCATTTCTAGCTTTTTTTTTTTGCAAGGACATCCAGGAAAAAACACAACATGGTTGCTAAGGTCTTAACGTATACACACCTGGGGCTCCACTTCTGTGTCAGGAAGCTGCTGGAGTCTAAAGATCTCCATCTCTCTCACATTAGCTGTGTGTGTAAAATTAATTTGCGACATCCCAAAGAATCAGCTCGCTAACTCTCCCCACAATCTTTATATCAATTTTGCACACAGAGACAACAACCATGGATACAAACTGATTATGTTAAGTGGGAGGAAGCAGCAAAAAATTTCATAACCTACCCAAAATGCTAAAGTTGGACCTACTTGTTCAAATTTTCAGCTCTCTCTCTGCTCCCACTATTGCATGACTAGCAGCTAGCTGCCTTTCGTGAATTCCCCCATCAGTCAATGCATCTAGATTGCATGGGGGATGCTCCACATGGTGGGTATAGGGATGAGGAAACTTACAGCTCCAACAACACAAAAGGAAAGGAGATAAAGGAAAGAGACAAGACTAAGCTGAAGCCATATGGGGCAGAAGTTCTGTAGCCACTGAAAACCCATCTCTCTCACTGAGCTAGGTCTATCATGAGCACCAAGTAGGAGAGCTTACATACTCAAAAACCAAATGGAATCTATTCTCCAGTTGAGTATCTAGCTCACTAGCAGATAGAACCTGACCACATCCAACTAACCATCTCAAAACCAGATACTAGGATGACTTGCCTACCACCACTGCTGCCAGCAGAGGCCACAGTACAAAACATGTGTCACCATCAATGCTGATGGAAGGTAGCCAGGTAGAGGAGCCACCTAAAGGAACCTACATGAGATGGAAGGACAAGGGACAAGCAAGGCAGGGCAAGAAATACTTTTACCTTGGGGAGAGGGGGGAGAATTAGAGAATGATTTTGGGAGTGAGGAAACTATGGAATACATACATTTTTATTTAACAAGATAAGGAGGAAGAGTATGGAACCAATGGATTTTGGGATGGGGCAGGAATGTATTTTACCTTGGGAAATGTATGAATGAATGAATGAGGTGGAACATTTTTGAGGAAGCACTTTGTTCAAATTTTGGCACTGTGCTATTACTGTGTAAAACACTGCAATACAAACTAAACGAGAAATGGAAACTCAAACCACAACCCCAACCCCCCATAAAAAGGTGTTTTCTAGCAAAAACAATTCTAGTTTTTCCCTGCTTATTAATATTTATGTTCAAGATTTGGTGATAATGATCAGTTTCTCCTTCAGTCTAGATTTCAGCAGCTAATTCTGGTACTGTGAAGGAGAACGTCCAATATGCCCTTGATAAAGTATGTTAATTTAGGCTTGGTAGTGAAATTTTCCAGTTGAGTACCCTAAAGGAATTTGTATTGCTCAAAAAAGATTGTGTATACTTGAATGAGTCAAATCTCTGGATGTTCATATGATTTTGGTTAAAAACAAACAAAAGGAAGTATTTCTTCACACAATGTACAGTCAACCTGTGGATCTCTTTGCCAGAGGATGTTGTGAAGGCCAAGACTATAACAGGGTTCAAAAAAGAACTAGATAAATTAATGGAGGATAGGTCCATCAATGGCTATTAGCCAGCAGGGGCAGGGATGGTGTCCCTAGCTTCTGTTTGCCAGAAGCTACAAATGAGCAACAGGAAATGGATCACTTGATGATTATCTGTTCTGTTCATTCCCTCTGGGGCACCTGGCATTGGCCATTGTCGGAATACAGGATACTGGGCTAGATGGATCTTTGGTCTGATCCAGTATGGCTGTCCTTATGTTCTTATCCTTATCAGAATGGAAAATGTCTTTAAAAGCATATGTTTACTGCCATTTTAATATGTCGATCAATTTTATTTATTGAGTGCATTCTGCATATAAACAATTTTTTCTAAGGCCTTGTCTACACTACGAGAGTAGTTCGATTTTACTTAAATCGAATATTTGGAATCGATATTGCAAAGTCGAACGTGTGTGTCCACACTAAGGACAGTAATTCGACTTTGTGAGTCCACACTAACGGGGAAAGCGTCGACATTGGAAGCGGTGCACTGAGGGCAGCTATCCCACAGTTCCCGGAGTCCCCGCCGCCCATTGGAATTCTGGGTGGAGCCGCAAATGCCTTCTGGGTAAAAAAAAAAGGGGCCAGGGTGCTTTTGGGTAACTGTCGTCATCCGTCCATCACTCCCGCCCTCCCTCCCTCCCTGAAAGCGCCGGCGGGAAATCATTTCGCGCACTTTTCAAGTCATTGACAGCGCGGACGCCACAGCACTGTGAGCATGGAGCCCACTGCAACCATCGCTGCAGTTGTGGCCGCTCTCAACGCCTCGCAGCTTATCATACAGGTTGCCCTGAGGCAGATGCAGAAAAGTCAGGCGAGGAGGCTACGTCAACGCGGTGATGACCTGAAGTCTGAGAGTAGCACAGACCTCTCAGAAAGCAGGGGACCCAGCGCCGAGGACATCACGGTGGCAATGGGTCATGTTGATGCTGTGAAACGGCGATTCTGGGCACGGGAAACAAGCACTGAGTGGTGGGACCGCATAGTGCTGCAGGTCTGGGATGAATCACAGTGGCTGCGAAACTTCCGCATGCGGAAGGGAACTTTCCTTGAACTTTGTGAGTTGCTGTCCCCTGCCCTGAAGCGCAATGACACCCGGATGCGACCAGCCCTGACTGTCCAGAAGCGAGTGGCCATAGCCCTCTGGAAGCTTGCAACGCCTGACAGCTACCGGTCAGTCGCGAGCCAGTTTGGGGTGGGCAAATCTACCGTGGGGGTTGTTGTGATGCAAGTAGCCAAGGCAATCGTTGATGTACTGCTGCCAAAGGTAGTGACCCTGGGAAACTTGGAGGCGATCATAGATGGCTTCGCAGCGATGGGATTCCCAAACTGCGGTGGGGCCATAGATGGAACTCACATCCCTATCCTGGCACCGGACCACCAGGCCAGCCAGTACATTAACAGAAAGGGCTACTTTTCCATGGTGCTGCAAGCACTGGTGGACCACAGGGGACGTTTTACCAACATCAATGTCGGATGGCCGGGCAAGGTTCATGACGCTCGTGTTTTCAGGAACTCTGGTCTGTTTAGACGGCTGCAGCAAGGTATTTACTTCCCGGACCACAAAATAACTGTTGGGGATGTGGAGATGCCTATAGTCATCCTCGGGGACCCAGCCTACCCGCTAATGCCCTGGCTCATGAAGCCCTATACAGGTGCCCTGGACACTGAAAAAGAACTCTTCGACTACCGGCTGAGCAAGTGCAGAATGGTGGTGGAGTGTGCTTTTGGACGTCTCAAGGGGAGATGGAGAAGCTTGCTGACTCGCTGTGATCTCAGCGAAACCAATATCCCCATTGTTATAGCAGCTTGCTGTGTGCTCCACAATCTCTGTGAGAGCAAGGGGGAGACCTTTATGGCGGGGTGGGAGGTTGAGGAAATTAGCCTGGCTGCTGATTACTCACAGCCAGACAGCCGGGCGATTAGAAGAGACCAGCGGGAAGCGCTGTGCATCCGGGAGGCTTTGAAAGCAAAGTTCCTGAGTGAGCAGGGTAACCTGTGACTTTCTAATTTTGTGTACAGAGAAGCCTTCACCCCACTTCCAACACACGTTTCAAAATAAAAATAGTTCTACTTTGTTAAAGCACACCGTTTTCTTTAATACTGTTTTCGCGGGAATTTTTTAAAACTGGGACGCAGACTGTGGTGCGGAGCGGGTGTAGTGTAGTCGCGCGAATGCAGCTTCTAAACTCAAGGACTGACAGGCTCCGCTGCGGTGGGATGGTTCTTTCAACGGAGCCTGTCACCCCTCCTGATACGGACTGTGTGTATGGGGGGTCTATGTGAGTTTGTGGCAGGGGTGGGACGGTTACAGATCCCCTGCTGTGTGGCTCTGTGATCCTGCCTAAGGACCGCTGCTTAAGATCTCTAACTGCCCTCCCCTGACACAAAGTCACAGAGCAACCCACCCCCCACCACATAACATGAAAAGAACCTCCCAGACTAACCAGGGTAAGTAGTCACTGCATCACTGCACTATGTATGTGCCCTGCTGCTGTGCCTGCCCCCTACTATGTACCCTGCCAAAGGTGACTGTCCTGTCCAATTACCAACCCCCTTTCCCCCCCCTCCTCCAAAAGAACATGATGGAAACAGTAGTTAACAGAAACATATTTTTTATTATCAACTACACATGGGACTGGGAAGTGAAACTTGGACGGGGGCTTGTGTCAGGCGGGAAGGAAAGAACTTGTCAAACTTTGGGGAATGAGAGCCTTCTGCTGCTCGAGCTCTCTGCAGGGGTGGAGTGAGAGTTAGCAGGGACTCTGCCGCCTCTCCTTCTGTGCACTTTGGGTGAAGGGAGTATGGGACTTGGTGGCGGGGGAGGGCGGTTAGAGATGGACTGCAGCGGGGCTCTGTCCTCCTGCCTCCGTTCCTGCAGAACATCCACAAGGCGCCGGAGCGTGTCCGTTTGCTCCCTCAGTAGTCCAAGCAGGGTTTGAGTCGCCTGCTGGTCTTCCTGACGCCACCTCTCCTCCCGATCCATGTTGGCTTGGTGCATTTGGGACAAGTTCTCCCGCCACTGGGTCTGCTGTGCTGCCTGGGCTCGGGAGCAGGCTATAAGCTCTGAGAACATGTCCTCCCGTGTCCTCTTCTTCTTATGCCTAATCCTCCCTAGCCTCTGGGAGTGTGATGACAGGCTAGGTTGTGAGACAGTCGCAGATGGGGCTGTGGGAATGGGAAAAAGGGAGTGAATTCCTCAGAAAGATAAATGTAGTTGTGAACAAAGAACATAGTCTTTCTCTGTGAACAGGACCATGCACAGCACCTATCACATGCGCACTCAGCACAAGGTCGAATTCTCGGCCTTCGCATTCAGTGTCTGGGGTTTTGCAGAGCACTTTTGAGAACCCTGTCAGGACAACGGAATTGCTCTTGCACGCAGACATGGTAAGCCGTAGATTCGTGGCAGCTTAAAACTTTAATATTAGCAATGGCCTCATTTCACATTGAAATCAATGTCGGTCCCTGCTGCCAGCAATCCGGCAAGCAGGAAGTCTGCTCCTGTCCCACACCCTCGCGGCTGTCCCCGGGAACGATCCCTTTCGGCTGACCCTCTCCCGCCTCCACCGCGTGGCTGCAAACCAGCGGTTACAGTTCTGTAAAGGAACGGTAAAGCAGTCCCAACACTAACATTCCCCTACCTCATTCAAAGCAGGTCATCATGAGCGACATCACCCTCATGAGGATCTCTGAGAGCGACAGACAGAGAATGCTCCGGGAAAGCCTTCAAAGACCAGGGCCGTATGCCGCCATGCTGTGCCAAGCAATGATTCCAGAGTACTTGCTAGTCTCGTGGCGCGGCAACGTGTCCTACTACGGAGGACCCAATAAGGCCGCTCTCCCCAAGAACCTAATGCAGCGGATTTCAAATTACCTGCAGGAGAGCTTCCTTGAGATGTCCCAGGAGGATTTCTGCTCCATCCCCGGACATATAGACCGCATCTTACTGTAGCTGCAGTAGCAGGGACTAAACAGTAGAGCGGCTTGGGCAGGACAATCATGCAAAACCGGACATTGCTAGATTTTTTTCAAATAGTTGCACTGCCCATGACTGAACCGTTAAGTTAATCAAACTAATCATGAGAAACCCATTTTTTAAATTGTTAATAATCATGTTCTGTTACAAATAAATGTTTAGATGTTTACAACACTTACTGGATGATCCTTCACCAGATTCTGTGTCTGGGGTAACGGCTGGGGAGGGTTGGTAGGGGATCTCTGTAAGGGTGATGAAGAGATCCTGGCTGTCGGGGAAATCAGCGTTGTGAGCGCTGTCGACTGCCTCGTCCTCCTCATCTCCTTCCTCATCTTCCCCGTCCGCTAACATGTCCGAGGATCCGGCCGTGGACACTATCCCATCCTCAGAGTCCACAGTCAGTGGTGGGGTAGTGGTGGCGGCCGCACCGAGGATGGAATGCAGTGCCTCGTAGAAACGGGATGTCTGGGGATGGGATCCGGAGCGTCCGTTTGCCTCTTTGGTCTTCTGGTAGCCTTGCCTCAGCTCCTTGATTTTCACGCGGCACTGCGTTACATCCCGGCTGTATCCTCTCTCTGCCATGTCTTTAGAGATCTTCTCATAGATCTTTGCATTCCGTCTTTTGGATCGCAGCTCGGAAAGCACGGACTCATCGCCCCACACAGCGATGAGATCCAAGACTTCCCGATCAGTCCATGCTGGGGCCCTCTTTCTATTCTGAGATTGCACTGCCATCAGTGCTGGAGAGCTCTGCATCGTTGCCAGTGCTGCTGAGCTCGCCACGATGTCCAGACAGGAAATGAGATTCAAACTGGCCAGACAGGAAAAGGAATTCAAATTCAAATTTTCCCGGGGCTTTTCCTGTGTGGCAGTTCAGAACATCCGAGCTCTTACTGCTGTCCAGAGCGTCAACAGAGTGGTGCACTGTGGGATAGCTCCTGGAGCTATTAGCGTCGATTTCCATCCACACCTAGCCTAATTCGACATGGCCATGTCGAATTTAGCGCTACTCCCCTCGTCGGGGAGGAGTACAGAAGTCGAATTAAAGAGACCTCTATGTCGAACTAAATACCTTCGCGGTGTGGACGGGTGCAGGGTTAATTCGATGTAACGGCGCTAACTTCGACATAAACGCCTAGTGTAGACCAGGCCTAAGTAAATAATTTGAAGAATTGTTAAATTATCTGGTTTCTTATACCTCTTCTCTCAATGTCTTGATCAATAAGTTTAATAGGCAACAGGAAGCTAACTTCTATTTAAAAACTGCTAAATTCAAATATAATTACTAATCATAGTAAGGCAGAATACAGAAGATTATAGGTAAAGAATCATGCTGTTTGAATGTTTTCATTTTGAAGTTTGCCCTATTGTAGGAATCCCTCTCCAAAGCGTAGAAAGCACTATCATACTGAAATCTACTCAATTTCAAAACAAAAAAGTGGAAAATGTTCAGGTACTAAACCTGCTTCCTGAGTTCCCCTGTGTTTTTTAAAAACAAATTATCTTCTTTTTTTCCTATTTCCCAAATACTTCTCTCCCTCTCCGCACCTTGTGTGAAAGACATTCACTCACAGGGGAAAAGTGACCAACTTAACTGACTATACAGGGAAACAAAAAAAATTGTAAATTATATAAAGTACTATCAAAATGCTAAAAATGAAAAATATGGAGAAAAATATTTCAATTACAGTAGTCCTGGAGTTACTAGCAACAGTACTAAGTAAAAATTCAGATAGCAATGTGATCTTTAAGTTGACTGTGTCCCCTTTAAATATAAAATGTATCAAAGAATGTTGCATTTACAAAGAGTAGTATTAAGTAATGTGTTGATGAAAATGAGTTACAAAGCTTGGGATCTAACAAAGTATTTCATTATTCTTTGTTTCAAGTTCTGTGGGAAAATTTTGCCTGGGAGAATTTGATTTAGTTTCTCAAGTTGTTTGTTGCATTTATACATTTCCAGTTCATCTGCCAAGATACAACTCCACCGTTTGACAAGACTCCTAAGTCTTTTGAGTTTATAAATTTCAAAATTAGATTTTGTATTGTCAATTTAATATCAGTTATGCCCGCATAAAAGCTGCACCAGGCAAGTTCTCTTAAACATGTTCTATAATGTGCTTAGAAATTTTATAATGTAGGAAACTGTGTATATGAATGAATACTAGATTCTTTAAAGGTCACAAACATTTCAATAGGAATTCCTCGTTATGGCACACGTCCATTTGTGAAATTGTCACATTCCCTATGCTCTGCCAACAGACTACTACAAGTGGCATTACAGAATTATTATAGAAGTTCATAAAGATATCTGTAAAAGAAAAATAAAGTGGCAGGTAGATCAAAGGATATGGTGCTTTAGCTGTAGACACAATTACTTACTTTTAATAATAAAATTCATGTTCCTAAAGGAAATAGAATCAAGACCATAGAGTAAAATTTATATGAACCTGAATATTCAGTTCCAGCTGCTCCCATTGGCCCAGAGCAGTGAACCACAGCCACTGGGAGCCGCGATCGGCCAAACCTGCAGACGCGGCAGGTACACAAACCGGCCCGGCCCGCCAGGGGCTTTCCCGGCACAAGCAGCGGAACAAGTTTGGGAACCACTGGTCTAAGGGATAAGCAACAGAAAAGTAGTGTTACGTTTCTCCCACCTCTTTTGGAGCCAGATTACAATTATTTTGGGTTGTGTATTTGTCAGACCCCTATTATTAGGTAAATATAATTCTACTTATATTTTCACTTTCAAAAGTATTCTCTTCCCCGATGAGTCTGAAAGAAAACAACCTGTTTCTAACCTAAACAAAGTACAAACACAAAACATTTAAACCTCCCTCCAAGAGATTAACCTCCGTAGCCTTAACAAATTATTAGGGCTGTTGATTAATCGCAGTTAACTCACACGATTAACTCAAAAAAATTAATCGTGATTAATCGCAGTTTTAATCGCACTGTTAAACAATAGAATACCAATTGAAACTTATTGCATATTTTGGATGATTTTCTCCATTTTCATATATATTGTATTCTGCGTTGTCATTAAAATCAAAGTATATATTATTTTTTATTATAAATGTTTGCACTGTAAAAATGATAAAAAAATATTTTTTAATTCATCGCATACAAGTATGTAGTGCAATCTCTTTGTCATGAAAATACATCATTTAAAATGTAGATTAGTCCACTCAGTCCTACTTCTTGTTCAGCCAATCGCTAAGACAAACAAGTTTGTTTACATTTACAGGAGATAAAGCTGCCCTCTTCTTATTTACAATGTCACTAGAAAGTGAGAACAGGCATTTGCATGGCACTTTTGTAGCCGGCAGTGCAAGGTATTTACATGCCAGATATGCTAAACATTCGTATGCCCCTTCATGCTTCGACCATCATTGCAGAGGGCATGCTTCCATGCTGATGGTGCTCGTTAAAAAAAAAAATGCATTAAATTAAATGTGACTGAACTCCTTGGGGAGAATTTTATGTCTCCTGCCATGTTTTACCGCATTCTGCCATATATTTCATGTCCTAGCAGTCTCGAATGATGACTCAGCACATGTTGTTCATTTTAAGAACACTGTCCCTGCAGATTTGACAAAATGCAAAGAAGGTACCAATGTGAGATTTCTAAAGATAGCTACAGCACTTGACCCAAGGTTTAAGACGTGCCTTCCAAAATCTGAGAGGGACAAAGTGTGGAGCATGCTTTCAGAAGTCTTAAAAGAGCAACACTCCGATGCGTAAACTACAGAACTCCAACCACCAAAAAAGAAAATCAACCTTCTGCTGGTGGCATCTGACTCAGATAATGAAAATGAACATGCGTCGGTCTGCATTGCTTTGGATTGTTATCAAGCAGAACCCATCCTCAGCATGAACGCATGTCCCCTAGAATGGTGGTTGAAGCGTGAAGGGACATATGAATCTTTAGCACATCTGACACGTAAATATCTTGCAACGCCGGTTACAACAGTGCCATCAGAACGCCTGTTCTCACTTTCAGGTGACATTGTAAACATGAAGAGGGCAGCATTATCTCCTGCAAATGTAAACAAACTTGTTAGTCTGAGTGACTGGCTGAACAAGAAGTAGGACTGAGTGGACTTGCAGGGTCTAAAATTTTACATTGTTTTATTTTTGAAAGCAGTTTTTTTTGTACATAATTCTACATTTCTAAGTTCAACTTTCATGATAACGAGACTGCACTACAGTACTTGTATTAGGTGAATTGAAAAATACTATTTCTTTTGTTTTTTTACTGTGCTTGTAATAAAAAAATAAATATAAAGTGAGCACTGTACACTTTGATTTCAATTACAACACAGAATACAATATATTTGAAAATGTAGAAAACACCCAAAAATATTTAAATAAATGGTGTTCTATTATTGTTTAACAGTGCGATTAATTGCAATTATATTTTTTGTTCGCATGACAGCCCTACAAATTACCCTAGTGATGGCCCCTTGTTGCCTGTGCAACCTGCCAGAAGCTTAAGGGGGCACCAGCAGCATAAAAGGGTTGTGAGAATGGACTGTGATGGAGCAGCTACCCTTAAAAGAAAATTATTTTAATGATGGTAAAGTTGGTCTGTTAGACTCCTAGAAAATGCTGTTGTGAATACCTCAGAATAAAATAACTAATCCACTTTTTGATATTCAAATACCAATTATAATTAGCAGCCTTAATCAAATACTGACTAAAATAAGCAACTTGCGACACTTTATGACAGCCCTAGAATTTGGGAAATGATACTGCTTCCTTTAATATACTGTGACAGACCCAGACCAGTGGGGTACAGGAGTCTGGTAGAGGGCAAATATACTGGTCACTGGATGAGTAGTTTTCTGTTCCCTGAGTGACCAGAGAAGGGGCTGCACTAGAGTAATCAGGAACCTGCTAGAATCAATTAAGGTAGGCTAATCAGGGCACCTGGGTTTTAAAAGGAGCTCACTTCAGTTTGTGGTGCAAGTGTGAGGAGCTGGGAGCAAGAGGCGCAAGGAGCTGAGAGTGAGAGGGTGTGCTGCTGGAGGACTGAGGCACACAAGCATTATCAGACACCAGGAGGAAGATCCTGTGGTGGGAATAAGGAAGGTGTTTGGAGGAGGCCATGGGGAAGTAGCCCAAGGAGTTGTAGCTGTCATGTAGCTGTTACAGGAGGCACTATAGACAGCTGCAGTCCACAGGGCCCTGGGCTGGAACCCAGAGTAGAGGGTGGGCCCGGGTTCCCCCAAACCTCCCAATTGAACTGGACTGTGGGTTCTTCGAGAGGGGAAGGTCTCTGGGCTGTTCCCCAACCCACATGGTGAATCTCTGAGGCAAGAAAATCCGCCAATAAGCACAGGACCCACCAAGATAGAGGAGCAACTTTGTCACAATACAGATACCAGAGATAGACTGGCAGCCACTGCACCTGATGAAACCAGATAAAAAAATGTTGCTACAATTTTGACCTTGTGAAGAATTGAACATTTTTGGTTTATGTCATAAAAGACAAAGGATTGAGTTCAATAACTAATGGAAAAATCTGAGCTCAGTTATTTTCACCTATAACTCAAATACCTAAAGCATAATCCTGCTCCCACTGAAGTTAATGGCAAAATTTCCCTTGACTTCAATGGCATCCGGATTTGACCCTCTATTGGCAAGTAAATTAAAGGAGAACCTAGGACTCTCAGCCACAATCTACTAACTAGAGTTATCAAGCAATCATGACAAATCAAATCACTCGTTTCAAATCTTTTCAGAGTTCTGTATGTTTGCCCTTTCCTTGGTTGAGATCTGTTGGGCTTATCTGAAAGACATTTCAAATGAGATGATACCTGACATCTGGCCAGAATGTTTTAGGAAGAGTGAGTTTTAGCGGCCTTAAGTACAGAGAGGAGTGACACACCATACGTTAGCTCAACATTTCCAACTGGGTATTTGAAATTCAGTTATGTCACAAATGTAAATACCACGTGGGTTCCTTTTTCACCACTGTTACTAGAATTATTGGGATGTAGATATTTTGTTTCAAATGACTTGCAAACCAGATAATTGGATTAATATATTATCATCTCCCATGTTGTGTATACTTTGTTCGCTACACCATCTCCCAAAGTAAGGAGTGTAACTTATATCCTCACCTTAGAAAAAAAAGGTATATTGACAAAATGGACCAATAGAGAGGCCCCTTCATTCCACAGACGGATTTCTATGCTTGGACATAGAATGCCTACATACAATGCCTACATAGACCCTCATATGACTCATCGGAGTTCTGAATGCAAACAAATTCCACAACCTGTTTTGTATGCCCTTTCAGTCAAATTTATCTCTAATTCTGATGACACATTGTGGACCTTATTTAGGGTTGTCACAACCTCGCTTCAAGATGCTACTTTTTAATTACATATTTTCATATGCAGTTTGACAACAATTAAATAAGTATTTGAGAGTATTTTTGTGTTTTCCATTAGACAATGAGAAAAAGTCTCTCATAGTAAGCATTTCACAACAAAACACAGAATAAAAATGTTTAAAAGCAAATATTATATGTTTCAGTTACAATTACTTGTTAATAGAAATGAATAGGACATAGTTTTGGTGATGTTAAGATCCACATTGTGTACAATGAAATTATGCCAAAATTAGTGTCAACCACATTTTCAAATGGAAAAAATTACTTTTCTCTGAAGCAATTTCACTTGTAAGAAGCTGCTCCAGCTGAAGTTTTGACAGAACTTTATCCCAAAATAACAACTAACTAAAGCGTTTTTTCCTTGGGAGTATCCTAGACATCTAAACTCAAGCTTCCCCTACTGTACAGGCCAACGCTCTCCTCCAAACATCAATGCCAATATCCACCCCTGTTCAAAAAAATATATATTCCAGAATTCATTAGTGCATCTGTTATTTACTTGGGTTTGTTTTACAACTAACTTTAATATTTAAATTCTATTTTATTTAAATTAAATTAAATTAATGGAGATATCCCACCTCCTAGAACTGGAAGGGACCTTGAAAGGTCATCGAGTCCAGCCCCCTGCCTTCACTAGCAAGACCAAGTACTGATTTTTGCCCCAGATCCCTAAGTGGCCCCCCTCAAGGATTGAACTCACAACCCTGGGTTTAGCAGACTAATGCTCAAACCACTGAGCTATCCCTCCCCCCAAAGTATTAAGGTATTTATATGAGTGCCACTGATATGTAGTATGTTAGCACTTAAAACATTTACAATTTTAGAACATTCTCCATTCAGAACATTAAGGCACATTCTGTTTTTCCATCTCTTCTCTCAGTTTGAGGATGCTTTGCATGTGTGTGAGAGCTTATAGTTCTCCATTGTCTGTTAAAGCAGGAAGGCTATAGCAAACAAAGTTGTTATGGACACCACCACAAAAGGAGAAGATAGAAAACAAAGTAATATTAATTTGGTGCTGCACTCTGGGGAGCCCACGTTTTCCTGAAAACACTTTTCTCCTAAACTCACAAAAAGTCAGACAAAGTTTATCTAGTGAGGAAAATATTGTACTGTGCATGCTCAATAAGTTATTTTCAAATTGTCCTAAATTGTATCGAGTTCTTACAAACCTAGCAAAGCACACATTAATCAGTTAAGTCTAAGAATATGTAAGGGTTAGCTTTTTAAGAACTAACCTTTTTAGAATCATGCTCTCACTGATTGAAAAAGACACCAAATAATTGTAAAGTGCAATATGGTAAGAAAACTGTCCAACTGAAAACAGCACCTTTCCCCTCCACAGATCAGATTCCTGTCATAGGCTCATATCATCCCCCCCCATGGCTCCTCCAGCCACGCTGCAGGCTACCATGCTGCGCCCCCCCCTCGATCCTCCAGCCGCGCTGCCCCCCTCCGGCTCCTCCGGCCATGCCGTGCCGCCCCCGCAGGCCCCCCCCCCCATGGCTCCTCTGGCTGTGCCGCCCCCCCTTGCCTGCAGGAGCCCAGCGCCGGTGTAACGACACAAACAGCTCCTGCTCCCAATTCCCTACTTTGGGTGTACTGAGCATGCTCACCCAAACTGAGCATGCCCAGTAACCTTGGCTGTTGCCACTGCCCTCTCTCTGCCGGCCCAGCAGGCCAAGCTTCAGAGCAGAGCATGGGCCCTGCCCGCTGGCGCCATGGTAACCCCTAACTAAGGCGCCGCTTTTGGAAAATGTGCTGAGGGGAAGCGGCTGCTGCCCCTGCATGCCCCCTCGCTACGCTACTGCCAGGACCCGGGCAGTGTGAGTTCCACTGAAAATCAACTCATGTGCCGCGTTTGGCATGCATGCCATAGGTTGCCTACCCCTGCTGTAATCTGTAGCTGAATCTCCAGAACACTAGGAGCTCAAGTATCAGCAGCACTGGAACTTCAATCTATACCTCCCAAAAGGCCAGCCAGCTCGAGTTTAAAAGCACTACTTAACACGAGTTAGAGATCGGTGTGTGAGCAGGAGTCTCGTTAGGGGCAAGTTATACCTAAAGCTAATATAGCAGTGAAGACAAGCTCTCATTTAGGATTCTGAGGGATCGTACAAAGTTATTTAGTCTCAGCTAATCTAAACAACTGTGCAAGGGTATCATCTGCAGGTTTTGCCACTTACTGCAATTATTCTAGCATGGAACTTTTGGGCACTCTTACTGTTAATGTTTTGGTGTGTTGAATGTAGGACTGACAAGCGATTTAAAAAAATTAATCACAATTAATCGCGCTGTTAAACAATAACAGAACACTATATTTAAATAATTTGGGATGTTTTCTACATTTTCAAATATATTGATCTCAATTACAACACAATACAAAGTGTACAGTCCTCACTTTATATTTATGTTTTATTACAAATATTTGCACTGTAAAAAAGGAAAGAAATAGTATTTCAATTCACCTAATACAAGTACTGTAGTGCAATCTCTTTATCATGAAAGTTGAACTTACAAATGTGGAATTATGTACAAAAAAATAACTGCACTCAAAAATAAAACAATGTACAACTTTAGAGCCTACAAGTCCACTCAGTCCTACTTCTTGTTCAGCCAATCACTCTAACAAGTTTGTTTACATTTGTGGGAGACAATGCTGCCCGTTTCTTGTTTACAATGTCACCTGAAAGTGAGACTAAGCATTCGCATGGCATTGTTGTAGCCAGCGTCGCAAGATATTTACATGCCAGATACGCTAAAGATTCGCATGTTAGCATGTTCTCTGGAATGGTCGCCGAGGACATACGAATCATTAGTATAACTGGCACGGAAATACCTTGCAACGCTGGCTACAAAAGTGCCACGTGAACGCCTATTCTCACTTTCAGGTGACACTGTAAATAAGAAGTGGGCAGCATTATCTCCCATAAATGTAAACAAACTTGTTTGTCTTAGCGATTGGCTGAACAAGAAATAGGACTAAGTGGACTTGTAGGCTCTAAAGTTTTGCATTACTTCACTCAAAAATAAAACAATGTAACAAAGAATTTTACATTTGTAAGTTGCACTTTCATGATAAAGAGATTGCACTACAGTACTTGAATGAGGTGAACTAAAAAATACTAGAGTAAATATTTGTAATAAAAATAATATAAAGTGAGCACTGTACACTTTGTATTCTGTGTTGTAATTGAAATCAATATATCTGAAAATGTAGAAAGATCCAAAAATATTTAATGATTTTCAATGGACAGTCTATTATTACCAGTGTGATTAAAACTGCGATTAATTGCAATTAAATTTTTTTGAGTTAATCACGTGACTTAACTACAACTAATTGACAGCCCTAGTTGAAAGACATCTTCACACTTTCTACACTGTCTCCCTCTTACAATGGAAAAAAAAGTCTACAAATCAAAGCCACCTCTTTATCCTTCTCCAAATCCCTCCTTAAAATTTACCAATGCAGTGACATTCAAATTACCAATCAACAATGGCTATGCAAACAGCAAGCCAAGACTTCTGTTTATTATTCAGAACTTGCTGTCTTATTGTAACCTTCTCCCTCAAGCTTCCTTATCTTTGTCTGTTGTGTCTACATGTTGAGTCCCATTATAAAACTAGGGCTTGAGCGCTCCCCTTTCTAGTTATTTATTTCAATGGCACCTAGCACAATGGAGCCCTGAATCTTGATTGGGTTCAACGGGTATTACATTTTTCAGTTTCTCTCTTTCATATAAGAAAAAAGGGCTGAACATTTATTCCTCTGTGCACACACATCATCCCCCATTGACAATGTCAGCTAACTATACAGAGCTCCCAATACACTTAGACCATCCCATAACTACCATCCCATAACTACACCCCCAGGAAAAATCAAAATAATTAACCAAATCAGTGATTTAAAAGTCACTTGATTTTTTTAATTCATTAATTTGTCAGGTTAATTAATTTGAAATTTTGTGCTACTGCAATTTTACATTAAAATTTACAATGAAATCAATTATAAATCCCATTGTACATATGCTGCTCCTGGGTAGAGTATCTTCTTTGAATTTTACAAAACTCTAAAATTCAGAATAAAAAAAAAATGTAAAATTTGAAATTACACTAAGAATTAAGAACCCAAACATCTACTTTAGCAATTTAAAATTGAAAAATGTGAAATAAAAGGAAAAAAATTGTAAAACTGATTTAAACGGGGAAAAAAAATGTATTACCATGATTCCTTGGAGGAGGTGGGTCTGAAAGACCAGGCTTAAGCCCGAGCCCAAACATCTACACTGCAATTTTACAGGCCTGCAGTCCGAGCCTTGCAAGCCCAAGTCAGGGGACATGGGCCACCCATGACTGTTTTATTGCAATGTAGACATACCCTAAGGCGTTCCTTGACATCCGTTCTACTTGGCAGTGGTGCAGACTGTGCCCTTCTGCTCTTCCAAAGACAGTTTCTTGCAGTGGGGAAGCCATAGGAGAGATCAGTAATATGTAATACTGAGATGCAACACAAATTCCAGAATACCAATGTGTTCAAGATCAGTCAAAGCCTCACTTCTGGGTAATTTCCTTTTTTTTGGCCGTTGTCTCATCCAGTGTAAGTACCTATACTTTTCACTTGTATTGATAACACTGATTTATTTTAGCATTACGCTAAGAATTAGAGCAGTGGTTCTCAAAGTGGGTCACGACCTCATTTTAATGGGGTTGACATGGCTGGCGTTAGACTTGCTGGGACCCAGGGCTGAAGCTGAAGCCCGAGCCCCACCGCTTAGGGCCAAAGCCCGAGAGCTTCAGCACTGGTTGGATGTTGCACTCCAAGTGTTTTATGGAAATATGCTTATGCGTGTGAATATGATGCAATTTGAACATGCTTTATGCAAAAGGTCTCTTGTAAGGTATTATAACAAAGGTTATAACGTACTCAATATATTCCTCCTATTTGTATGTATGTATCATTCTTGTATCTGAAGCTAGAAATATGAAGTATAACTCTGAGATCCTATTGTAATTTGCAAAGTGTGGGCCATTAACGGTGGTTTAGAATCTTGATGGCTCCCATTGTCTAGGGCAATTTGTTGTAAATGGCTCTGTTTACTTGCAAACCTTCCTGTGTACATGTAGGCCAGCCCAGGAAGAATGGAGGCTGGAGTCTCACAGGACATGTGATTATGTCACCTGATATTGGAATCTATCTTAAACCTGGTGCTTTTCCATTTAGAAAGAGGGGTGGGGACCCAGAGAGACAAAAGATTCCCGCCTTGTGCCAAAGCTATAAAACGGGGTGGAACAGAATAAAGGAGGCTGCCAGTCATGAGAACACACCCCTGCTTTCCAGCTAAGATGTCTGCTGGAACTAACAAGGACTGTACCAGGGGAAAGGATTGGGCCCAGACTAGGAAGGAGTCTAATCTGTGAAAGAAGCTTATTGGAACACCTCTGAGGGGGAGATTTTACCGGTCATCAGTTTCTTAATGTATTAGGCTTAGACTTGCGTGTTTTTGCTTTATTTTTCTTGGTGACTTACTTTGTTCTGTCTGTTATTACTTTAAACCACTTAAATCCTACTTTTTATACTTAATAAAATCACTTTTGTTTATTAATGAACCCAGAGTAAGTGATTAATACCTGGGGGAGCAAACAGCTGTGCATCTCTCTCTATCAGTGTTATAGAGGACAGACAATTTATGAGTTTACCTTGTATAAGCTTTATACAGAGTAAAACCGATTTATTTGGGGTTTGGATCCCACTGGGAGCTGGGTGTTGGAGATAGGAGACTTGATGAGCAGTTTTTGGTTAAAGTCTGCAGCTTTGGGGGCAAGGACCAGACCTGGGTCTGTGTTGCAGCAGGCTAGCATATCTGGCTCAACAAGGTAGGGTTCTGGAATACCAAGCTGGCAGGGAAAACTGACTCATAGGTAAATTCAGCACCTCAGGTGACAGTACCAAGGGGGTCTCTGTGACCAAACCTGTCACACAAGGCTCAGGTTACAGGCCTCCCACCTGTGGCTGAAGCCCTTGGGCTTTGGCCTCGCCCCCACCCTGGGTGGTGGGGCTTGGGTGTTCCCATTTCCGCCCCCCAAGCTTCTCCCCCCCCACCAGTCCTTGCATGGCAGGGCTTGGGCTTTGTTTCCCCCATTATCACCTGGGGTCGTGTAGTAATTTTTGTTGTCAGAAGAGGGTCACAGTGCAAAGAAGTTACTGTTAAAATGGTAGTGTTAAAAGCTGAAGAACCTTCCAGCTTCTTGGTCATTAGTGTGAGTTTGTTCCAGGTAAGCAGTGACTGAAAATCATTACCATTAGATGACTGTTAAGTGGCTCTATATGAAGTGAGTTGGTAATACAAGTCCATTTCCTGAAGTACCGATGTCCTCAAATACATAACAAATAGTATCTTAAAAGTGTCAGCCAATAGTCCAAGGATTGAATATTAAATGGCCAAAAGAACTAAGTGACTCACATTCCTGAAGGAGAGCCTTCCAAAAAAAGGGGAAAAAACCTTGAAGTTCAGCAATGAAAAAGTGTGGAGAAACCTGCATTGCCAGTGCTACTGTATCTATTCTATGGCTAAAATAAAGAGTTCTTTAGCTTCTACTGCTGTGGTCTGGTACCTCTGACTAGCACTACATTCAAGTTTAATTTTTCTTTAAATAGTTTTAACTTAAATAAAAAAGCAAAGAGAATCAGTTTTTCCATCAGTCATCTTTCCCAAGCATTCCTTTTTAACAACATTTATAAGTGAATTGCCACTGTGGCAAATTTAAATTAGCATGCATTACATGGAGTATAAAATTATATGCCTGCTAAAATAAAATACGTATGCATAGTTGTATGCCAGGACACTCCCATAACCACATTCAACTCTGGCAAAATGGAGAGGGAGCATAGTCTAGTTATTAAAGCAGAATTAGAAGCCAGGATTCTATTTTCATTTTCCGACCTGTGACTTCGGGGACACATTTTTCCCATAGGCCTCAGTTTCTTCAACTGCGAAACAGGACTAATACCATCTATCTCACAGGGATGGAAGATACTCTGCATTTCTAGAGTGCCTTCCATCCATAGATCTCAAAGTATGATATAACATTTTTCAAATGAATAGTCACCAACCAAAACTTCTATTTGTTTCCTTACACAATTTAAAATGGATTAAATACAAACATTCCCTTTAGTAACAAACAAACAAAAAAAACACATCTACATTACTTCACTCAAAGTTGTAGTAACTCTAAAATTCTCATTTAATATTAAAGTTATACTCCTGAAATGCAATAAACTAGCGAATATTTAAAATACAAAATCATTCTAATAATGGTTTCAAAATGTCTTTACAGATTTGTGTTGTATTTATACTATTTTAGCTTTAACACAATTTGTCTTTAAATACTTCAGTGGTAGGTCTCTGCAACTTAATAATATGCTCTGTGCTTTTTTAACTCCAGTTTCCTCAAATCTAGAAGAGTTATGTAATGGCACTCAACAGATATTTGTGAATTAGACCCATAAACTGTGCTGTATTTTTCAGAATGTTTTATTAAAAAAATTAGAGAGGTTTTAGGAGTACGTACAGCAGCTATGATACTGTAGATGTTTCTTAGGTCAATAAAGGGGTTAATCCAACAACACAGTTAATCCCCCTTTCCAAGACTTGTTTGGTAAATCAGAAGAAGAATTCTTCTGTGTCTACAACAGGGATTGAGTCAACCTAACTATAGTGGCTCAGGAAGCAAAATTTTTCACAGCCCTGAGCAACACAGCCTTTTAATTCTTAAGCGTAGAACTGGTCTAAGTCTTTTCTTTACAAAAAAGCTTAACTCCTCAGATCTGCTGTCTCGTGTAATTTGTTTCAGTCTGGCTACAAATTCAGTCTCTCATTCGTCTTAGTGAGGTTTTAGCATCAAATCTACTTGTGACCACTTAAAGGCTTATTAGTGTTAAACCACTTCACTTCTGGAGGTATCAACTCTGTACAGCAAATATGTTTTTCCAGAGTGGCTAGGCATTTTGGACCTTTTGCTAATTTCAGATATTCATTTGTTGACATGGGGAGGTTATAAGAGATGGGTTTGTTATGCAAAAGAGAAACTGGGATGAAACTGTACTGTACTTTTGGCTACCGGTACATCTAAGTAAAAGAGACCATTATTTGACCCTATACGCTGAGTTTCAAAAGGACTCTAGCACTGCAATATCTGGGTACCATGCAGCAAGTGTACTAATCTGTACTTGTGAAAATGCAGAAGTCATACTGAATAAGGTGCAACCAGTCAACAGTCTCTCCTCTATGACCTAAAGAAGGTCAATACTCAACAGATCCACAGAGCTTCCTGAAGGTGGAGCAGGAACTCATTTAGAGAAATAACCTTTTGATTGTAAAGCTCACTACCTTCATTACTGCCACTGTAATATTATATCAAGTTTCTCAGAGATTCTAGTCTAGTTAATCACAATGGTCTCTTCTGGTCCTAAAATTTATTAAATAAAAATGTTCTCAAGATGTCACATGTGGGTGTATCTGTGTCTCCTTCAGGCTAAGCACCTTTTCCTCAACCTCGAATTTTGTGACTTTCAGCACAGTAGCACTATAATGAGCAACTCCCAAAATCACTGTACCAGTATCAGCTATTGAAAAACCATAAAAATAGCTCCTCTGAGATTCCAAAATCCACAAATACATACAACCACAATAGTGAAGAACTTAACTGTTGCTGTGCCAAAAAATACCAATACTAAAGGTAACAGTGAGGAAGACACCTCGCAGGGTCCTAGAGCCTGGGCTCCAGCCCAAGCCCGAAAGTCTACACTGCAATGAAACAGCACTGCAGCTTGAGCCCTGAGAGCCCGAATCAGCAGGCACATACCAGCCATAGGTTTTTAATTGCAGTGTAGACATACCCTTAGGCCTGGTCTACACTACGGGTTTAGGTCGACTTTAGCAGCGTTAAACCGAATTAAGCCTGGACACGTCCACACAACGAGGCCCTTTCTTTCGACTTAAAGGGCCCTTTAAACCGGTTTCTTTACACCACCTCCGACGAGGGGATTAGCGATAAAACCGGCCTTTGCGGGTCGGAATTGGGGTAGTGTGGACGGAATTCGATGTTATTGGCCTCCGGGAGCTATCCCACAGTGCTTCATTGTGACCGCTCTGGACAGCGCTCTCAACTCAGATGCACTGACCAGGTAGACAGGAAAAGACCCGCGAAGGTTTGAATTTCATTTCCTGTTTGCCCAGCGTGGAGAGCACAGGTGACCACGCAGAGCTCATCAGCACAGGTAACCGTCATGGAGTCCTCCCAGGATCGCAAAAGAGCTCCAGCATGGACCGAACGGGAGGTACGAGATCTGCTCGCCATATGGGGAGATGAAGCAGTGATAGCTGAACTCCGTAGCAGTAAAAGAAATGGAAAAGTATTAGAAAAGATCTCCAAGGCCATGAAGGACCGAGGCCATAACAGGGACACACAGCAGTGCCGCGTGAAAATTAAGGAGCTACGGCAAGCCTACCACAAAGCCAGAGAAGCAAACGGAAGGTCCGGGGCAGAGCCGCAAACTTGCCGCTACTACACGGAGCTGCATGCGATCCTAGGGGGTGCAGCCACCACTACCCCAACCGTGTGCTATGACTCTCTCACTGGAGAAACACACAGGGAAGACGGTTCGGGGAACGAGGAAGATGACGATGGAGGTACTGTAGGTAGCTCACAGCAGCAAGGAAGCGGAGAAACCGGTTTCCCCAACAGCCAGGATATGTTTGTGACACTGGACCTGGAACCAGTAACCCCCGAACTCACCCAAGACCCTCAGGGCACACAGGAGACCTCTGGTGAGTGTAACTTTGTAAATATTTGTAAACATTACAAAAAAAAAAGCAAGCAAGTCTGTTAACGTGTATGGGGATGGAGCGGAAATCCTCCAGGGACATCTCCAGAAAGCTCTCCTGGTTGAAATGGGGTGATTTTATTAAGGGGGACATTCAGAGGCGCCCGTTCCTGCTATTCGGACCAGAAATGTTCCCCGCTGTTAACCACGCGGTGGGGGGGAGGGGTGAAGTGATCATCCCAGAGAATCGTGTGTGTGTGTGGGGGGGGGGGGGGGGGGTTTACTTGTGTTTGTGCCGCATGTTAACCGGGAAACCGCAGCCCCCTCCTTTTACATTGAAACCCCATTTTAAATGGATAACCCAATTCATCCTTGAGATGGGAAATGCGCTGCTGTTTGCAACCTTTCCCGCATGTTAAGAAGGTTAAATTATCCAAAACACTGTGGCCTACGATGGCTGCCTGCAAGCCGAAATATGCGACCTTGCAATGAAAGAGTGTACCCATTGTTCCCTAAAATGTGTCTTTTTTAACCACCTCTCCCTTCTCCTCCACCAGCTGCAAATGTTTCTCCTTCGCAGAGGCTCGTGAACATTAGAAAGAGAAAACGTAAGACGAGGGACGAGATGTTCACGGAGCTGCAGATGTCCTCCCACGCTGATAGAGCACAGCAGAATGCGTGGAGGCAGTCAATGTCGGAGATGAGAAAAGCCCAACATGAACGAGAGGAGAGGTGGCGGGCTGAAGACGATAGGTGGCGTCAGCTTGCAGACAGACGGCAAGAGGCAATGCTCCGTCTGCTGGAGCATCAAAGTGATATGCTCGAGCGTATGGTTGAGTTGCAGGAAAGGCAGCAGGAGCAGAGACCGCCGCTACAGCCCCTGTGTAACCAACAGCCCTCCTCCCCAAGTTCCATAGCCTCGTCACCCAGACGCCCAAGAACACGGTGGGGGGGCCTCCGTCCACCCAGTCACTCCACCCCAGATGATCGCCCAAGCATCAGAAGGCTGGGCTTCAATAAGAGTTAAAGTTTTAAAATGCAGTGTGTCCTTTTCCATCCCTCCTCCCCCACCCATCCCTGCTACCTTGGCAATTATCCCCCTACCTCTGTAAGGAACTAATAAAGAATGCATGAATGTGAAAAAACAATGACTTTATTGCCTCTGCAAGCGGGAGGGGAGGGAAGGGTGGGGTGGGGTGGTTGGTTTACAGGGAAGTAGAGTGAACTGGGTCGGGGGGGGTTGGAGGGTTCATCAAGGAGAAACAAACAGAAGTTTCACACAGTAGCCTGGCCAGTCACAAAACTCGTTTTCAAAGCTTCTCTGATGCGCACCGCGCCCTGCTGTGCTCCTCTAACCGCCCTGGTGTCTGGCTGCGCGTAATCAGCGGCCAGGCGAGTTGCCTCAACCTCCCACCCCGCCATAAATGTCTCCCCCTTACTCTCACAGATATTGTGGAGCGCACAGCAAGCAGCAATAACAATGGGGATATTCTTTTCGCTGAGGTCTGAGCGAGTCAGTAAGCTGCGCCAGCGCGCTTTTAAACGTCCAAATGCACATTCCACCACCATTCGGCACTTGCTCAGCCTGTAGTTGAACAGGTCCTGACTCCTATCCAGGCTGCCTGTGTATGGCTTCATGAGCCATGGCATTAAGGGGTAGGCTGGGTCCCCAAGGATCACGATAGGCATTTCAACATCCCCAATGGTCACTTTCTGGTCCGGGAAGAAAGTCCCTTCCTCCAGCTTTCGAAACAGAGCAGAGTTCCTGAAGACGCGAGCATCATGTACCTTTCCCGGCCATCCCACGTTGATGTCGGTGAAACATCCCTTGTGATCCACCAGGGCTTGCAGCAGCATTGAAAAGTACCCCTTGCGGTTTATGTAGTCGGTGGCTTGGTGCTCCCGTGACAAGATAGGGATATGGGTTCCGTCTATGGCCCCGCCACAGTTTGGGAATCCCATTTCAGCAAAACCATCCACTATTGACTGCACGTTGCCCAGAGTCACTACCCTTGCTATCACCAGGTCTTTCATTGCCCTGGCAAATTGGATCACAGCAGCCCCCACAGTAGATTTGCCCACTCCAAATTGATTCCCGACTGACCGGTAGCTGTCTGGCGTTGCAAGCTTCCACAGGGCTATTGCCACTCGCTTCTCAACTGTGAGGGCTGCTCTCATCTTGGTATCCTGGCGTTTCAGGGCAGGGGAAAGCAAGTCACAAAGTTCCATGAAAGTGCCCTTACGCATGCGAAAGTTTCGCAGCCACTGGGAATCGTCCCATACCTGCAGCACGATGCGGTCCCACCAGTCTGTGCTTGTTTCCCGGGCCCAGAATCGGCGTTCCACGGTATCAACCTGCCCCAGTAACACCATGATTTCCACATTGCTGGGGCCTGTGCCTTGTGAGAGGTCTATGGCCATGTCAATTTCCTCATCACTCTCGTCGCCGCGCTGCAATCGCCTCCTCGCCTGGTCCGGGTTTCGCCTTGGCATGTTCTGGCTCTGCATGTACTCCAGGACAATGCGCGTGGTGTTCATAGTGCTCATAATTGCCGCGGTGATCTGAGCGGGCTCCATGATCCCAGTGCTAGCTATGGCGCCTGGTCAGAAAAAAGGCGCGAAAGTAGTATCTGATGGACCAGGAGAAGGAGGGCGGGAGGGAGGGAGGGCCGAGTGACGACATGGCGTACAGGTACAGGAACAGGGAGAAACACAAACAACTGTCACACAGAATGGTCCCCCCAAAGATTAAACTGGAAACCCTGGGCTTAGCAGGCCGTTGATTTCACGGAGGAAGGGGAAGCAAATGAACACAGAACAAATCTATTTTTTACATCTTAAGGTGGCAGCCGACGCTGCAGCATGAGTGACAGCCATACCAGTATGACGATGATGGGTACCAATCATAATATGCCATCATCTGCCAAAAGGCAAGGGGCTGCTGCTGTGTAGCAATGCAGCCCCACGTCTGCCAGCCCCACGTCCGCCAGCACCCAGCATCGCCCTCGGCCTCTTCTGGGTGCTTAGCAGACAATATTGGGCAATTGGCAGAAAATAGTATATTATGACTGGTAACCGTCATCATCGAAACAGTAGCATGTCTGCCCAGGTGGCCATGATTGACAGCCATACCAGTACGACGACGACGGGTACCAGTCATAATATACCATCGCCTGCAAGGGGCTGGTGCAATGCAGCACTACGGCTGCCAGCCCCACGGCTATCACTCATGCTACACCGTCTACCGCCAAAAGGCAGTTAGCAGCTGCTGCTGTGTAGCAATGCAGTCCCACGTCTGCCGGCACCCAGAGGACATATGGTGATGGTGAGCTCAGCTGTGCTGAGCGGGCTCCATGTTGTCTGCACAGGTAACCCAGGTAACCCAGATAAAAAGGCGCGAATCTATTGTCTGCCGTTGCTGTGACGGGGGAGGGAGGGGCCTGACGACATGTACCCAGAACCGCCCGCGACACTGTTTTGCATCATCCGGGCATTGGGATCTCAACCCAGAATTCCAAGGGGCGGCAGAGACTGCGGGAACTGTGGGATAGCTGTGGGATAGCTACCCATAGTGCAATGCTCCGGAAGTCGACGCTAGCCTTGTACTGTGGACGCGGTCTGCCGACTAGAGCACCTAGAGCATTTTATTGTGTGGACATACACAATCGGCTGTATACAACCGATTTCAATAAAACCGGCTTCCATAAATTCGAACTAATTTCGTAGTGTAGACATACCCTTTGACTCATGGAGGTGTTACCTTACAGGCATGACAGTTTCAGCTATTTGAAATGTCACATATTTCAACAGTCCAGCATTTGAATCATCATCTAGGATGCATTCAAGCATGCAACTGACTACAATGGAACAAACAAATACCATGGATTGGTGAACTTGGATTTATTTTTAACAATGCATTTTCATTCCCCTCCTACCCCCTACCAAGAGAGCAGCCTTTTCTGAAAAAACTACTTTGAAAACCCCAAAGGGTTTAGGGAGGCATCACGGTGTAGTGGGTAGGGCACTGGACAGTCACAGGAGAGCTGGTTCCATTCCTGGCTCTGCCACTGCAAGGCTATATGACTTCAGGCAAGTCATCTCACCTCTCTGTGTCTGTTTCCTTTCCCATCCTATCTGTTTTGTCTACTAAGGCGCGACTACACTCACTCAGGCATTTACATAACACAGATAATTTACAGGTACTATATGGTTCTTACTAACAGTATTTGTAAGTGAAGACAACTAGTTTTACGACTGTTGGTTCACAAAAATATGATGAATAATTAAAGAAAGTTTACTAAACAACATAAGTTATTTCAATTACTATTGTCTAGGCCTCAAAGCTAATATCTGGGTCCCCATCCACAAGTTTCACTTTCTGCTCTAAATCTAGAACATTAATAAAGACCATGGGTTATATTCTGTGCATCATGTGCAGATACTCAAAGCTAGACTATGGGCCTGTGTAATGCATTTAAACATTAGCATCTGAAGTTAGTGTTAGAATAAGGTCAATCTTAAATCAGTCTCTATTTTTCAAATAAGTTCTCCAGCAGGGTGAATAAAAATCAATGATGTTTTTAAATATATTTTTAAAAGTCAGATTATTATTTAAATCAGATTTTTGTGATTTAATTGGTATTTTTTATTTAAATTAGATAAGGGTTTATTTTTTAAGATAAATTTTCAATTGCAAAGGTAAAGATTTGTGTTAAGGCCTAAAAATTTTATAATTTATTAAAATTATTTGAATTAAATCAAATATTAAAGTAGTACACATGTCTTGCCAAATTTTAAAGAAAATCAAACCACCGAAGCAGTAGAAGTAAACAGTGAAGTAACCAGAGTTTCCTGAAATAATAAACCAGCTTTTAACAGCAGTAGCCTGTCCTGCGGATGCATAGAAAATAATGTTCTTAATTTCTGTTTATTCGATTAGTTCAGTTCAAAGACTGGTTCATACAAAGTAAAGAAGCCAACTGGAAGTTGAAAAAGCCAGAAATTTTGTTTCTCTCTTCAGACCTAGGAATAAAAATTAGGTGAGAGAGGGTGAGATCTACTCATGCTAAAATCTTGAGGGATTTTAACCAAAAACAATCAGTTCAGTTCACTAATTACAGATAATACTTCCTTTGCTTAAATAAATCATTAGTTTTAAATGCAAAACATGTTTTGATACTTTTCTTATTTCAGATTACATTTAATAAAAAAAAAAAAAAAACCTAAAATGCTTGTTTGTGCACATCTGAGTTTGAATTTCCATCCAAATAGAACTTGACACAAATAAGTAAAAATTAATCTAAAAAATAAATGCATTATTCACCATTTTCTAACAAAATATAAAAATTAAGAATCTGAATAAACGCAAGCTATGTAATTACTTAAGCATGTTTTAGTGGTTACTAACCAATGAGAATCAAGTTTTCTTTAGGAAAATAAAAAGTAAAAATGCAAAACAATTAAAATAAATTTAAAATCAGTATTTCCTACTGGATTTAAATAATAAAATAATTTAAATCAATGATTTTAATTGATTTTAAAATCAATCCACCCTGATGTCAAATACCCAAAGATAAAGGTTTTTTCAAGATATCCAAAGCTAGAGTCGTAGATAAGAAAATCAGATGTTACTTATAAGATAATGTACTTCATGCACATAGCTGTTTAGCTTTACATGTTAGTTTTTATGTTGTTATCCCTCAACCCAAGAGGTAAGGGAATGTTTGAGGTCCTGTAGATTATTTCCATTAGAAGAAGAAACTGAGGATGGAGTCAGGGGTTTCTTTGATGCAATACTGTTTACATACAAAGAATGCACACAATGTCCTGTTTCCTTGAACGCAGTAGAATCAAACAAATGAAATTGCCTCCTTGCTTAATATCCCAAGCCTCTTTCCAGCCAGCACCTGACCCCAAAAGCTTTCTCCTATGTGCTTCTATGCCTGATCTTGGCTTTCTGCTCTTTTCCCTGTCTGGTTCTCTAGTGTTTATGGCTGTGTCTGCTGTCTCTCACTCACAGCCAGCTCCACCAAAACAACATGCAGCCCTCGACATTTGTATTCAGCCACAGTGTAACCCCTCTGCCCACACACGAGTTCCTGACAGGCCTGGTATGTAGCCTGTATTTTGGGAAGTAGCTCCTATTGTTTTAAGTATTTTACTTCAAAAGGAGCTTACCTGCATTTCTTACATTTATCCTGAATGAAGGGCAGCTACCACATGCAGAGATTTCACACAAGCCCCAGCTTAACATAAAAGAATGACTGTCTTCAGCATGATGCAGAAGAAATCTCATTTTCAAGATAGTATTAATCTCATTCCCCATATATATTAGGAAATTGTACAGATTAATACAATCAGAAGAGTAACTAATGACAATTTACAGCAGCTATTTTTCTTTGCAAGTTTCCTATTTTAAAAGAGACTGAATTAGACTTTATGCTATCTACCTGGATTGATATAAAAGAAATTAAACTACTACAAAAACTACAGCATTCCCACATTATATTACGTCAAAGGTCCACTATTATGGATATGTTTAGATCCCAGGAATCTTAGACTGAACAGTGGCACTGAGGGGAAAAATGAAAGTCAAGCCACAAAACACAAAATAACAGGTTTCAAAAAGTATAGTAGAATTATATAATATGTAGATTGAAAAGCTTGAATCACTTTCTTTTTAAACCCTGTAATATCTTCAAATTTCACATAGTGAATTACTAACTTTTTCTTCTGAGGTCAGACAAAAAATTTCTACGGCTGCTTATTTGCCATATTTAGGATAGTCAAGCAGGATCAATGACAAACATCTGGCTATGATTCTTTCTGGAATTTTGATTATTTTTTCCTTGTCACAGAAGAAAAACATTGAGCTTACTAATACAGCATTTAGATTCTTTTAGCATATTGTTTAATAGGATTCAGAAGCAGTCTGTCCTCCCACTTCCCACATATTTAAGCTGTTAATACTTTTACAGCACACAGAAAAATCCACTATGAAATGAAGTCCTAAATACATGAAGGAAGAAAGAGCCGGGGGTGGGGGTAAGAGAGCACAAAACCAGCTTCATGTTTAGAGCTGTCTCTTTGCCAAAAAGACCAAAAGTTAGACTGTTTCCTCCTATAGGAGGGCCTCTTCTTAGAAAGACTGAGGATTTGCCAGGCATTGTCCCAAACTACACTCATTATATATAATACGGAGCACCTCTCAACAATTATGTCCAAGTAAGCTTATTTGGGTTCCCTTTACACATTTCCCATTGCAACAAGTTTGCATTTTGATTCCTTGATAAGTATGTATTAGTATTTACATCTTTTTCTTCACAACTTTCCTGTAATAAATTCTGGCAATTTTTCCTGATGTTTAAAGATCAATGCCATTCTTATTGTTAGCATGTACTGATGTTACTGACATTTTTAACATCATATAATGGCTAAAGGCTGAAAATAATTCTTTAAAAAAACCCAGGAAATCACTGACTGGCGTACAACCTTCCAGATGACTTCCTGAACGGCCCTGCAAGCTGCCCTGAAGGTCCTAAGCCAGTTCCCGATTTTAAGGTCTAAGAATGTGGTGAGTCACAGTCAATAGTTCAGACTGCGGACCACAGACCTAAAATGACAATGAACATCTAAGTATACACAATTTCATTCCACGCCTTTTAAATTAAAGGTGCAGGAAAACCATATAAAAACAAACATGCCTAAAATAAGCCTTTCAAATAAGATGTTAAAGTACAAGTAGCTTTAATAAAGGGGAAAATTACATGCTTTTAAACAAGTCAAGCAAATTTAGTGAAACTAATTGTTAGAGACACCATCTGCTTTGTTCGATACTTCAAAATGACATGTCAAGAAAAAGTGTGGAGCATCTTCTTGCCAGCACGAAGTACTGTACCTTAGCATAGTTAAGATATCTAGCTAAAATAGAATAGCTATCAACAATAAAAGATACCAATGTATTCCACTGAGCTTGGAAATAATGCAATATCTATTTTGATAAAGAAATGAAACCTTAACAGAACTGGAAACACAACTAAAGGCAGTTTGAGCAATTTTAAATTTCCAATCTTTTTCCAAACTCCCTCACATCTTCTCTATGTTTTTTTAGACTGCGCCTAGTTTCAGGTGAGGCATTCAGTAGTTTGAGGCTCTTCCACGGTTATAGATTAAGACATTTAGTTTCTCTTACAACACAAAGATATTAAACAAACATTATACAATGCAAATTAAATGCATGCCAAATCATCCCTGAAAGAGACACTAAAGGAACAAAGCACGTATATACCAGTTAGGTCAGGGGATGGAGCAGAGTCCAACAAGAATTATTCCTCCTCCTCATTCCCCAGAACCCATGATCAATCTCCACAGGTTTTGAAGCTGGAGCTACCAGACCTAAGGATAGGGGTTGGAGCCAAGACAACCCCTTAATGCCATTATCCCCTGGCAAACCCATGGAATCTCCATAGAAAGTTTCAACACAGATTAACACTCTCTCCTCTTTCAGCATTAACTCCCACTCTACACCTACCTCCCTTGGAGATGGTTCATAGGTGTGGGCAAAAAGCCAGTAACAGACAGCTCCTGAGTGAGCTGTTCTGCCTCAGGTATGCCACTGCCCTAAAATCTGTACAGTTCTCCATGGATCTTAGAACAGCTATGTGATTAGAGAATCATGCTCCCTCTGTAGCGCCATTAATATCCCTGTTAACCCGCATGGGATACTGGGAGCTTCAAAAAATTCACCAGACTGCATATCAAGAAATTGCCACCAGCTCAACATGGGAAGGGACGTTTTTGCTCTGTATTAATGCAAATTTGGAGGTTTAGTTTGAGTCTTAAAAAGTTCATGCAACGCCAAAAAAAGATTATATATATATATATATATATATATACACACACACACACACACACACACAAGCCATGAAGTTATAATGCATCACAAAAGAATGAGAAAAACATGAATCCAGCTCTACTTCATTATTCTATTGTACAGTAGGCAAGAGTAGTACTATATTTCTGTTTTTTCCTGTAATGTGCAAAAGGGACACAGCCAAATCAAACGACATAGTAGATATGTTGAATATGCTCTGGCCTTACAATACTCAAAAATGAGAAAAGATTTAAAAAGTGTCTGCAGTAAGTTCATAAAGGTTTAAGTTAATTATATGAAAACAAAGTTAGTGGCAGAAATGTCAAAAAGTGAAAAGAAAGCAGAAAAAAATTATTTTCCCCAATATGTAACTGCAGAGTCTATGGAACAAAACACCTACAACAACAGCCAAACTGAGATAGCTTAGTGGTTTGAGCATTGGCCTGCTAAACCCAGGGTTGAGAGTTCAATCCTTGAGGGGGCCATTTAGGGATCTGGGGCAAAAATCTGTCTGGGGATCGGCCCTACTTTGAGCAGCGGGTTGGACTAGATGACCTCCTGAGGTCCCTTCCAACCCTGATATTCTATGAAACCCACAACAAGGACCTAGAACAATCCCTGACTATTAAGAGCAAGGAAACATGACAAGAATGTAAGTACTTCTTCCAGCATAAGGATTGAAAATATACAGAACTATAACTGTCAGGCAAACTAAAAAAAAAAAAACCCCAAAACAATTAAACTTAATGAAGTGAATAAATATGTACTCAGCATTGATAAATGCCTTCACTTAGTTGAGAAGCATGCTATCTCCCTTTAATGAAGAGATTGCTCATTTACTTCTAAAAGCATCATAACAAGGGAGAGGAGAATGAAACAATTATAGCACAAAACAATTTTCGGGCGGATGTAAAACAGAATTGGTAGATCTACTTGGATTTGTTGAATATTTTAAAAGCGGTTACAATTAAGTCTCAAGCATGGAAGAGGACTTCCTCTTGAGTTGGTCAGAGGTCTCAAATGGTATGGTTTTACGCTAACATTTTATAATATTACAGATAGTGAAAAGTCATTGCTTACCATAGGAGTAACAAAGCCCGGAATTGGAATACAATATTTGAAGGCGAGAAGAGATTTCCTCTCTTTCTTAACTTGCAGGGTGGATTTGATTTAAATCACTAGTCATGAAGACTTGATTTAATCATGGATTTCTACATAAAAGTGCATTCTTGTTGGTTGTTATAACCTTAATACATATTCTTCACAACTCAAAGATAGATGTAGGTTTCATTTTTAGAAGGTACACACTATACATTTTTAAGTGATTTATTTTTAAAAACTTTTCAGATTAGTTTTACAGCTATATCAGAAAATGAATGATTGTTTGGTTATTTCATTTACCAAAAGGTAACTGAAGCAGATAGTTATGAAGTCATTGGGAGGTGAACTATAGACAATTCAACAGGTTAATCATTAATATTTGGAGGATTTTCTTGCCATGCTGTATTAGGAAGAGAACACCACCATACAGACATTTAAATTGTTTTATTAAACTAAAACAACAACATTATGTATTCTGGATTTTTTTCTTCAACAGCAAACATAATATTTTAACAAAATAAGCAAATGAATTTTTGAATTTAGTTAAACACTGAAGTTTTGTAAAATCAGGTATGTATTTGTTAATTGTTTTTAACTAAAATAGTTAAATGAAATATTTAAAAAAAAAAATTAAAAATCCATGATGTCAGCCAGGTCAACATGAGAAACTTAAAGTATTGGCTTCTGCAATTAACTCCGTCCTCTTCACCTTCATTTTCCTGTTTGTTCATAATCTGGAAAAGAAAAACAAGCTTTTCTGGTTTTTCAGGTCCCAAACGATTTCTCAATTTGAAACAAATTAGTCCAAAAGGAGAAAATATTCTTTCTACACCGACTGAAGAAGCTACTACTGTTAAAAGTGAGATCATCACTTCAACAGTCTCTGAATCCAAGTGCTTAAGTGACTTCCACCAGTTCATTGGTGTGACTTTCTTTAAAACATCAGAGAAATATTTCTTGAACGGTTCACCCTTAGCTCTGAAGTTTATTATAGCTGGCATTATGGAGAGATGTTTGCTGGATGTCCATGTCATAACTGCTGGAGAAGAGGAGATAGTGCTTGTCCCATTCGTTTTTTTAATGCTTGTAATTTAACTCTGTCATTGCATATTTCTCTTTTTAAAGATCTCACTCAGTTCCTTCCAAATTTCAACAGCTTCAGCAATAAAATAGCTATATTTCTCTGCATTTTGCTCAAGGCTACAGAAATAGGCTTCAGGGTACTCAGCATGTGTTCCAACATTTCTCTTAAGCCCAATGTTGAGAATTTTGGCTGTGACAGTGCCATCTATTTTTTCATGATTTTGTTCACAAACTCATCAGATTAGGCCAATTATTTATATAGTGCTCAAAAGAGTCCACTACTGAGTTCCATCGCACGTCTTGTGGGAGAGGTAGCTTGGTTCCTCCCACTTTTTTCAGAGCAGCTGCTGCAAAGTGGTTGTTACAGAAGTATTTTGCAATTTCAACAACATCAACCTTTATTTCTGGAACACTGAAGTCTTTGTCTAGGAGGTGCATCAAATGAGTACTGAAAACATATGTTATTAGCTTTGGATTCTCTTCACTCTCTTCTAAATAATTTCTTCTCATCTTGGGGTACATCTACACTACAGGGGGGAGTCGATTTAAGATACGCAAATTCAGCTACGTGAATAGCGTAGCTGAATTCGACGTATCGCAGCCGACTTACCCCGTTGTGAGGACGGCAGCAAAATCGACTTCTGCGGCTTTCTGTCGACGGCGCTTACTCCCACCTCCGCTGATGGAGTAAGAGCGTCAATTCGGGGATCGATTGTCGCGTCCCCACGGGACGCGATAAAACGATCCCCGAGAGGTCGATTTCTACCCGCCAATTCAGGCGGGTAGTGTAGACCTAGCCTTGGATACATTTGCAGCATTGTCTGTGACCAAGCTGCGTACTAGACATTTGAATTTTTTTGTCACAGTTATAGCTTTTACTGCTACTTCTTGTAAGTATTCTGCTGTGTGTGCATTTCCTGATGTATCAATTGTTTCTGTAAGGAAGACATTCCCTTCTTCTGTTGTCACACAAGCACATACAACAGGATCATTGTTGACATTGCTCTACCCATCAAGACTCAGGTTAACAATTTCACCCTCTAGGCCTTTTGCACACTACTCAATTTCTCTTTTAAATTAAAAAAAAATCAGATTTAAAAAAAAAAATAATAATAATTGATTTTTATCCACCCTGTTAACTTGAGTCTGTAAGACCTAGACAAGGGATCGGCAACCTTTGGCATGCGGTTCGCCACGGTAAGCACCCTGGCAGGCCAGGCCGGTTTGTTTACCTGCCGTATCCGCAGGTTCGGCCGATCGCGGCTCCAGGCCAATGGGGGCGGCGGGAAGTGGCGGCCAGCACATTCCTCGGACCGCACTGCTTCCCGCAGCCCCCATTGGCCTGGAGCAGCGAACTGCAGCCGGCCGGCCAGCCGACCCTGCAGACGCAGCAGGTAAACAAACCAACCCAGACAGCCAGGGTGCTTACCCTGGCGAGCTACGTGCCAAAGGTTGCCAATCCCTGACCTAGACCAAGAGATGCAAAATTTGCTACTATAAAAAAAAAAAAAAAGTTACCAGTGGAGAAAACTGAAGTCAGATTCTACACAGAAAGAAATTATGCACGATCTCCACCTAATGAATTACCAGTGGGAGCTGCGATCAGCCAAACCTGCGGACGCAGCAGGTAAACAAACTGGCCCAGCCCGCCAGGGTGCTTACCCTGGCGGGCCGCAGGTTACCAATCCCTGGTTTATACCCATCCATAACAGTGTTCCAGTCATGTGAACTGCCCCACCAAGTTTCTGTTATTCCAATCACGTCATAGCTCCTTGATTGTGCCAGGACTTCCAATTCTTCCTGCTTGTTACCCAGGCTTCTTGCGTTCGTGTACATGCACCTAAGATAAATAGTTGATTGCCCTACTTTCTCAGTAGGAATCAAGAGGCTTCCCGTCTTGTACCCTCCTTCTTGCATTTCCTCCTGGTAACCCGCTCCCTCACTTATCTCTGGGCTTAGGTCACCATACCCTGGCAAACCTAGTTTGAAGTCCTCCTCACTAGGTTAGCAAGCCTGCTTGGAAAGATGCTCTTCCCTCTCTTCATTAGGTGGATCCCATCTCTTCCTAGCAATCCTTCCCGGAACAGCATCCCATGGTCAAAGAATCCAAAGCCCTCTCTCCGACACTACCTGCATAATCACGCATTCACCTCCACAATTCAACAGTCCCTACCTGGGCCTTTTCCTTCAACAGGGAGGATGGACGAGAACACGACTTGCGCCTCAGACTCCTTTTTCCTTCTTCCCAGAGCCACATAGTCTGCAGTGATCCGCTCAAGGTCATTCTTGGCAGTATCATTGGTGCCCATGTGGAGAAGTAGGAAGGGGTAGTGGTCCGAGGTCTTGATCAGTCTCGGCAAACACTCCATCACATCCTGGATTCTAGCTCCAGGCAAGCAGCACACTTCAAGTCTCCCGGTCTGGTCGGCAGACGGATGACTCAGTCCCCCTTAGGAGGGAGTCCCTGACCACCACCACCCTTCTCCTCCTCTTGGGAGTGGTGGTCATAGAACCTCCATCCTTAGGACAACGCGTCCCGTGCCTTCCAGTCGATGGGGTCTCCTTCTGATACCTTCCCTCAGAGGGCTCTTCCAAATCCTTCTCCACAGTAGTGCCTGTGCAGAGACCCTGAAAACAGTTTTGCACCGCCATCTGCATTGGAGGTACATAGGTTCTCCTCTCTTCCTCTTGAGGTCACATGCTGCCTATATTCTTCCCCGTTCCATACTGCACACTCTGAATCTTCAGCATGTTTTGCTTCCAGAACCAAACCCTGACTTCTATCCAGAAAAATCTTCATTTTCTCTGATGCAATGCAGGTTTGATACTTGGGCAACAAAAATGATTAGGGGTTGGAGCACATGACTTACACGGAGAGGCTGAGGGAACTAGGGTTATTTAGTCTGCAGAAGAGAAGAATGAGTGGGGGATTTGATAGCAGCCTTCAACTACCTGAAGGGGGGCGGTTCCAAAGAAGCTGGAGATAAGCTGTTCTCAGTGGTGGCAGATGACAACACAAGAAGCAATAGTCTCAGGTTGCAGTGGGGGAGGTCTAGGTTGGATATTAGGAAACACTACTTCCCTAGGAGGGTAGTGAAGCACTGGAATAGGTTACCTAGGGAGGTGGTGGAATCTCCATCCTTAGAGGTTTTTAAGGCCCGGCTTGACAAAGCCTTGGCTGGGATGATTTAGTTGGTGTTGGTCCTGCTTTGAGCAGGGGATTGGACTAGATGACCTCCTGAGGTCTCTCCAAACCGTAATATTCTATGATTCTATGACGTTAAATGAGGAGTTACTATACTACACCATTAGATTTAGGAAAAGTACAGACAAAGTCATAAAATTAACAAGTGCAGAAGCTCAAATACATAGAACATAAGAGATAATGTTTACACTGTTGTATATTGTACTGCCTTGTCTCTTTATGCAGCCATTAAATTTTGTGCTGTATATATTCAACTATCTTAAATCGGATGAGGTAAAATGAAAGTTATTTGACATGCTCCTACCTATCTGATCTCAAGTGGCTTCCCCACTATCCACCTCACTCATACTGAAGAGCTCAACTTATGCTGCAGATTCAAATGTCTTGGTTTCCAACGTGTTTAAAGTCTCTACAGCAACTCTTCAGGAATCTAAAGGCTAGCGAAAAGAGCCTAACTTCAACTGAACTGGGAATTTAAATTCAGGTTAAACCAAAAAGTGAGTTAACTGAACAAAGTAATAAACTCAGGACTGAGATCAAGCACAATCCAGAGATAAGAGCACTCAAGCCAAGTTGCAGATACAAGCAGCTACATTTGTTTCAAAATCTGACAGAGAAAAAAATAAGTCTGGTGATAAAATATAAATACAGAAGATAACAAATGACAGAAATTTCTGGGGTTTCATTTGCCAAGCTTTTATTTCAAAACCAAGGCCTTGTCCTAACTGAAAAATATCCACCAGTTTGGTATCAAGTGTTTTGTCGTCTTGCCCTTCATTCCAGGACATTCTTCTGTCTTGTACTACTAGCACCCTTTTCCAATCTTGCACAACTGTGCCTGAATGCAACACACACCCCCAACAGCTAGAAGGTATGGTTTCTGAAACCCGAACTAATCCTCAATTTGGTGACAATTTGCCAGTACGAATGATGCTACCAGCTGAAGCAGCAAGAGGATCCAGTGGAATTTCTTTTCCTCAACTAAAGTATTACATATAAAATTGCAGGGAGTATTTCTTCAAGAATGATGGACTTTTCCTTGATATGTAACAAGGCCTTCCAAATCCACAGAAAAATCTGAAAACTACTGAACACAGTACAATTTTGCCTGCTTATACACCTGAACATTGACCGGACTGTATTTATAATCTGTAAGGAATTAAATGTGTACAAATTTTATTTAAAGTAAATTAAATCATTTCCTTTGAGAGGAACTGAAATAAACTCAGATAAGATACTCTGTGAGAACCACTTAAGTTTGGCATTATTGTCCCTTTTGCAAACTCAAAACCAAAAAGTACAGAAATAAGGAATAAAGTAATACATACCCGCAAGTCCTTTAGCAAGTCAGTTTTACTAAGGGTAGGTCTACACTACGAAATTAGGTCAAATTTATAGAAGTCAGTTTTTTAGAAATCGTTTTTATACAGTCGATTTTGTGTCTCCCCACACAAAATGCTCTAAGTGCATTAAGTCAGCGGACTGAGGCCACAGTACCGAGGCTAGCGTCGACTTCCAGAGCGTTGCACTGTGGGTAGCTATTCCACAGTTCCCGCAGTCTTCGCCGCCCATTGGAATTCTGGGTTGAGATCCCAATGCCTGATGAGGCAAAAACAGTGTCGTGGGTGATTCTGGGTACATGTCGTCAGGCCCCTCCTCTCTCCCTCCCTCCGTGAAAGCAACGGCACACAATCGTTTCACACCTTTTTTTCCTGGGTTACCTGTGCAGACGCCATACCACGGCAAGCATGGAGCCCGCTCATTTCACCATACGTCTCCTGGGTGCCGGCAGATATGGGACTGCATTGCTACACAGCAGCAGCTCATTGCCTTTTGGCAGCAGACGGTGCATTACGACTGGTAGCCATCATCGTTGTACTCCTGGGTGCTCTTTTAGCCGACCTCGGTGAGGTCGGTCAGGGGCACCTGGACAGACATGGGAGTGACTCAGCCAGGTCATTCCCATCTTCTGCCAAGCACTCAGGAGATGACGATGGCTAGCAGTCGTAATGCAGCATCTTCTGCCAGCCTAAAGATGTAAAAGATAGATGGAGTGGATCAAAACAAGAAATAGACCCAATTTGTTTTGTATTCATTTGCTTCCTCCCTCCGTGAAATCAATGGCCTTCTAAACCCAGGGTTTTGAGTTCAATCCTTGAGGAGGCCATTCTGCTTGACAGTTGTTTGCGTTTCTCCTTGATGCAAAGCCACCCCCTTTGTTGATTTTAAATTCCCTGTAAGCCACGTCATCAGTCGCCCCTCCCTCCGTCAGAGCAACGGCAGACAATCGTTTTGCGTCTTTTTTCAGCCCAGACGCCATAGCACTGGGATCATGGAGCCCGTTCAGATCACAGTGGCAATTATGAGCATTATAAGCACCATGTGCATTATCCTGGAGTATATGCAGAACCAGAACCTGCCAAAGCAAAACCAGGCGAGGAGGCAACGGCAGTGCGGTGATGAGAGTGATGAGGACATAGACATGGACATAGACTTCTCACAAAGTACGGGCCCTGCTAATGTGCACATCATGGTGTTAATGGGGCAGGTTCATGCCGTGGAACGCCGATTCTGGGCCCGGGAAACAAGCACAGACTGGTGGGACCGCATAGTATTGCGGGTCTGGGATGATTCCCAATGGCTGCGAAACTTTTGCATGCGTAAGGGCACTTTCACAGAACTTTGTGACTTGCTTTCCCCTGCCCTGAAATGCCAGAATACCAAGATGAGAGCAGCCCTCACAGTTGAGAAGCGAGTGGCGATAGCCCTGTGGAAGCTTGCAATGCCAGACAGCTACCGGTCAGTCGGGCATCAATTTGGAGTGGGCAAATCTACTGTGGGGGCTGCTGTGATCCAAGTAGCCAACGCAATCAAAGAGCTGCTGATATCAAAGGTAGTGACTCTGGGAAATGTGCAGGTCATAGTGGATGGCTTTGCTGCAATGGGATTCCCTAATTGTGGTGGGGCGATAGACGGAACCCATATCCCTATCTTGGCACCGGAGCACCAAGCCAGCTAGTACATAAACCGCAAGGGGTATGTTTCAATGCTGCTGCAAGCACTGGTGGATCACAAGGGACGTTTCACCAACATCAACGTGGGATGGCCGGGAAAGGTACATGATGCTTGCATCTTCAGGAACTTTGGTCTGTTTCAAAAGCTACAGGAAGGGACTTTCTTCCCAGACCAGAAAATAACCGTTGGGGTTGTTGAAATGCCTATAGTTATCCTTGGGGACCCAGCCTACCCCTTAATGCCATGGCTCATGAAGCCATACACAGGCAACCTGGACAGTAGTCAGGAGCTGTTCAACTATAGGCTGAGCAAGTGCAGAATGGTGGTAGAATGTGCATTTGGATGTTTAAAAGCGAGCTGGTGCTGTTTACTGACTCCGATAGACCTCAGCGAAACCAATATTCCCATTGTTATTACTGCTTGCTGTGAGCTTCACAATATCTATGAGAATAAGGGGGAGACATTTATGGTGGGGTGGGAGGTTGAGGCAAATCGCCTGGCCGCTGATTACACGCAGCCAGAAACCAGGGCGGTTAGAAGAGTACAGGAGGGCGCGGTGTGCATCAGAGAAGCTTTGAAAACCAGTTTCATGACTGGCCAGGCTACGGTGTGAAAGTTCTGTTTGTTTCTCCTTGATTAAGTCCCCCCCGCCCTTTGGTACACTCTACTTCCCTATAAAGCTAGCCACCCTCCATGCCCCCACCCTTCAATCACCACTTGCAGAGGCAATAAAGTCACTGTTACTTCATATTCATGCATTCTTTATTAATTCATCACACAAATAGGGGGATAACTGCCAAGGTAGCCCGGGAGGAGTCGGGGAGGAGGGAAGGACCAGGCCACCCTGCATTTAAAAAACTTTAAAACTTTATAACTTTAACACTTATTGAAGGCCAGCCTTCTGTTGCTTGGGCAATCCTCTGAGGTGGAGTGGCTGGGTGGCCAGAGGCCCACACCATGTTCTTGGGCGTCTGGGTGAGGAGGCTGTGGAACTTGGGAGGAGGGCTGTTGGTTACATAGGAGCTGTAGCAGTGGTCTGTGCTCCTGCTGCCTTTCCTACAGCTCAACCATACGCTGGAGCATATGAGTTTGATCTTCCAGCAGCCTGAGCATCGACTCTTGCCTTCTGTCAGCAAGCTGACGCCACTTATCATCTTCAGCCCGCCACCTCTCCGCGCATTCATATTGTGTTCTCCTGCACTCTGACACTGTCTGCCTCCACGCATTCTGCTGTGCTCTGTCAGTGCGGGAGAACAGCAGAAGCTCAGAGAACATTTCATCCCGAGTGCATTTTTTTTCGCCTTCTAATCTTCGCTAGCCTCTGCGAAGGAGAAACATTTGCAGCTGGTGGGGGGAAAAGGGAGAGTGGTAGTTAAAAAGACATTTTAGAGAACAATGGGCACATTCTTTCACGTTAAACTTTGCTGTTCACATTACACAGCACGTGCTTTTGTTACAAGGTTGCATTTTGTCTCTTATATTGAGGGCCTGCCGGTTTGGTGTGACAGATCACTAACGCAGTGTCAGGCAACAAAATTCAGCTTGCAGGCAGCCATGGTAAGCCACAGTCTTTTGGCTTCTTTAACCTTCATAACATGTGGGAATGGTTTCAAATAGCAGCGCCCTCATTTCCCAGACCAAGCGGCCGTTGGGTTGGCCATTTAAAATGGGTTGGCAATGTAAAAGGAGGGGCTGTGGTTTATGGGTTAGCGTGCAGCACAAACCCAAATAACCCCCCTACACACACCCAATTCTCTGGGATGACCGCTTCACCCCTCCCCCCACCACGTGGCTAACAGTGGGGAACATTTCTGTTCAGCCACAGCCAAACAGCCGAGCAGGAACGGGCACCTCTGAATGTCCCCTTAATAAAAGCACCCTATTTCAACCAGGTGACGATGAATGATATCACTCTCCTGAGGATAACACAGAGAGATAAGGAAGGGATGTTGTTTGAATGCCAGCAAACTCCAGGACCATATGCTGGCATGTTTTGCTATGCAATGATTCCTGCCTATGTGCTATTGGCTTGGAGTGGTAAAGTGTCCTACCATGGCGGCCGGAATAAGGCTGCCCTACCCAGAAACCTTTTGCAAAAGCTTTGGGAGTACATCCAGAAGAACTTTATGGAGATGTCCCTGGAGGATTTCCACTCCATCCCCCTACATGTTAACAGACTTTTCCAGTAGCTGTACTGGCCGCGAATGCCAGGGCAAATTAATCATTAACAATGCTTGCTTTTAAACCATGTGTAATATTTACAAAGGTACACTCACCAGAGGTCCCTTCTCCGCCTTCAGGGTCCGGGAGCATGCCTTGGGTGGGTTCAGGGGATACTGGCTCCAGGTCCAGGGTGAAAAACATATCTTGGCTGTTGGGAAAAGCAGTTTCTCCGCTTCCTTTCTGCGAGCTATCTTCCTCGTCCCCAAAAACCGCTTGCGTGTTGCGTGATTCTCCATTGACGGAGTCAAAGCACAGGGTTGGGGTACTGGTGGCTGCACCCCCTAGCATGGCATGCAGCTCATCATAGAAGCGGCATGTTTGGGGCTCTGATCCGGAGCGGCTGTTTGCCTCTCTGTTTTTTTGGTAGGCTTGTCTTAGCTCCTTAATTTTTATGCGGCACTGCTGTGCGTCCCTGTTATGGCCTCTGTCCTTCATGCCCTTTGAGACTTTCTAATGTTTTGGCATTTTGTTTACTGGAACAGACTTCAGCTAGCACGGATTCGTCTCCCCATACGGCGAGCAGATCCCGTACCTCCCATTCGGTCCATGCTGGAGCTCTTTTGCGATCCTGGGACTCCATCATAGTCACCTCTGCTGATGAGATCTGCACTCACCTGCACCTTGCCACGCTTGCCAAACAGGAAATGAGATTCAAAAGTTCGCGGCCTTTTCCTGTCTACTTGGCCAGTGCATCCGAGTTGAGAGCGCTGTCCCAGAGCGGTCACAATGGAGGACTCTGGGATAGCTCCCGGAGGCCAATACCTTCGAATTGAGTCCACAGTACCCCAAATTCGACCCAGCAAGGCCAATTTCAGCGCTAATCCCCTCGTCGGAGGTGGAGTAAAGAAATAGATTTAAAGAGCCCTTTAAGGCAAAAAAAGAGGCTTCGTCATGTGGACAGGTCCAGGCTTAAATCGAGGTAACGCTGCTAAATTCGACCTAAAATCGTAGTGTAGACCAGCCCTAAGTCACCAAGTCAAACACAGACAACCTTAACTCTGCCTTGTGCAGAGTGCCAGAACAGCTAGGCTCCGCTCTATAATAAAGATATTGTGACAGACCCAGACCAGTGGGTACAGGAGTCTGATAGAAGGCAAATATACTGGTCACTGGATGAGTAGTTTTCTGTTCCCTGAGTGACCAGAGCAGGGGCTGCACTAGAGTAATCAGGAACCTGCTAAAAACAGTTAAGGCAGGCAGGCTAATTAGGATTCCTGGAACCAATTAAGAAGAAGCTGCTAGAACCAATTAAGGCAGGCTAATCAGGGCACCTGGGTTTTAAAAGGAGCTCACTTCAGTTTGTGGTGCAAGTGTGAGGAGCTGGGAGCAAGAGGTGCAAGGAGCTGAGAGTGAGAGGGTGTGCTGCTGGAGGACTGAGGAGCACAAGCGTTATCAGACACCAGGAGGAAGGTCCTGTGGTGAGAATAAGGAAGGTGTTTGGAGGAGGCCATGGGGAAGTAGCCTAGGGAATTGTAGCTGTCATGCAGCTGTTACAGGAGGCACTATAGACAGCTGTAGTCCATAGGGCCCTGGGCTGGAACCCGGAGTAGAGGGCGGGCCCGGGTTCCCCCCAAACCTCCCAATTGACCTGGACTGTGGGTTCTTCGAGAGGGGAAGGTCTCTGGGCTGTTCCCCAACCCACATGGTGAATCTCTGAGGCAAGAAAATCTGCCAATAAGCGCAGGACCCACCAAGATAGAGGAAGAACTTTGTCACAATATGCTTAAGAACTCAGAATGAGCCATTCCTAGAAATTGTGGCCTCCTTTCTGTCTTAAGCTCCAAAAGGCTCACAAGCTCCTGTGTATGTAATTTCCAGTGACTGACTGAAAATCAGCAACCCTTGTTCTCAGCTGTATTGGTCTCACAAATCTTCTATTCCGCCTTCTCTCCTTAAAGAGCTGTAAGAAGTGAAGTCCAGACAGAAGTACAAATAACTAGTTCACTTAAGACCTCTCTTTTCGCATATACAAGTTTGCATGTCTATCAGTAATTGAAATCAAACACCCACTTAGAAAGAATACATCAGAGCAGACCATCTTCCCCACACATCTCCCTCAGTAGACACACACACACCCTCCACTGTTAGGGAGTTTAAAGACAAGCTCATGGGCATGTCCACTCATTATGAGTTTTTGTCCTTTATGTGCAGTGTTCCTATTCAGTCCTCCATAACAGAGCTCATGGCCCTAGATAATTCAAGTAGCATGAAAAGTTTTTGAATCAACAAGCCATAAGTCATGCAAAAGCCTTTTTACCTGAAGCAGTTAGCTACAAATTCAACATTCCAGTCCCAGACTCAGTAATTTTTAGAGCCCAATGAAATTCTTATTTTATTTTATTGGAGGGGGAGGGAGGGTTGTTGTATCCATCCCTCTCCAGGAGGGAAGTCCTGCCCCCAGAGGATGGGAGGCCCTGCTTAGCAAGCCCACCCCACACTCACCCTGCAGCAGCAGCTCCTGTCTGCAAGGCATTGCAACTTGGCCTGCAGGGTTGCAGTACCAGCCACTCACTCACATCTGGTTCAGCCATCCCTCCACGCATCATCATGACAGGGCTAAACCTGAACAGCACTGCAAGCTTGCACATCAAATCACAATGCCCAGAGCCAGGCCCATGGTACAGGAGTCAGAGGCATCATTTTAATGGCCGTCTTTCACTTTATTTTGTGTTATTTTACATTTGTGAAAAACACGAACAGTTAGTAATTTCCACCTGTTTAGTTCTGTGAAAACTCCTCACATGCACAAAGAGCGAGTGGGCAAGAGTCACATGTTATTATCATCTGATCCTGGAACAGCTGCTCAGAGGCCTGATCTTCCCCTGCTCTCAAGACTGCTTTACAAAAGCAGCCACTCGGCTTGTCGTTATTCCCTGACCCCTGTCTTCTCTAGCTGGCTGTGCTAATGTCATTCCTTATTCATAGCCCTACACCACCCCGAGAAGCTGGAGAATTCCAAATACTTCTTCACAATCAGCAGTATGTGGCTGTTACTCCTCTCCAGACATCTGACAAGTTAACTTTTAAAGAGAAGAAGGAAAGAGGGGCTTTGTATTCAACTAATACAGCAGTCCAATGAGATGTCTGCTATGCTGTGACACTATTCATACATTCTACTCTACTTTTATTTATCATTTTTATTACCGTACTGCCTAGATGCCCCACTCACAGACCAGGATTCCATTGTGCTAGGTGCTGTACAAACACTGAACAAAAAGACAGTGCCCACCCCAAGGAGCTTACAATCTAAGTGTAAGACAAGAGATAACAGATGGATACAGACAGATGGTGAGAAAATATTAATAAGCATGATAGTCTCAACACACTAGCAGCCTAAAAATTGTCATGTTTTTGGTAGGCATCACAGCAGAGAAGAGTTTTGAGGAGGATAATGGGGTAGGCCCAGTCTACATTGGCAAGTTTCTGCGCAGTAAAGCAACTTTCTGCATTGTAACTCCCGAGATGTACACACTGCCAAGCCACTTAGTATGCAGAAACGGCGCAGTTGTAGCGCTCTTTAAATAATAAAAACAAAAACAAAAAAAAACACCACACAACCCTGACAAGAGGAGTAGAGCTTTCTGCATCGGGGCTACAGCACTGTAGACACCGTGGCAACTACAGCGCTGCAATTGGACTCCGGGAGGTGTCCCACAACACCTGTTCTCACCTCTCTGGTCATCGGTTTGTACTTTACTGCCCTGTTCTCAGGTGACCAACCATCATCCCCACCCCATACATTCCTTTGCAAATTTTAAAGTCCCTTTCCTGTTTGCTCAGTGATGCATGCAGTGGTCTCAGTGCATCTTTCCAGGTGGCCATGCCTGCTCCACACACCAGGCAATCCCCCGCTTGGAGCAATGCAGAGCTGCTGGACCTCATCAGCATTTGGGGAGAGGAAGCTGTGCAGTCCCAGCTGCGCTCCAGCCATAGGAATTATGATATCTATGGACAGATTTCATGATGCATGATAGAAAGGGTCCGGGACACACTGAAGTGTTGGGTAAAAGTGAAGGAGCTGTGGAACGCCGACCACAAGGGGCAGGCAGCAAACGGCTGCTCCGATGCTGCGCCCATGAGCTGCCGGTTCTACAAAGAGCTGGATGTAATACTCGGCGGCGACCCCACCTCCACTGCGAAGGCCCCTGTGGATACTTCGTTGGCTCACATGCCAGTTGAGAGCGGAACAAGCCAGGAGGAGGAAATCTTGGACGAACAGGAGTCCCCTGGTAAGTGGATCTGATTTTGGGAATTGCTGAAGCGATCTGTTGGGAGCAGGAGGGTTGCAGAAATCAGGCTTGTCTCCCACTGCATGCCTATTCTGAGCAGCAGAACAGGCTGTTGACAGACTCACTCACTTCATGGGAATCTCCCTCAGAAATCTCCAGGAAACTCTCGTGGATATACTGGGCAATCCACTGCGGCAGATTCCTTGGCAGAGCTGCTTTATTTCTTGCCCCATTAACAGTAACTTTCACACACCACTGTGCCATCACGGGGGGTGGGGAGGGAGGGAAGAGAGACCATTGCTGCGCACAGGCGACCCCCAAAGGGGCCAGAATGGAAGCCACAGGCTTAGAGAAGACCCTCTCTGGATTCCCTGCTCACCCCCAGCAGCGAGATATCTTCCATAATGATCACATCTTGTGGAAAGTGTGGGGACAGGAATGATTATCAAGCCCCCCATACTGTGCTGGCTCTCCCCAAGAGCCACATGCCCACTGTACAGCAGGGTCCAGGAAGAGTGATTCATCCTGCCCTTGCGGCTACTCACCATTTTGGGGGTCTTGTGGCTCATGTGTGCTTGTCTGGGGTCAGCCAGTTAGTGACAGGTGTGAGAGTACTGGCTGTGTTTTAAAGCACTGAATCAGTGTTGTCTGTGTTGCAAACAATACCGCTTCTGTAAAATGTTGCATTTAAACTTCACAGAGATGACCTTGGGAGGCCACCCTCCCTTATCGGCAGCAGAACAGCTGCGCAGAATTAGAAAGCAGCTACGAAAAACTAAGGAGGACTTTCTCCATGAGGTTATGATGCACTCCACCGCTGAGAATTGAAGGAGTAGGGGGACAGCAAGAAGAGGGACCAAAAGGAGAACACGGCACACCAGAAAGAACCCATGGAGCGGCTCTTAAACGTTATGGAGCGCCAAGTGGACACATTCCAGGCGATACTAGCTCTTCAAATAGATCAGCTCTGCGCCCTCCCTCCCTCCCCTGCAGCCTCTGTCACAAAACTCTTTCCTATGCGCCCTCACACACACACACACACACACACACACACACACACCCCGCCAACACACTTATCAACCTCCTGGCTCCACTCTCTACCCGCAACATTCCACTCCTCTCTCCTCACAGTCCAGCAGTATGAACTACCACTACACTCAACACCCATCCCTCTACAGTTTGGCCCTGCTGAAGTACAGCACCTGCTGCATTGTACTCCAAAGGAGAAGGCTGGGTATGATCCCTGGACATACACAAATCTGTAGCCATTCCGGTACCCCTCCTCCTCCTGATACCTTCCCTTCCACCATCCCTGCTGATGATTTTTTTCATTTGACTCTCTCTCTCCTCCAGTTGTTGTCTTTTAATAAAAGAATTGTGTTTGTTTGAAAGCAATCTTTATTCTATTAAGTGAAAGCAAAAAGAGCACTGCAAAGCAACATACAATTATGTTAAGGCCCCTTCTTGCATCATGTGCACCAATCACCTCCTAGCATTACAAGCACTGCAATCCCGAGCATAGCAACAAATATTACTGGCTTTCAGCTTCAAATTGCTGCCTCAAGGCATCCTTGATCCTTATGGCACCACGCTGTGCCTCGCTAATAGGCCTAGTCTCTGGCTGTTCAAACTCAACCTCCAGGCGCTAATCCTCTGCGGTCCAGCCCTGAGTGAAGCTTTCACTCTTCTCTTCACAAATATAATGGAGCGTACAGCACACAGCTATAAGCACAGGAATATTGTCATTGGCCATGTCCAGTTTCCCATACAGGTATCGCCAGGAGGCTTTTACACGGCCAAATTCACACTCAGTTATTTTCAGCCTGTTGTTAAACCGCTCCTTGCTGCTGTCAAGTTGCCCCATGCACAGCTTCATAAGCCACAGCATTAAGGGGTAGGTGGGGTCTCCAAGGATCACAATGGGCATTTCAACTTCCCCTACAGTGATCTTCTGGTCCAGGAAGAAAGTCCCTGCTTGCAGCTTCCTGAACAGGCCAGTGTTCTGGAAAGATGCACGACGCGCGCATCTTTCAGATCAACCTGAGTTAATGTCCATGAAACGTCCACAGTGATCCACAAGCGCCTGGAGAACCATTGAGAAATACCCCTTCCAATTAACATACTCAGTGGCTAGGTGGTCTGGTGCCAGAATTGGAATGCACGTGCCATCTATCGCCCCTCAGCAGTTAGGGAAGCTCATTTGTGCAAAGCCATCCACAATATCATGCAGGATGTCCAGAGTCACGGTCTTTCGCAGCAGGATGCGATTAATGGCCCTGCACACTTCCATCAACACGAGTCCAACGGTCGACTTTTCCACTCTGAACTGGTTAGCAACTGATTGGTAGCAGTCTGGAGTAGCCAACTTCCACAGTGCAATCGCCACGCACTTCTCCAATGACAGGGGAGCTCTCATTCTCGTGTCCTTGCGCCGCACGGCTGGGGCGAGCTCATCACACAGTCCCATTAATGTGGCTTTCCTCATGCGAAAGTTCTGCAGCCACTGCTCGTCATCCCAGATGTGCATTACAATGTGACCTCATCACTCAGTGCTTGTTTCCCGAGCCCAAAAGCAGAGTTCCACTGTGGTCAGCACCTCTGTGAAAGCCACAAGCAATCTCATGTCATAGCTACTACGTGTGGCGAGATCAACGTCGCACTCCTCTTGACTTTTTAGTTTAAGGAATAACTCCACTGCCACTTGTGACATGTTGGGCAGAGCAAGCAGCATACTGGTCAGCAGTTCGGGATCCATTCTGCAGCCTGAAAGAGGTAGGGCGCGCAGTACACAAACCATTGAAAGATGGTGCCAAATGCGGACAGAAGCACAGAGTTTGCTGGGATGCTAAACACAGCTCGGATGTGAGGACCTCCAGAATAGGACACCAACCCCTTTCTTCTCTGGGTTGAGAAAATAAGTCTAAGTAGGCACTGGAGAGGGTGATCTACAACTCTGGAGCAGTGCTCCTTCCTACCCATAAGAAGTTCTAGAAGCCTGAATGGAGGCAGATAACGGAGGCCTCTTGGTCAACACAGCCCAGGAGCTTAGGATGAAATGACACCTACCCAGGGTGCTCATAGAAAGGGACTGACCACAAAACTGAGTTCTAGCTGTGTCCTTCCTTTCTATGTCCAAGGAGGCTTGCATAGCCACTCCAGAAGAAACATTTTAGGCCGGCTTCTCTAGCTTTTTCAGTCTGCTTAGAGAAGGATCGACATATGGTACATTGCTCAGGAATATGTTCCTCTGCTAAACAACATAGGCACCAAGAGTACCTGTCATTAAATGGCTCTGAAACCTCAGGCAAGCAGAAAGATTCTAACCTTAAACCTAGAACCTTATTAAAGTTTTAAAAAATTGCTGCATGTTGCCAATAAGCAACAAGACAAACTACCCACCTACCCCACACCTAACCCTTACCTACCACCTAGCTCAGGGTGCAGCACAGGGGTCAGCACCACCATGTTGCACGATGGACACTTGACAAAATTACTACACTTAGTGACAGACGGGGGGAGCGCGTTTATGTCATTCAATTTTTTTAAAAAATACCACGGACATGGTGCTGACCCCTGGTGCAGCAAAGCAGGCAGACACTGCAAGAGTTCTGTCTTGCTGCCACAGGCAGGAAGAAGAAAATGAGGGATGATTTGGTCCACTCTGCTCTGTATGCCTGGGGTGGGAGGGCAAGAACACCTCGGGCTGCACCAATGCCCTTACAAACACCATTGGCCAAAAGAAGCAGATCTTGCACACGAGGCACACGTACACCAAGAGTAAAAATATCCAGACAATCACGCAAAGAAAAACTACCAATTTCTACATTTCTAAGTGAGGTCACTCTTCTTGCTTTTTTTTTTTAGTAAAACCGGCTGAAGTCTGCACAGCAATTTAAAGCTTTGTGCATTTGCTCTAAAAGAGTCAGGATTTTACTAATGTAGAATAACCTGAAAGTTGAGTGTATCTTAACTGAAATAGAAAGGCGTTTTCTAACCCTATTATCTGTGAAATATTTTCAGTTTACTTTTTGGGTGGGTGGGGGAGGAGAAAAGGAGAAGTAAAGAGAAGAAACAGATTATATTCAGTTGTTTCTACAGCAACCCCACAATTTTTAATTTTTAAAGGTTGCCTCAACTACTCAGCAACCATAATTCTGACCCAGCAATAAAGACCTAGATGCCAAGGCTAACCTTTCAGGGAGCACTGTCAGATCACTGTGGAAAGGACACTCAAAATTGCCAAGCTGTGTGGTTTGATGTCACAAATTCATTTTAAGAAGGTGCAAAAAGTTGGACTTAAGAAAACAGATTTTAAGATTTCCCCACCTCCAAATCAAGAGAGAACTATGTCTTTAATCAGGAAATGAAAAATAATTTTGCAAGATCTCCAAGAGAGACATGAAAGTATAAAATAAAGTGGTCACATCTGGATACCTGAAGCTCTAGCAATGCAAAATACATTAACATTCTTAATTACTGTATATTCCTGTGTATTAACCAACTCTCATAAGTTATCTTTGTGATATTTGTTCAGTGAAACAGAAGTTATTTTAAATACATAATTCTGATACCAACATCTATGCTCCTTACAAGATCCACACTTGCAGGTCTTAGATGAGCAAATGAGGTCTATACGAGTGAGCTGTTTGCGAACCTGCTCTATAATCTGAAGGAGGACCAGAGGCTTCTCTCTTCCCTTGTTTTGAGTCTTATATGAACGTCCATTCCAGAAATTCCCTTGAAATTTTGTCAGTTTATGCACCAGTATATACAGTAAATTCTACATTACCTGAAACCAGACTGAACCTCTTTCTTACCTCAACAGCAAGTACTTCCACAGTGTTGTCCAACAGTTTTATTTTAATCAGTAGATCCCTCTCATGCATTTTGGCAGGTGTCATTGCCATTGCTGTAGAAAGATTCTGCTCTGGCTCCAGCGTACTCACTCCGGTATTCTTCTGGACTCCCAAACGAGAACCAGGAGTCTGCAGTATTCTGTACGTTCCTTCTATCTCCCCCATTATTCAGCAACAATGTCAAATATCTAAAGGGCAATATAGAGAATAATGCCTAAGAAAAAAAAATAGATATTTTTCATTAAATGACATTTCAAAATGAAGATTCTACAAACAGAAAGCATAATTCTACATTGAAAAATTATACATGGAGTCCTAGGTACTTATTTGTTCAACTACCAAAATAATCAAATTTCAATATTTAAAAAAATAAAAATTGATCAAAATGAGTTTGAAAAAGCCAACTACCGGGGAATTAAAAAAAAACAAAAACAGAGACAAAAAACAAGCAGTAACAAACTAAAAACAGTCAATCAGAAATATGGACAGGAAACAGGAAAGTATGGGCAGAGAACATGGGAGCAAGTAGTGAGAAGAAACTTGAACAGGGAATGATTAGCACCGAGTCTAAATTATTCCAACCAGTGTTGGCAGCTAGGAAGCCTCATGATGTAGGATTCTGAAACAGATAATAGTTCCAAATTATTAGGGAGTCAGCATGCCAACCAGATTAAGTCAAGTATGCAAAAATATCAGTTACGTTTGAAAATGTTGCCGTTCAATTAGTACACCCAATACAAAGTGCTCATCACTAACATTTTGCTTGAAAATATGGAAAGAAGAAGAAAAACTACACTTCAAACGATGACATGAATCAAAGAAGAAAAAAAACTTCAAGTTTGTTGTTTGCACTCTGGTCCAGATCATCGGGACCAGCCACTTTGTGCCCACTGCAGTTTGGGGAAAGGGACATGGAAAAGGTGACTTAGCATCACTTTTGGAGATCTGTGGATTGACAGTCCTGTCACAAAGAAGTAACTTAGACAGTAATTTTGTGTCTGTTCTAAATTGCACCATCTACAATGGGCCCAAGGGACAGTTTTAGCAACTAGGAATTGTTTAAGCACAAAGGACTAGCCATGCTCCCTTTTCCTCAGCCACATCCCCTGCACTAGAGGTTCCAATGAATGTGGGGATATCTGGCTATCTGCTACACCAGCTCTACATCACGGCAGGACTCCTCTACACAAAGGGATTCCTCAGCAGGCCACTTGTGCCAACTTTAAGTTTGCATTACACCACCAGAGCAGCACAAAGAAAAGCTTAATGGATCCAGCCTGTGCCTTTAAATGGCAGCATCATAAATGGGTACTGCAGGATTCCCCATATAACATGTCATCTTACAAGCCACTGTGAAGAATGCTACACTTGCAGCGCTGATTTTCTCAATTTCACATAGAAACTGCACAACCTCAACTACACAGAAACCGTACTGTTAGTGCTCTCCATTCAGCTACCACATAAGAGAACATAAATTGAATGTCGGGCTTAATTTTTCATTTATTTGTTTTGTAATAAACATGCTTTTTCTTTAAAAAAATTATATCCATTTATTTCTAATGCACTCTTCACTATAGACAGAGTTTGAAAAAAAAAAAAAAAATCTACTTGTCCACATACTCTGAAAGCTGAAATTATTTGCCTACTAGTTACCTAAAATTAGAGAAAAATATGTTTCCCCACAGTTTACTTTGTGTGTGTGTATACACCTCTACCCCGATATAACGTGACCCGATATAACATGAATTCGGATATAACACGGTAAAGCAGTGCTCCGGGGGGGCAGGGCTGTGCACTCCAGTGGATCAAAGTAAGCGCGATATAATGCGGTTTTACCTATAACGTGGTAAGATTTTTTGGCTTCCAAGGAGAGCATTATATCGAGGTAGAGGTGTATATTATGATTTTTACATTTTTATATATACACACATACATACACACACACACACACACCATTTTGTATTTATTTTCACACTATATGTGATTTCCAGCTATACATAGTGAGAAGTACTTCTGATTTTTTTTTTTTTTTTAGTTGCTGGACTCAAAATAAAACGTTCCTTGGTTTAAAAAAAAAAGTATTAAAAATCTGAAGCAGTTTTAAAATAAGAAAAAACTTGCAATCTGCCTTTAATTTTTATATTTAATTCAGAACGTAATTTCCAATTTTGAGCCACTAAATTATTAAACCATAACATTTTTTCTAGCTAAGAAATTTAAAGCTATTATAAAAACATCACAACTGCAAAATAGTTTAAATGTACAAGCAAAAAAACAACAAAAAAACAAAAAACCACCCTTTTTGCAGTGGGTTAAAGGAACCTGTGGTGAATTTTCAAGCACAATTCCTGAAAAACATGTTACAAAGTGCTTTGCATCTCCCAGCTGGTTCATTTGGAACACACAGAACTTTTCCCACAAAGTCAGTATGAAAACATCACTATGATTTTGATACACATGGGCAGGAACTTTTTGAAGAATGTTCCATATTGCAAATTTATTTTAAAATATTGTTTGGCAAGAAAATAAGCTACTATAAGTGACAACTTGATTCTCTAGCACATATACATCTTGCTCTTTCAAACAGACTATCAATATTTCTTCATTTTCTGTCTTACAGTGCAGAATAATGTCATAATTGCGCACTTTAAACAACTGTGACCCCTCTCTCCATCGAAGCCTCCAGAAGTTCAGCAGTAGGCAAAGCAATTACATATATATAATGCCCCTCATGCACAAGGATTACAGAACACATTGCAAACTTTTTTCTAAACAGACCATGTATATTAAACTTAAGAAACAAGATACTGAACCAGAATTACAGTAATGAGCATATAGAGGTGCCAATGTAATGATTTATATTAAAAAAAGGACTGATGTTTTGTACACAAGGGCTACCACTACTTGTAACTGGCTGAGAGCTTAACCCTAAAAGCCAGTTAGAAGTGTTTAGAGTAGGGATGTAAATATCCTTTAAAATGTTAACTAACCATTTAAACGATTAAAATTATATTGTTTAACCAGTTAACAGATTAAAGGGAGAGGGGCTGGGGCCACGCCGGGGGTGACCAGCCGGGGGGTTAATGGTTAGGGCCAGTTAACAGAAAGACTAATCCTTACCGGTTAACCATTTAATATTTTACATCCCTAATTTAGAGTGTAATAAAAGAAGCTTCTATAACAATGAAATGCACTCAACTTTTTTGTTGTGTGTGGGATTGTTGTTTTTTGGCAGTGTGTGTGTCTGTGTGTGTGTTTTAAAGTTTCAAAAACTAGTCAGAGAGCAAGTGAACATTTCCACAGGAAATATCCCAAAGGAGCTGGCACCAGCTAGTGTTAGCTGCCCACCCATGACCAGGGAAGATCATGGCATACCCTAACTTTCAGCAGCCAGTCAAGGAAAAACTGAGATGCTGCCACTGTCACGGGTACGGAGAGCTTGTTTATGAACATGACCCTGGCTCTCCCCCACCCCCACCCAGCTTGTGGGCCGTAACTACAGGACAGATAAGAGGAGCACCTTTCTCCACGCACAGAAGGCAGTGGGCACCATCTGTTCCGGCACACCCTCGGCTTGCTGGCTCTACCTGTCCCATGGGGGAAAAGAAAGGGGCACCGCGGGCAAGGAAAGCAGCTGCAGGGCCGGTTCCCATGCGGCCCCCGGGGAGCGCAGGAGCTGTCACGGCGGGCAGAGTATCCAAGCGCTACTCGACTCGTAGGGACCACCCCTCAGGCTCCGGGACAGAGCTCGCCCCCCCTCCACACACACACACACACACACACACACACACACACGGGAGGGGCCGGGACAGAGGCTCGCTCTCGGCCCCCATGGCCCTATGAGCCCCACATCCCCCCTCGGCTGCGGGAGCAAGAGAAACCAGCTCAGCTCACCCCACCCCCGGAAGGGCCGAAGAGAGGGAGGAGCAGCCCGGCTGTTGGGCACAGACCCGCGTGTCCCCTGCTCAGGGCCAGAGCCCCACCAGGTCTCTGAGCTCAATCACCCCGGGCGAGCGGTGGCTTCCCCGCCCCGCCGCGTCCCAGCGCTCCCGGATCCCAACCCCCACTGTCTGCACAGCCCCCCGCAACCTACCGCGCGCCTGCCTCACACGCCGCCGTTTCCAACCGTCCACGCCGGCTCGCGTGCCCGCCCTGGATCCCGGCCCTTGCACTCGCTCCTCAGGCGGCCATCACAAACCCAGCCGCAATCCCAGCGGACCCAGCCCTAATTGGCCAGCACCGACCCCGAGATCTGGTGGGACGGGGCGGAGCCACACCCGCGCTTCCCACAAGTTGGGAGGCCGGAACTTGCCAATTGGCCCTTCACAAGCCCACGTAGGCGGAGCTGAGCCGAGCACAGCGTACAGCCAGGGGCTCCTGGCGAGACCCCGTGGCCAGAGCACAGGCCGGGGGCAGCAGGAGGTGCAGGTTTTAGTCCAGGCCCTGGCTGGCTGCTGGCTACCACCCTCCTTCTGTGCTGGGGCAATAGTTAGAGCCCAGCTGTGTGGGGACAGTTAGTGGGCCAGCTGAGCGAGCAATGAGATTAATGCCAGGCTAGGTACCACACCCACTAGCTGGCCCATTTCACTCCTAGTTTGTGTGGTGCTGGCCCCATGCAGGCTACAGAAAAGGGACTGTGTGGCCACGGCCTTGCTGCAGTGCCATAGAGCTGGGCCTTACAACCCAGCAACAGCAGGCAAAGCAGTGATGTTTAAACCTCAGTGCCCCTTTAGAAGATGTAGCCACTCTTAGCTACCTACCACAGTCTGCCTTTCTTCTGGTTGCCCTGGTTCCCTCTCCCTCTAGAAATAAACACAGAATTTGTTAAAGTTAAAACAAAAGTTAAGCGTGTGAATCCAAGATGTATGTTTGGCTTCTATAAGCCTGCTCTATCTATTCAATCCCACTTTCTTAAGTGCAATGTTAGTTATACCACTGAAGCTCTTAAGATTTCACAGTCCGCTTTAAATAGACACGTTTATGCAACACCCATTGACATGTTTGTGTCTTTGTCAAATTACAAATATGTCTTAACCACAAACCTACAATCTGATCCACATGCACAGACCCTTCCATGCACACAGAGTAGGATTTAAGTTAATAGGGCTTTATGTGGATACTGGAGTCTGTCCCCGTGAATAAGACAGCAGGTTCAGGGCCTTACAGATCTCACACCCTAAGAACCAATCTAATGCCACTCAAAAGGATGGAGGTATGGCATACTCATTGATACATAAGCAAGAAAGATATTCCTGATAATGAAAGAGTATCTAGAACACCTATTCCAGTATTGAGGACTATTTTTTCTGCTAGGTGGCTCCATTTAATGCATTTCCCTATCACTTTCAAATATGCATAAGCAGTATGTACTTTTCCAGGGTGAGGGCTTAAAGCTGCTTTTAAAAATGTTTAGCCTTTCCTGCCAATATTAAAAGGCAGTTGGCTTGCTGGGAAGGGTGAAGCCTGTTAGGGGAAAAAATAGTTCAAATGCAATGTAGATGAAGAGGAAACCCACAGGAGTTGAGGAATCCAAGAAACTGACAATCCTATTTGCAAAGATATACCATGGTCTGTGGGGTGGTTATTCAAATATCCAATAGATACTAGATTCAGCCAGTAAACAAAAATCCTGAAATACGTGTTTTGCTTCAAACAAAACATAACATTAAAAGTTGTGTGTGTTATTCAGCTTTTTCATGCACACTAATATGCTTGTTTCAAAAGGTGAATACTACAATTTGGGACCTTGGTGCTGTGATGGAGCCTTGTTGATTTCAAACTCCACCCACTTGGTGCCCCATGAGGGGTCAGGGCTTTATTCCTTCAGACAGTGGCCAGCAACAAAAACTTCACCCACCCTTCGCCTAATAGCATTTTTCTATATGATAGGGTGATCTAATCAGGTTCTACCTTTAACCAGGAAGTAAAGGTAATAGGAATAAGAGAAACAAATGGGGGTTAAAGACAAAGGAAATGCTGAGAATAACCTTGCATTGTCTCCCGGAGAGCCGCTGTAGTTCCCAGTTATAGAAATAGAAAACCCACACATACAATGTAAGATTTGTTTAATGTAAACCATGTACCAAACAAAATAGATATTACGGCTCCTTTGGCCTGGAGAATCTTCAATGATCTCCCCATCATTGGTCTAATAAAAGGAAAACCACAAATTGTATTTGACAGTTCCTAAGCAGAAATCCATGCACCACTGCCATCTCCCAGAAAATCTAGCACAAAACAAGAGATACACATAATTAATGTGTCCATACACAACTCGAATTGAACTGAGAAATCACCTTCAAGTGGCCTCTGTATATTCCTGCTCATGGGATGCGGCCACCAGGAGCAGCTTAGACAGTGGCAGTTTAACTTGTAGTGGGCCACAGGAACATTCACACACTCTTTCCATCCCTCCCCTCAGCGTTCGTGAACATTCTGAGGGTGAAGTACTCCAGTCGCCTCAGTTCCTTCCTACTGTGTCTAGTTGACTGTTCAGGAGCTGCTCCATTATGCTTCAGCTGGATCCGTTTCTTCAGTGCCTTTTAGACTGGGAAAGTTTTAAGTCAGAGTTTACACTAAGAACAAAAAAAAATTATCTAAATAGCTTAGCTTAGGTTTTTAGACATAGTTCGATACCATCAATTTTGATTCCAGGAATGTGGATCCAAAGATCAAGCAGATAAAATTTAAGAGACATGACTCACCCCCTTTGGTTTTCCCAGCATCCGATGCACACACAAGATGCTTGGCATGTTTTGGAAAAGTAAACTCCATCAAGTTGTTTGACATGTTCACTTTTCATTCAGAAGGCTTGTAAAAAGAGGCAGACCAGGCTACAAGCAATAGTGCTAAAGGAGACACTGAGAGCTAAGCCAGATGGATCCAACATTCTTAAAGGATCCAAGGGATTACTCCAAGAAAACTGACTCCAAACAAGGATCTGAAATTTGTGGATTGCATGCCTAAGAGTCGACACTCCTCAATGCATAGGTGCTGGAACTAGGAGTGCTGGGGGTGCTGCCGTACCTCCTGGCTTGAAATTGTTTCATCATGTACATGGTTTGCAGTTTGGTTCAATGGCTTTCAGTACCCCCACTATACAAATTGTTCCAGCCTCAGTGGTGCTGGCCTTTGTATCCAGAGCCAATCCACAAGGCAGGTGTCATTGGATCCATATGTTCCTGATCCAGCCAAGGAACAGATGATCAAAAGAGGCAGAAGGCATTCCTTAGGCCTGGTCCACACTAAGCCCCTAGTTCGAACTAAGATACGCAACTTCAGCTACGTGAATAACGTAGCTGAAGTCGAAGTATCTTAGTTCGAACTTAAAGGTACTGACCGCGGGTCCACACGTGGCAGGCAGGCTCCCCCGTCGACTCCGCCTACTCCTCTCGCAGAGCAGGATTACCAGCATTGACGGCGAGCACTTCCGGGATTGATTTATCGCGTCTAGACAAGAAGCGATAAATTGATCCCAGAAGATCGATTGCTGGCCGCCAAACCAGCGGGTAAGTATAGACGTACCCTGAGATATCTCACATCTGATTGCTCCAGATCCACGTCCTTCAGATCTAAAGATTAGACAGAAGGACAGTTTGCATTCTAAGAAAGAAGCTTTGTCTTTTGTTTTGAGCACCAGTTCTCAACTTTCACACCACAGATAAGTGATTTGGATGCATATCCTTCTCAAAGCTCACTTCCAGCTTTTTTACACAAAGATGCTTTATGGAAGATAGAATCAGTTCCAGTCATACATAAGGACAGTTCTCCCTTAGAGGAGAGAAGATGTATGGCTGATATTCACAGCTCTCCAATTCCTCTTCTACCTAAGACTTATTCTGGTTCTCTGAGCAAAGCACTCATCTTTCTTGGAATTACAACCTAGACCTCTGCTATCTTACTTACCATTGGGGACAGAACAGAGATCCAATCTGCAAATCAGACTTCGATCAGGAACAGATTCCACAGCATAAAGGAAAACTGCCCATTAGGAAAGAGTATGAGGATCCCCATCAGTAAAAATTTTACCACCCAAATCCAACCACAGAATTCTGGACAGAAGTGTAAGTTCCACTGTGGATAAGACAGCCATATTGGCTCTCTCCAGGACACTTCCATGAACCTCAATTTTATGCAAGAAATTCTTCTTCACTTGCCAGTGCCAAGGAAGAGTGTTTTCATCTGGACTGTAAATACGTCCTCAGATTTGATGCAATGCTTAAGAGTTGCAACCCAGTCTCTTTATTTCCTTTCCTTACCCCTTTTGAAGACTGACTGTCCCAATTTTACAAATGGTAAGCAATAGCTTCAGATAGATGGCTCACAACCCTACCTCCTTCCAACTCCCCACTTCCCATTTCAGGGTTCCTTTTCACTAGAGACTGAGGTTCTCTCCTTGCTACAAATAGGCACTATAGAGGATCTACCCAATATACTCAAGGGAAAAGGGTTCTACTCAAGGCACTTTCTAATCCTAATAAAGGACAGGGGTCTCTGTCCAACACCACCACTCAGCTTGCTCAGAGCGAGGCTCAACTTCAACGTGGAGAAGAAAGTGCTATAAATGGCAAATCAGAGACAGCAGCCGAAAATATTAAACGAGACAATCCTAAAAGTGAACATTTCCAAGGAAGACTGGAGTCTCATAGATAACTACGACAAGGACTATAAAAACTTCGCTGATAAGTTGAGGCAATGCGAGAAATTAGCTGAAAAAGAAAGACTGAAAAGAGCGAAGGGAAGAATCTCGAAGGAAACCAGGAACTTGCTAGCGAAGCAGAGGAATATAAAGCAAAATGATAGTGACAAACTCGAGTGCTCCCTCCTCTGCAAGCTGATAAGAAGATGACTAAAGGAGGACTTTGAAAAGTACCAAAATTAAAGGCTCTTAAAGATGGCTGAAGATCGCAGAAACCTCAAAAAATGCAAACAGGATCTGATGTTGTACAGGTCGACAATAACGGCGCTGAAGAAAAAGGATGGAGAAGCAGTAATTGACAGAACAGGAATGGAAGTGGTCTGTAAAGATTTCTACACCGAACTGTTCACATCTCTAATAAATGTCCCACTACCAACACTTCAACAGACCAATGAGCGCGTACTCCAGGTCCTTGGCAGCAAAGTTAGACATGCAATTTACCAAATGAAGGAAGGAAAAGCTCCAGGAAAAGATGGACTAACAACCAAAATGATAAGAGCTCGAAGCCATGACCTCTGGAAAACCCTTGCTCAGAGGTTTAGCTGTTACTTGGAAATGCAGAAGATACTATCCAGCTGGAAGGAGTTCAACGTCCAATATGCCTGCTCTCACATGTTTACAAGAACATGTGACAGAACAAGAAGCAATGGTCTCAAGTTGCAGTGGGGGAGGTCTAGGTTGGATATTAGGAAACACTATTTCACTAGGAGGGTGGTGAAGTACTGGAATGGGTTACCTAGGGAGGTGGTGGAGTCTCTATCCTTAGAGGTTTTTAAGGCCCAGCTTGACAAAGCCTTGGCTGGGATGATTTAGTTGGTGTTGGTCCTGCTTTGAGTAGGGGATTGGACTAGATGACTTCCCGAGGTCTCTTCCAACCCTAATATTCTATGATTCTACAAGCTATTGACCAAAATAATAACAAACCGACTCTTACAGAGTCTGGACGAGCAGCAGCCGAGAGAACAGACAGATTTTTGAAGGAATTGCAGCACATTGGACCATATCTTCACTATAAACCAGCTATTTGAGCACTCAAGGGAATACAAATTCCCTTTATACATTGCCTTCATTGACTATAAAAAAGCATTTGACAGAGTAGAGCTCAATGCGGTGCTGAAAGCTCTTGCACAGCAGGATATCAACACAAACTACATCAAACTACTAAAGGAAGCAAACTGTCCAACACTCCTCTTTGCATTCCAGTCAAAAAAGGTGTGAAGCAAGGAGATAGTTCACCGAAACTCTTCACAGCCTGCCTCAAAATGGTAATGAGGTGGATGAACTGTAAGGGCGGAATCAGTGTTAACGAAGAGCAGTTAAACCACCTCAGATTCACGAACAATATCGTGTTGATTGCCGAAAACACTATCAAACTACAGAAAATGCTGTGAGAACTTGACACAAAAAGCAGCCAAGTCGGATTGAAAATGAACCACTCTAAAACGAAATTTATGCGGTCTGATGCCTCGCCAAAAGCCCAAATAGTAGTCAAGGGAGAACAAATAGAAGAAGTTGAACAATACATCTATTTGGGCCAAGAAATTAACATGCGCCATGATCAGGAAGGTGAACTCTCGTGAAGAAAGAAAGCTGGTTGGTGCACATTCAATTCTATCAAGGATGTCCTCCAAGGAAAAATCAACAAGGCAACAGGTGCCAACCTCTTTAACTCAACAGTACTGCCGACAATGTTGTACAGCTGTGAAACATAGGCACTGACAAAGATAGAGGAGCAACAACTGTCTGTCATGAAGTGGGTGATGGAAAGAAGAATTCTGGGGATTTTAATCAATGACTTAGTCCCCAATGAAGTGATCAGACAGCAGAGTGGAGTGCAGGATGTCATTGTTGAAAGCAGATACAGTAAAATGCAATGGGCTGGGCATAGAACTAGGCTCACTGATAATCGATGGACTACAGCTGTTGCCGAGTGGTACCCACGGGAACTAAAATGACCACTCAGCCGACTTCCAAAGAGATGGGAAGATTTTATTGCAAAATGGCATGGCCGCACATGGAGAAGGAAGGCCAGGATAAGAGAAGAATGGAAGATGTGTTGTGATTGGCCCAAACTATATGAGGGCTTGTCATAAATATAAAGGGAAGGGTAACAACCCTTATATATGCAGTAACATAAAATCCCTCTGGAGCGGGGTGGTCACCCTGCTGCGGCCCTCAAGGGGTTAAAACAGCCCTGGGGAGCCAATAGTAAAAGCAGCCCTGGAAAGGGCTGTGGCTGGGAAAAGCACCTGAGTAGCTGACCAGAGGTGTGGCCAGCTCAATTAGGGCTCAGCTGGCCCTGATAAGAGGCTTGGGGGCCAGGGGCTGAAGGAGTCATCCCTGGAGGGAGAGGGCCTCCCTGGAGGGAGAGCTGCTGGGGAACATACGGTACCTGAAACTGGAGCAGTGCTGGGGAATAGGGTAAGGAAGCTGGGGAGCTCCAGCCTGGTAAACCCCCAGGCCGCAGGCCTTGGTGAAGGCCTACACAGGTACTGGGATTGCAGAGGTGCAGCCCGGGGTTAGGCAGCGGCAGCTGGTCCAACGTCCTTGCCGGTGATGAGTGGCTATGACAGACTGCAGTCTGCCCCAGTAAACGGGGGCTAGATGATGACTGGCAGTAGCCACTGAGGCAAGGTGGGTTTAGAGTGTTGGGGGTTCCCCTGGGAGGGGAGACCCAGAGTGAGGGGGTACTGTTGGGGCAGAACCCCGAGGTAAAGGGCACCAGGGTCTGGGAGGGACACGGGGCCTGAGGCAGGCGAGCCACAGACCTGCAGAGGGCACTCCGGGCTGGAATCGAGCTAATTCCAAGGACAACCAGCAGGAGGCACCGCACCGGTGAGTCATCACTTCGCTACACCCTCCTGGCCAGAGGTACAGAATCCCCTTACCTGTAAGGGGTTAATCAGTTCAATTAAACTAGTTGGCACCTGACCAAAAGGACCAATGGGAAAAGAAGATACTTTCAAATCTGTGGTGGGTGGGAGGGTTTGTTTGTGCTCTCTTTGTTTGTTTCCCTCTTGGACAGAGAGAGAGAGAGACCAAGGCAGGAAAAAACATCTCCTAAAAACATACCTGAAATGAACATCTAAGATTACAAAAACTGTAAGTAAAGCAAGGAAATGGGTTAGATTATCTTTTGTTTTAGCTTGTAAATTTTCCCTATGCTAAGAGGTAGTTTTATTCCTGTTTTTTGTAACGATGAAGTTGAGTCCAGAGGGGAGTCCTCTATGTTTTAAATCTTTTATTACCCTGTAAAGTTACCTTCCACCCTGATTTTGCAGGTGTGATTCTTTTACTTTTTTCTTTATAATAAAGTTCTTCTTTTAAGAACCTGATTGATTTTTAGTGTTCTAAAAATCAAAGGGTTTGGTCTGTGCTCACTTTGTTAACCTATTGGTTGATATATTATTCTCAAGCGTCCCCAGGAAAGGGGGTGAAGGGCCTTGGGGGGATATTTTGAGGGATAGGGCTCCAAGTGGCCCCTCCCTGAATGTTTGTTTAAATTACTTGGTGGTGGCAGCAATACCGTTCAAGGACAAGGAAAGGAATTTGTGCCTTGGGGAAGTTTTTAACCTAAACTGGTGGAATATAAGATTAGGGGGTCTTTCATGTGGGTCCCCACATCTGTACCTCAGAATTCAGATTGGGGAGGGAACCCTGAGAGTGCTGAAGGACCTATCGATCAAGGTGATCAAGGTGTTATACACAATGACTCCAAGATCTCTGGCTTGTTTGGTAACAGCTAATTTAGACCCCATCATTTTGTATGTATACTTGGGATTAGGTTTTCCCAATATGCATTACTTTGCATTTATCAACATTTAATATGATCTGCCATTTTGTCATCAAATTACCCAGTTTTGTGAGATCCCTTTGTAACTATGGAATCAGCATTGGACTTAACTCTTCCAAATAATTTTGTATTGTCTGCAAATTTTGCCACTTGTTCACTCTCTTTTCCAGATAAATAATGTATATGTTGAACAGCACAGGTCCAGTACAGGTTCTTGGGGGACCCTGCTATTTACCTCTCATCATTCTGAAAACTGATCCTTTATTCCTCCACTTTGTTTCCTATATTTTAACCAGTTACTGATCCATGAGAGACCTTCTCTCTTATCCCATGACTTTTTAGTTTGCTTGAGAGCCTTTGTGAGGGACCTTGTCAAAGGCTTTTTAAAAGTCCAAGTACACTATATCCACTGGATCCCCCTTTGTTCATATGCTTATTGACTCCATCAGAGAATTCTCAGAGATTGGTGAGACATGATTTCCATTTACAAAAGCCATGTTGACTCTTTCAACATATGGTATTTTACCTCTGTCTTATCATTTTGTTCTTTATTACAGTGTCAATCAATTTGCCTGGTACTGAAGTTAGGTTTACTGGCCTGTAATTGCCAGGATTGCCCCTGGAGCCTTTTTTTAAAAATAGGCCTTACATTAGCTACCCTCCAGTCATCTGGTACAGAGGCTGATTTAAGCAATAGGTTACATTCCATAGCTGTTAGTTCTGCAACTTCATACTTCAGTTCCTTGAGAACTCTTGGGCAAATACCATCTGGTCCTGGTGACTTATTACTGTTTAATTTATCAATTTGTTCCAAAACCTACCTTTAATGGCACCTCAATCTGGGACAGTTCCTCAGATTTGTCATCTAAAAAGCATGACTCAGGTGTGAGGATATCCCCTACATCCTCTACAGTGAAGACTGATGCAAATAATTCATATAGCTTCTCTGCAACAGGAGTTGCAGCAGAAAAGGAAGCTGTGTAAGCACTATACAGACATCCTTCTGCAGAATTGGCCCATTACAGAAAAGAATGCACAGTTGGAGATCCTGGAGGCTCATGCTAGTCCACCAGGCAATAGCTTGTCACAGTTGGAGCTCCGGGATTTGGGTCTGAGCTGTGGGTCAAGTCGTCATCTTCTTGATTATCTGCCAAACTCCCTGGGGCTGGTGAGAATCGACTGGTTCACAAGTGGGATCTGGGAAAGAACTGAGGTGGCTGGAACACCACGCCTCTGTTTATAGCCTGTTCATGAACACTAAAGAGAGAAGTATGTGAGCACTCCAATGGGCTCTGCAAGTTACAGTTACACTATCTAAGGCCCGGTCCACACTAAAACTTTAAGTCGACCCAGGTACATCACTCAGCGATGTGAAAAATCAACACCCCAGAGCGATGTGGTTAAGCCAACCTAACCCCCGCTGTAGACAGTGCTAGACTGACAGAAAAATTCTTTAGTCAACCTAGCTACTGCCTCCTGGGGAGATGGATTAACTACAGTAATGGGAGAACCCCTCCTGTCGTTGTAGTGAGTGTGTCTACACTGAAGTGCTACAGTACAGCAGTTTAAGTGCACAGACTCAGCTGCAGCCAGTTGGCACAACCCATGAGTGTGAATTTGTAGAGTGCATCTTGAAAAACTCCCTTAAAAGAAAAACACAGCAACAATTAAAGAGATGAAACAATCATTAAAGAGCAAATTCCTTAGAAGTGTCAACACCCTGCTGCTTACACAAATTAGTGTAATTTCCTAAGCTCCAATTGTCTAGTATTGAGAAGGCACTAAATAAAATTCTGCTTATAATTGCATCCACATACTCAGTGCATGGGTTTCTCAGTTCTGCCTATTGTTAGCCATTTTGCTCACCACTAAAGAAGAAAACTTGGATCTCCCGAACACGTACTATAGGTTCATGATGGCATGTGGAGTTTAGCTGGACACAGAGCTATTAAATTGAGACAAATTCACCTAATATCAACCTGTCTCTTGCCAAAATCACTTTTCTGATGTGGAAAGCAGGGCAGGGGGATAATCAGGAGACACTTTACAGATAGTTAATGTTAAAGCTAAGTTCAGTGTTATCCGGTCTTATCCTTCTCCTAACCATATCCTCTTCACTATTACCTTAGCTTCTGCAGCACACTGCCTCAATTTAAGTATTTTGCTCCCCATTCTCTCCCCGCCCTCCTCCCCCTGAAAGTGTTTCCATGCACATTAGCAGGAGTTATTTTACAATACCCAGACACTTGCGATCATTTCCTGGCTCTTGATTTTAAAGCCAGCATACCTGTTTCAGTACTGCTGCCTTGAACGAGAGCTTTGGAGAAGAAGTGCCACCATCTTTGCAACCACAGTAGAGGATGATAAGTTTGATGCATTGAAGGAGTTTTATTTTGTGGCTTTTCCCTCCCAAGCTAAACAGACTCATCTCAATTTTCTTCAAAGAGACAAAAACAAAACAAAACAAAAAAACCCAACCAGTTGGAGTAAATAGGCACACACACTCACTATCAACTTGTTCACCACTTGAGTTATGCTTTTAAAAATGCACAGGTGCACTTGTACTTGGAAAACTTGGATCTGTAATTCCCTATTGGTGCAAGCTGTAGTGTAGACAGGAATCAGGCATTTTTACCACCCTTGTAGTCTAAGCCTGGTATGCTCTGTCTACAGTTGCACCAGTGGAGAAATGTAGGTGTAACCCTTCTGCCCATCTAAGTTGGCAGCAACAAGGGCCGGGTTCAATAACGCAATGCAAAACCGGCTCGAGCCCCCACCCAGTGACCTGGGACAATTACATACCACCCCCTGGGTGCCTCTAAGAGGCAATACTTCCCCTCTCGCAAGCACGGAGCCTGAGTGTAACAGAAAATGTTTAATAACATGAGGTAAATGACATAAGCATTAAATTGGAAAAAACACCACAAACAGGCTTCATGAGCAAAAAACCCACCCCAGCAAATTGGGCTGTGTCCTTTCCCTTTGGTTCTTGAAACCAGCAACCCAAGAATCACCAAAGTCCCAAAAGTCCAACAACCCGAAAGTCTCTTGGGTCCAGCAACCCAAGGATCACCAAAGTCCCAAAAGTCCAACAACCCCCCAAAGTCTCTGTCCCTGGTCAGTGCAGCCCCAGAGTTCAAGCGGGGGGGGGGAAGGGGGGAAGGCACGCAGGGTGTTAAGGGGCACCTTACGTGATCCGAGGCCGACCGGCTGCCTCTCCGTGGGGTTCCGCCGCAGCCTTCTCCACGAGCCGCTCCACTCCACCAGCTGTCCCGTGAGCCGCTCCCGCCGTCCACGAACTGCTCTGGCAGCTGCTCCGCTCTGCTCACCTACCTGTGAGCCGCTCAGCTCTGCTCCACTTCAGCCGTTCCTTGGGCCGCTCCCACAAGGCTCCGCTCTGCTCTGCTCGCTGCTTCTCCAGCCGCTCCGCCCTGCTCACCGACCTGGGAGTTGCTCAGCTCCACTCCAACCGTCCCCATGAGGCTCCACTCTGCCAGCCGCTTAGCAATATAGCTTCAGGCTCCCCCACTAGTTAACACAGTCTCAGTGATCTCAGCTCTTAATAATTTTAGCTCCTTTGTGATTTCAGCTCTTAGCAATTTCAGCTCATAGTAGGGGAGCCCCAGTGCTAGTGCACCCTTGGCCCAAAGTGAATTCAGCTCAGCAGCCTGTAACTAGACTCCTAATGGAATCAAAGTTATCTCTGACATTCAACAGTGGAGAGAGGAGGTGGTGCAATTGGTGTTTCAAACCCTCAAAGAGGGCCCATACCATCAGGTATAAATACCTGTCTACATTCTCTCTCCATTCACTGGGTTTTGTAACCCATGCCCCTTGTCAAGCAAGTGCTACTTAGGTAATGGTGAAGGACTCACTCAGTCCTTCTGTCATACAACAGTTCCACTGGCCTTGATTCACAGAATCAGGGTAACAAAACTTTATTCTTCCTGCCCCAATAATAGAGAAACTGGGGATCCCACACCAGCCAAAGTAACCACTTTCAGTTGCTGTTGTTTCATGCCAGGCGAGTGGGTGTGCCTATGCAAACCAGATCAGCCCCTGGAGTTCTTTTCCACACTCGCCACAATTCACCACCAGATCTCAGGGTAGAGCTCATCCTGACTCTGCTTACATCGGTATGAGTTTTGCTAGTGCAGACAAGGTCTAATTAGTCAACTGGACAGCTGCAGGTATGCGATGATACCATGATGAGCAGAGTAGTGTTTTAGTACTAGCAAGATGCTGTTTATTTACAAACACCCTGCTTTTTGAGGTCTCCTAGTCATGCATTAGGAAAAAGTCTTTAGCCATAGTCTGGACATAAAGCTTGCAGCTAGCAAGAGATGTTAAGAATAACAAGATGGGTTTCTTCAGGTATGTTAGCAAGAAGAAGAAGGTCGAGGAAAGTGTGGGCCCCTTACTGAAGTGGGGAGGCAACTTAGTGACAGAGGATGTGGAAAAAGCTAATGTACTCAATGCTTTTTTCACGAACCAGGTCAGCTCCCAGACTACTGCACTGGGCAGCACAGCATGGGGAGGAGGTGACCAGCCCTCTGTGGAGAAAGAAGTGGAGAAAAAAGAGGTTCAGGACTATTTAGAAAAGCTGGACAAGCACAAGTCCATGGAGCCGGAAGCATTGCATCCGAGGGTGCGCAAGAAGTTGGCGGATGTGATTGCAGAGCCATGCCTGACTAACCTCATTGCCTTCTATGATGAGATAACTGGCTCTGTGGATGAGGGGGAAGCAGTGGACGTGTTACTTCTTGACTTTAGCAAAGCTTTTGATGCGATCTCCCACAGTATTTTTGCCAGCAAGTTAAAGAAGTATGGGCTGGATGAATGGACTATAAGGTGGATAGAAAGCTGGCTAGATCGTTGGCTCAACGGGTAGTGATCAATGGCTCCATGTCTAGTTGGCAGCCGGTGTCAAGCAGAGTGCCCCAAAGGTCAGTCCTGGGGCCAGTTTTGTTCAATATCTTCATTAATGATCTGGAGAATGGCGTGGACTGCACTCTCACCAAGTTTGCAGATGACACTAATCTGGGAGGAATGGTAGATACACTGGAGGGTAGGGATAGGATACAGAGGGACCTATATAAATTAGAGGATTGGGCCAAAAGAAATCTGATGAGGTTCAACAAGGACAAGTGCAGAATCCTGTACTTAGGATGGAAGAATCCCACACACTGCTACAGACTAGGGACCGAATAGCTAGGCAGCAGTTCTGCAGAAAAGGACCTACGGGTTACAGTGGATGAGAAGCTGGATATGAGTCAACAGTATGCCCTTGTTGCCAAGAAGGCTAACGGCATTTTGGGCTGTATAAGTAGGGGCACTGCCAGCAGATCGAGGGACGTGATCATTCCCCTCTATTTGGCATTGGTAAGGCCTCATCTGAAGTACTGTGTCCAGTTTTGGGCCCCACCACTACAAGAAGGATGTGGAAAAATGGGAAAGAGTCCAGCAGAGGGTAACAAAAATAATTAGGGGGCTGAGGCACATGACTTATGAGGAGAGGCTGAGGGAACTGGGATTGTTTAGTCTGCAGAAGAGAAGAATGTGTGGGGGGGTTGATAGCTGCTTTCAACTACCTGAAGGGGGGTTACAAAGAGGATGGATCTAGACTGTTCTCAGTGGTACCAGATGACAGAACAAGGAGTAACGGTCTCAAGTTGCAGTGTGGGAGGTTTAGGTTGGATATTAGGAAAAACTTTTTTACTGGGAAGGTGGTGAAGCACTGGAATGGGTTACCTAGGGAGGTGGTGGAATCTCATTCCTTAGAGGTTTTTAAGGTCAAGCTTGATGAAGCCCTGGCTGGGATGAGGATTGGTTGGGGATTGGTCCTGCTTTGAGCAGAGGGTTGGACTAGATGACCTCCTGAGGTCCCTTCCTACCCTGATATTCTATGATTCTATGATAGGTGGGCTGGTGCCAGAATTGGAATATGCGTCCCATCTATCGCCCCGCCGCAGTTAGGGAAACCCATTTGTGCAAAGCCAGCCAAAATGTCATGCACTTTACCCAGAGTCATGGTTCTTTTGAGTAGGATGCAATTAATGGCTGTGCAAACTTGCATCAACCCGATTCCAACGGTTGACTTTCCCCCTCCAAACTGGTTAGCGATCGATTAGTAGCTGTCTGGAGTTGCCAGCTTCCAGATTGCAATAGCCACCCGCTGTGATGGGTTGGATCACAGAAACCCCCTTGGAAACTGCCAACCAATATGCCAAGACTACTTCTGGCCCGCTTTTCCTGCCAGCTTGAGACTCCAGCACCCTGTCTTGTTGAGCCAGACACTCCAGTCTACTCTAACACAGACCCATGGTCTGAACCATGTGCCCCAAAGCTACAGACTTAGCTGAAAGCAACTTGAGAAGTGTTCCTGTCTTTAACACTCAGTTGCCCAACTCCCAATGGGGTCCAAACCCCAAATAAATCGGTTTTACCCTGTATAAAGCTTATACAGGGTAAACTCATAAATTGTTCGCCCTCTATAACACTCATAGAGAGATATGCACAGCTGTTTGCCCCCCCCCAGATATTAATACATATTCTGGGTTAATTATTAAGTAAAAAGTGATTTTATTAAATACAAAAAGTAGAATGTAAGTGGTTCCAAGTAGTAAAAGACAAAACAAAGTGAATTACCAAGTAAAATAAAATAAAACATGCAAGTATAAGCCTAATACAGTAAAAAAACTGAATAAAGATAAAATTTCACTCTCAGAGATGTTTCAATAAGTTTCTTTCACAGACTGGACGCCTTCCTAGTCTGGACACAATCCTTGCCCCTGGTACAGCCATTGTTCCAGCGCAGGTGGTAGCTAGGGGATTTCTCATGATGGCTGCCCCCTTTGTTCTGTTCCACCCACTTGTACATCTTTTGTATATGGCGGGAATCCTTTGTCCATCTCTGGGTTCCCACTCCCTCCTTCTCAATGGAAAAGCACCAGGTTAAAGATGGATTCCAGTTCATTTGACATGATCACATGTCACTGTAAGACTTCATTACCTACTTGCCAGCACACACGTATACAGGAAGACTTACAGGTAAAACACAGCCATCTACAGTTAATTGTCCTGGTTGATGGGAGCCATCAAGATTCCAAACCACCATTAATGGCCCACACTTTGCATAATTACAATAGGCCCTCAGAGTTATATTTCATATTTCTAGTTTCTGATACAAGAGTGATACATTTATACAAATATGATGACCACACTCAGTAGATTATAAGCTTTGTAACGATACCTTACAAGAGACCTTTTGCATGAATCATATTTTAGTTACATTATGTTCACACTCATCAGCATACTTTCATAAAATCATATAGAGTGCAACATTACACCCGTTTCTCCACCGGCAGGGCAGCTCTCAATCTTGTGTCCTTGTGCCACAGGGTGAGGGCGAGTTCAGCACACAGTCCCATGAAAGTGGCTTTTCTTATCCGAAAGTTCTGCAGCCACTGCTCGTCATCCCAGACTTGCATGATGATGTGATCCCACCACTCAGTGCTTGTTTCCCGAGCCAAAAGCGGTGTTCCACTGTGATGAGCGTGTCTTTGAATGCCACAAGCAATCTCGAGTCATATGCATTATGCGAGTCGACGTCATCGTCGGACTCCTCACTGTCAATTTGTAGCTTGAGGAGTAACTCAACTGCAATTCGTGACGTGCTGGTGAGACCCTTCATCATATTCCTCAGCAGTTCGGGATCCATTCCTGCAGACCGAAAGGGAAGACAGAACACGCAGTACAAAAAACTTTGAAAGATGGCACCAAATGTGGACGGAAGCAAAGCGATGCATCACTGGGCAATGGGACAGGACCCAGAAAGCCCCACACCTCCCCACACCCTTCCCACAAGCCACAGTGCCAGAATGGGAAGAGGTGCTCTGTGGAATAGCTGCCCATAATGCACCACTCCCAATGCCGCTGCAAGTGCCACAAATGTGGCCACGCCAGTGCGCTTGCAGCTGACAATGTGAACACACTGCAACGCTGTCCCTGCTGTGGTCTCCAAGGGCTGGTTTAACTCACAGTGATCTACATCTGCAAGTGTAGCCATGTCCTAAGAGGCAGTACTTACTCACATTCCTTTCTGTGGTTTATTGAAAGCAGCCAGGTTACCAGGTGGCTCCAATTCCACAGAAACCCTGCTAGCTTGTGGTTAACCATGCCTACCTAGGGTCCTCTGACTCAACTGTATTGCCCTTGTAGTTAAATATAACACCTTGGTTTGATATTGCAACTGCACTCTGTGCTTGAGTTTGTATAACAAAGTAGATGATTAAAAGTGCCTTTTTAGAATAATCATACTGTACTTTAATATCAATTCAACAGCAACTCCCTCCTCCTAATACCTCACCAGAACAAATAAAAATTATTAATAAGCCACAGAAAACTAAAAGGTATATATAAATAGAAACATAGTTGCAAATGGTAACACTGCTCTACAGCCAAAATGCTTCTGAAATAAATGTAGTCAAACTTTACTAATTCTGGGTCACTGAGAATGAAAATGATGCTTAAAATTGTTAATTGGCTCTAGTTTTCAAGATATGCTATTGGGTCAGTATATACGATCCTTGACTTGGGAATGGCGGAGGATAAGTGAGTTATAAAGGGAAGGGATCTCAATTTAAACCAGAAATGACTAAAATACATCTTTGACTGGATCTATGAATAAATCTATGACTGAGTTTGGACAGTACTTGCTTTTTAGGCAAAACAATGAATGATGCAATCTGAAGCTGGTATTGCGTCATACATGATCTGAATTGCATCATGTTATTCCTAGAAGTCATGGATGATGCAATCATAACGAAGCTTACATCACTCTGCTGAACAAATTGCCCTATATCAGCTCTAGAAATCATACAGTGTCATGCTCTCTTATTTGTCAGTGTTTGATTTTGCAAAGGGACACATTTCTGTTTAGCCAAAGAGAGCAGAGATGCCTCATACTTGTGTGAACAGTGCAGATAACTTCTGCTATGTTTGTGGTGAAGTGACTTTTGCATCACAAAAGTGCAGTATAATCACTATGGTTAAGAAAGCCTATCACCTTTATTTTGGCTGCAAAATTGGAGATCAGGACAAGAGGTGGGCCCCACACATATGCTGCAACACTTGTGCAACAAATCTTCGCCAGTGGTTGAACAGGAAAAGAAAATCTATGCCTTTTGCAGTGCCAATAATTTGGAAAGAGCCAACAGATCATACCAGCAATTGTTACTTCTGCATGGTGCCTCCAGTTGGGAAAGGTGTGTCAAAGAAGAAAAAGTGGACTGTGCATTATCCAAACATTCCATCAGCTATACGCCCAGTTCCCCACGGAGAAGGACTGCCGGTTCCTGATGCACCAGAATCATTCTCACTTGAGTCAGACGAGGAAGAGGAAGAGGATGAAACTTCTGGTCCTGAACCATCAATGTCACAGGACCCACATTTTCTCCCATCCTCCTCCTCTGAACCACACCTCATAACACAAGGTGAACTGAATGACCTTGTCAGGGATTTGGATCTACCCAAGAGTAAGGCAGAGCTGTTGGGCTCCAGACTACAGCAGTAGAATCTCCTGGCAGGTGATGTTAGGGTTTCCATGTTCCAGGACCGTCAAAAGGATCTTGTCCCATTCTTCTTCATGGAAGGTGATCTTGTAGCCTGCAACAACATCGATGGTGTGATGGCAGCCCTCAACATCGTTCACGATCCAGATGAGTGGAGACTGTTCATTGATTCATTGAAGATGAGTCTTAAAGCTGTTTTACTGCGTAATGGCAATGTTTTGCCATCAATTCCAGTTGGTCATGCAGTCCATATGAAGGAAACCTATGACAACATGAAACAACTTTTGAGGTGCATAAACTATGACCAACATCAGTGGCAGCTTTGTGGCTATTTGAAGGTTGTTGCTCTCTTGCTTGGTCTGCAGACTGGATACACAAAGTACTGCTGTTTTCTCTGCGAACAGGATAGTCGTGCAAGAGATTCCCACTACGTCAAGAAAGATTGGCCACTCCGACAGTCATTGGAGCCTGGGAGGAAAAGTGTTCAGCATCCACCACTTGTTGAATCAAGGAAGATTTTGTTATCACCCTTACACATCAAGCTGGGTCTGATGAAGAACTTTGTCAAGGCCACTGACAAAACACAAGCAGCTTTCAAGTACCTCCGTGGAAAATGTCCAAGGTTAAGTGAAGCTAAGATAAAGGAAGGTGTCTTTGTTGGTCCTCAGATTCGTGAACTTCTTTGAGATGATGCATTTGACCATGCACTGCGTGGCAAGGAAAAGACAGCATGGAAAGCCTTCCAGTTAGTGGCAATAAATTTTCTCGGAAAAAACAAGGCAGACAACTACAGGTTGTTGGTGGAAAACCTCCTCAAGGCATACAAAAGCCTTGGTTGCAACATGTCACTAAAGATACATTTTTTGCACTCTCATCTAGATTTTTTTCCACCGAACTGCGGAGCAGTGAGCAACGAGCACGGCGAGCGATTTCACCAGGACATTGCAACAATGGAGAAACGCTATCAGGGCAAATGGAGCCCATCAATGCTTGCAGACTATTGCTGGACAGTGACAAGAGATGCTCCATTTAATGAATACAAGAGACAAGCCAAGAAGCGCCAAGTAGACACTGAATAGGACTAAACTATGTACATAATAGCTTTTTGCCTTTTGTTTCATAATACATTTTATTTATATAACCCTTTTGCTGATTTTTAAAGTGTTACATAAACAGGACAGGTGAAATATTAAAGCAACCATAAACGCATGAAAAGACCTAGGTTTACAATTTATGATTAAAACTCTACTATCTACACAATATACATAGACATAAAATGTAAAAACTTAAAGATCTTAGAAACAGTAGCCAATCAGTTGTTTTAATTGTCATATTTGAATTCAGCACATCAAAATACATAATAAATAGCACATTTTATCTCTGAAGCAGACGACTTCTCAAAAATTGTAGACCAGTGTAATGAGTATTGAGCAATTAATACATCTCAAATTCTCTCTACTTCATAAAATCCCTCACCATGCAAGTGACACATACAGACAACTATTAAAACTGATTTACTACACACACAGAAGCACACCACAAGAAGAAGATATGGCTTAAAATAGAAACAACGATAACATTTAGGCCAATGATTTGTACAATCCGTCCCCAGCTCCCCACCATCCATCTCAGTGTGTGCACTGCACATTGCTAATTTAGGGCTTGTCTACACATGGCCATCCAGGAAGTTAATCTGTATTTGTGTGAACACCCTCATTCAGAAATAATTTGCAGCCTAGTTGTACTCCAGATGGTGCAAAGTTTGTTTCTGCCTGTGAAAACATCAAAGGAAATAAATTCTAATTTGATCCTTACGCTGACCATCATAAGCAAAAGGCAAAGAGGAACTGTTTTGAGCAAACTGAGCTTTGATCCAAATGATCAGTATGAATGATGAGTAGTAAAAGCAAATTTTCCTGTATAAATTCTTTGATGACTTTTCCTTTCAAACACTAAACTCCAATAAAAGTGCTGACCCCACTAATGCCAAGTGAACCTGGACTGAGAAAGTTAAATAGCATTACCAAAACAATGTTAAAGGAAACTACTTTCAAAACTGACTGATCACATCCACATTATCCACATGGGAATGGCATCAGATGTGCTAAATGTTAGCAAAAACCTGCCGGTCCCAACTAGGGCAATTCATAAGCATTTTTCTACCCTAGAGGAAGCTATCCTACAGATTGGGCGCTGGTGTTTTTACCACCATGTTGTTTCAGTATTCTTTTACAGCACACCAATGCTGAACAAGGCTTTCAAAATATTCCCCTTTAGGACACTGCTCTGGACACTTTCCCCAGCAGGATCCGAACACAGCTCTAACACAGATTTGAAAAAAACATGGTGTAGATAAAAATTGCTCGACCCACTTTTAACATGTTACGGTTCACTTTTAATTAAAAGGTTAAAACCCATTGGCCTTGGGCTTTGTGTCTGGCTTTAACCTTTCCTTAGTCTGCCATTCTGTTAAACTGGTGTGTGCATACATATGTGGGGAAAAATTCTGTAAACTTGCTGATAAAAACAACAGATACTATAGAAAGTGTTCTTTGATTTCGTCACATACCTTGACTTTTCATAGACAAGACCATAGTTTCAGTTATCAGAGAAAGTCACACAATTAAAAGAAACAAATTAAATGCATCGTGTTACTATGTGCACACACACACACAGACACTTGCTCTACAACTTCTCCTAGTTTGATCAGTTTACAGTTTACTTGATCAAACTGGTTCCTATTGCCTGGAAGGTTCAGCCTACAGCAGGTAGCAGTTTTGTCCCAACAATGCAAAATGAAAGGCATACATACAATGAGGCATGCAAAAGCAAAGATAGTTACTGATCCATATGTACATCTTATTCTGAAACCCAGTAGAGAGTTGAGAATAGAAAAGCAGATTGTTCCACACATATCCTGTATGTAGAGGCATGAGTAAACTAGAGTCAGGGATCTTGAAACACAGTAATATATTGGCCCCTAGTGGTAAGTGACCCTAATTACATGACCAAAAAACATCAGCTCCAACATCTGCAGTGCTTATTGGCCTTAAAATGAAACTATATTATTAGAACTGCAGTTGTATCTAGGAACCCCTCTAATGGACCAGGATCCCATTGCCCTAGGCGCTGTACAAACACAACAACAACAAGATCTCCTGCCCCAATGTAAAGTTTAAATTTTATGACTGAAAAAGAGAGGGTTACTCACTTTGTGCAGTAACTGAGGTTCTTCGAGATGTGTGTCCCTGTGGGTGCTCCACTCCAGGTGACAGTGCGTCCTGGTGCCATTAATCAGAGATCTTTGGTAGCAGTGCCTGGGTCGGGCCGCATGTGCGCAGTTGCTATCTCATGGTGTCATTTGAGTCTGTGCAGTGCGTGCACAGCCCAACCCCCTCAGTTACTTCTCTACTGTAGAGTCCTCGTTCTTGAACTCCAAAGTAGAGGGGAGGAGAGTGGGTAGTGGAGCACCCACAGGGACACACATCTCAAAGAACCTGTTGCTGCACAAGGTGAGTAACCCTCTCTTCTTCTTCGAGTGCTGTCCCTGCGGTTGCTCCACTTGAGGTGAATATAGAGCAGTAACCCACTATGGTTGGGGGGACTTTGGAATTATGTGCATCGTAGCAGCGGAGAGGACATAAGGCCTACTATGGCATCCACCCTGGCATCCTGTGTGATGGCATAGTGCTTGACAAAAGTGTGATCTGATGTCCTATGGAGGCTTTGCAAATGTCCAGAATGGGTACGTTGTGTAGGAATGCCACAGATATTGACATGGCTCAAATAGAGTGGGACCTGACCCCGGCAGGGGGTTCTATGTTCTGGGCCTGGTAGCATGATTGAATACAATCCGATATCCATTTGGAAAGTCATTGCTTGGCTATAGCGGCACCCTTGGATTGTTCGGTTGTGGAGACGAATAGTCTAGGGGATTTACAAAATGGTTTAGTTCTGTCTAAATAGAAGGCTATTGCTCTTCTGACAGTAAGGATGTGTAATGCGGTCTTCCGTGGGGTTTTGTGGGGCTTAGGGTAGAACGTGGGGTGGGGTATCAGCTGGTTGATGTGATATTTGGACACCACCTTCGGGAGGAATTTAGGGTGAGGTTGCATTGTGACCTTATCCTTAAAGAAGATTGTATAGGGAGGATTGGCCATCAATGCATTTATTTCACTCACCCTTCTAGCCGATGTGATGGCAACTAGGAATGCTACCTTCATTGACATGTGTAGTAAAGAGGAGGTAGCTAGGGGTTCAAAGGGAGGCCTCATGAGTCCCTGGAGGACTAGGTTCAGATCCCACGTGGGTGTGGGAGGGTGTACTTTGGGGTAAAGGTTCTGAAGCCCCTTGAGGAAGCGTTTGGTGGTTGGATGTGTAAATGCTGAGAATCCTTCAATTCTGTCATAAAAAGCATTAATTGCCATGAGATGTACTTTGATAGAGCTGAATGACAGTCCTGAATTCTTGAGCTCTACCAGGTAATCCAGCACTACAGGAAGGGGTGTGGTGTAAGGAGTGAGCCCTTTATGCAGGCATCATACGGAGAAACATTTCCACTTTTGAAGGTAAGTATTGCGCGTGGAGTCCTGTCTGCTATTCAGATTTTTGACCTATTCTGAACAGGTTAACTCATCTGCTTGGAACCATGGAGGAGCCATGCTTTCAGGTGGAGCTTCTGCAGCTGTGGATGGGGGATCTGACTGTTGTCTTGGGATAGGAGGTCCAACCTCATCAGCAGAGTTTGTGGAGGACAGACTGACATGTGCAGCATGTAAGGGTACTAGGTCTGCCTGGGCCATACTGGGGTGATTAAGATAATCTTGGCTTTGTTGTCCCTGATCTTGTGTAGGAGCCTGTGTATTTGTGAGATCAATGGGAATGCATACATAAGTGTCTTGTCCCATAGAATTAGGAAAGCATCTCCCAGAAAGCGGAGAGCTGTACCCCGCTTTGGAGCAAGAGAGGGCATTTGTGGTTCCATGTTGTGGCAAATAGGTCAATAGACGGCAATCCCCATAGGTGGAATATTTGTTTTGTGACTGTTGAATTCAGTTCCCATTCATGTTCCTGTGAATATCGTCTGCTTAGTGTATCCAGGGCCGGCTCCAGGCACCAGCTTGCCAAGCAGGTGCTTGGGGCGGCCACTCTGGAGAGGGGCGGCACGTCCAGCTATTCGGCGGCAATTCAGCGGACGGTCCCTCACTCCCACTTGGAGCGAAGGACCTTCCGCCGAATTGCCGCCGCAGATCACGATTGCGATCGCGGCTTTTTTTTTTTTTGCTGCTTAGGGCGGCAAAAACCCTGGAGCCGGCCCTGAGTGTATCGGCCGTAGTATTCTGACATCCCAGTAGGTATGAAGCGGAGATGTCGATGTGATGCTGGATGCACCAGGTCCATAGTTTCATCGCTTCCATGCATAGGGAATGCAATCAGGCTACGTCTTGTCTGTTGATGTAAAGCATGCATGCGATATTGTATGTCATTATTCGAATTAATTTATTTCTTATGAGCAGTAGGAAATGAAGGCAGGCATTCCGTACTGCCCTGAGTTCTAGAAGGTTTATGTGTAGGTATGATTCCAACGTTGACCACCTTCCTTGTATCGTGTAGTGGTCGAGGTGTGCTCCCCAGCCCAGTAGGGAGGCATCTGTAGTGATCATGATGGAGGGAAGTCTTTGGTGGAAGGGGACACCTATGAAGAAGTTACTCACCTAGTGCAGTAACGATGGTTCTTTGAGATGTGTGTCCCTGTGGGTGCTCCACTGTACGTGTGAGTGCATCCCTGCGCCGGAGATTTCTCGCAACAGTACTCGGTCAGGGGAAGGGCGTGCACAGGAGTCGTCTTGTGCAGCCACTGGCACTTCCTGTAGTGTGCGCTCCCCTGACCGTCCCCTCCGTTCCTTCTCTACCGCAGAGCTCGGCTGTGTGAACTCTGAAGTAGAGGGGAGGAGGTGGGTAGTGGAGCACTGTAGTGGGGTGAAGATTCACCGGTGCAGCCTCCTGCTGGTTGTCCAGGGAATTAGCTCTTTTCCAGCTCCGGAGCACCCTCTGCCGGCTGATGTCTCGCCTGCCACTGGCCCCTGTGTCCCTACTGGACACACTAACCCCCCAGTTTGAACTAAGATACGCAACTTCAGCTACGTGAATAACGTAGCTGAAGTTGAGGTATCTTAGTTCGAACTACAAGGTACTTACCGCGGGTCCACACGCAGCAGGCTTCCCTGTCAACTCCATGTACTCCTCTCGCGGAGCAGGAGTACCGGTGTCGACGGCGAGTACTTCCGGGATCGATTTATCGCGTCTAGACAATAAACCGATCCCAGAAGATTGATTGCTTACCACCGAACCCGGGGTCTCCCCACCCAGGGGATCCGCCAACCTCCCTATCCCCACCTTGCCTCAGTGGCTACTGCCAGTCACCATCTAGCCCCCGCTCACTGGGGCAGACTGCAGTCTATAAACAACTCATCTTCGGCAAGGGGTTCAGACCAGCTGCCTCTGCCTATTCCTGGGTTGCCCTTCTGCAGCCCTAGTACCATTTTTGTGGGCCCTTAACTCGGCCTGCAGCTTGGGGCTTAGCTAGGCTGGAGCTTCCCAGCTCCCTCTGCCCTTCCCCAGCACTGCTCCACCCTAGGTATCCTCCTCAGCTTCCCAGGCAGCCCGGTCCTTTTCTCTCAAGAGGCTAGAGAGAGTGTGTCTCCAGCTCCTGGCCCCCAGCCCTCTTAAAAGGGCCAGCTAGGCCCTGATTGAGCTGGCCACAGCTGTGACTGATTCCCCTCTCAGCCTAGCTTGGCTGCTTTTAACTCTTTTTTCCAGCCACAGCCCTCTCCAGGGCTGCTTTCAACCCCTGTTCTGTGGGAGTGGGGCAGCCGCCCCACTACAAGCACCCACAGGGACACACATCTCGAAGAACCATCGTTACTGCACAAGATGAGTAACTTCTTCTTCTTCGAGTGGTGTCCCTGTGGGGGCTCCACTCTAGGTGCTTGTAGAACAGTACCCCTCCAAGGGTGGTAGGAGTTATATATAAGTGTGTGATGAGAGCACTGTAAGGCCAACGATAGAATCTGAGACAAGGCCTTGGGTGATAGCCTAATGCTTTGCAAAAGTGTGCTCCAAAGTCCAGGTTGCAGCTCTACAAATATCTATTAAGGGGACATTGTTCAAGAATGCAATCGATGTGGTCATGGCTCGCATTGAGTGGGATCTGATACCCATGGGGGGTTCTTTGTGATGCAGGTGGTAGCAAGTTTGAATACAGGTAGAGACCCTTTGGAGAGTCTCTGGGTCAATATTGTAGAGCCCTTGGAGTGCTCTGCTGTAGAGACGAATAGTCTTGGTGACTTGCAAAATGGTTTAGTTCTGTCCAAGTAGAAGGCTACAGCCTGTCTGACATCTAGCACGTGCAACGTTGCTTCTCGAGAGTCGTTATGTGGCTTGGGATAGAAGGCAGGTAAATGTATGGTTTGGTTAATATGAAAATTTGTAGCCACTTTGGGCAAGAATTTTGGGTGAGGACGTAGCATGATTATGTGTTTGGTAAATACAGTGTACGGTGGTTCAGCCATCAGTGCTCCTATTTCGCTTACACGTCTTGCAGACATGATTGCCACTAGGAATTTGACCTTCATTGACATATGAAGGAGCAAGCAGGTTGCTAGAGGTTCAAAGGGTGGTCTTGTGAGACATTTGAGCACAAGATTGAGATCCCCTGGTGGTGGTGCAGGTTGGCGTACTTCTGGGTACATGTTCTGTATACCTGCTAGAAAGCGCAGTGTAATCGGGTGAGCGAATATTGAAGCCCCTTCTATCTGTTTGTGGAGGGCCGTAATGGCAACGAGGTGTACTTTAATAGAGCTTCTGGCTAACCCCGTTTCCTTCAGTTCTAGTAGGGAGTCTAGGATCATAGATAGAAGTAGCTTGGTCATGTCCAGCTGTTTTTGTTGACACCAAAGGGAGAATCTTCTCCACTTGTGGTGGTAAGTATTTCTAGTGGTGAGGCAATGGCTATTTAGTAATACCTGTCTTACTTTCTCCGAACAGTTCAATTCCCCATGTTGGACCCAGACGGGAGCCACGCTTTGAAATGGAGTTTCGCTGGGTCTGGATGGAGCATCAGACCCTTGTTCTGGGACAGGAGGTCCATCCGGAAAGGCAGAGGTTGTGGGATACAGACTGCTAGACGTGAGAAGGTACGGAAACCAAGTCTGTTTGGGCCAGATGGGGACAATGAGAATGATGTATGCTGTATCAAGTCGTAGCTTGCAGATGACCTGTGGGATCAGGGGTATCGGCAGGAAGGCATACATGAGTGATGTGTTCCACAGGATGAGGAAGGCATCCCCTAATGATCCCGGTGCCAGGCCTTCCCTGGAACAAAATAATGGACGTTTGTGATTTGTTACTGAGACGAAAAGGTCAATTATTGGGTGACCCCTTTTTTGGAATATTGTGTCGAGAACACTGTCATGGATTTCCCACTCGTGTTCCTGTGAGAAGTGCCTGCTGAGGTTGTCAGCTGTAGTGTTTTGGCATCCTGGTAGGCACGATGCTGTGATGTTTATATTGTTGCGGATGCAGACATTCCATAAATTCATGGCTTCTACGCATAGCGAGTGAGACCTGGCTCTTCCTTGGCGATTGATGTAAAACATGCACGCCACATTGTCGGTGAGAATAGAGATTGAGGTTTCTCATATGAGTGGGAGGAAGTGTCGGCACGCATTGTGTACCGCGCGGAATTCCAGGAGATTGATATGTAGTCGGGTTTCCATCGCAGACCATTTGCCTTGTACATTGTGGTGACCCAAGTGGGCACCCCAACCTATCAGGGAGACATCTGTTGTAATAGTCACTGATGGGGGGGTCTTGTTGAAAAGGAATCCCAGAGCATATATTCTCTGGTTGTGTCCACCACTGTAGGGAGAGGATAACCCTTGGTGGTAGTGTCACACGTCTGTTGAGAGAGTGTTTGCTGGGTGCATAGACCGTGCTCAACCAGTGCTGCAGACAGCACATATGGAGTCTGGCATACTTTACTATGAAAGTCGTAGCTGCCATATGTCCCAGAATCTGAAGGCATGTCCTCATTGAAGTTTGTGGGCCGATAGTCACCATGGAAATAAGATTGGTCAATGTAGTGAATCTGTGGTTTGGCAATATTGCCTTGGCTTGTATGGAGTCTAGGTCGGCTCCGATAAACTCCAATCACTGGGTTGGTTCCAGGGTGGATTTCTTTTCATTTATCTGCAGACCTGAAACAGGTCTATTGTGGTCTTCAGCATGCCTGCCATTTCTTGTCAGCTGGCACCCTTGAGAAGGCAATCGTCCAAATAGGGAAGATTATGACTCCTTTGCGTCGTAAATGTGCTGCTACTATGGTGAGCATTTTTGAGAATACGCTGGGAGCAGTGGACAGTCCAAAGGTAAGGACCCTGTATTGGTAGTGGTTGGGTCCTACCGTGAACCTCAGGAACCATCTGTGGACAGGATGTATTGTAATATGGAAGTATGCATCTTGGAGGTCGAGGACTGCAAACCAGTCCCCCCTGTCTAGCGCTGGGATTATTGTGGTCAGAGTGACCATTTTGAACCTGTGGTTGAGTACAAACCTGTTGAGTTTTTGGAGATCTAAGATTGGTCTCCATCCCCCTCATTTCTTCTCTGTCAGGAAATATTTGGAATAAAAACCCCTCCCTCTGTATTGATGTGGTACTGATTCTACAGCACCCAGCAGTAGGAAGTGGTCTACTTCCTGTTGCAGAAGGTGCTCATGAGAGGGGTCCCTGAAGAGGGACGGGGGAATGGAGGGAGGATGGCTGTGAAAGGAATGGTGTAGCCAGATTGTATGATCTCCAAACCCCATTGATCTGTGGTTATCGCAGCCCAGGCATGGTAAAATGGGCGGTGATCAAAATTGTGGGATGGGGTATCTGTTGGCGCTAGAAGTGTGGGGAGGTCATGCATACCCTCGACCAAGACTTCAAAATTGTGGCTTAGATGTAGATGGACGGGTGGACAAGGCCTGGTTCTGTGGAGCTCGTCATCTCTGAGCCCGTTGGGTCTGTTCTGAGTGAAACATCATGGTTGTTGACGGTTAAACGAGGTGTCTTGTGACCTCTGGTATGGTGTAAAACGAGGGTTTATCAGGCGGTGGGTGTATGCCTAGTGTACACAGCGTCCCTCGGGGGGCCTTCGGGAGGTCATCTGTTTGAGACGAGACTAGTTCATCCCTATTGAAGGGGAAGTCCTCCACTTTTAGCTGTAGTTCTTTTGGAATTCCTGAAGCCTGCAACCATTATGTTCTTCTCGGAACCACAGCTGTTGCGGTTGTTCGGGCAGCTGTGTCCGCTACATCCATGGAGGCTTGCAGCGCTGTGCGGGCTATTAACTGACCCTCGTTGATAATGGTGTTGAGTTGAGGACATTTATGCTCGGGGAGGTCCTCCACGAGCTCTTGTATTTTACTATAGTTAGAGTAGTCGTAATTTGCTAATAGAGCAGAATAGTTGGCAACTCTGAGCAGAAGGCTGGCTGTCGAGTAAACTTTCCACCCAAAGAGATCCAGTCTCTTGTGTTCTTTATCTTGCAGTGAGGCTGGAAATGAGGCTGTTTACTGTGCAGATTAGCAGCCTCTATTACCAGAGAACAGGCTTGAGTGTGTGAAAACAAAAATTCCATGCCTTTGGCTGGAACGAAGTATTTTCTGTCAGCCCTTTTGTTGGTGGGTGGTGTCGATGCCGATGTTTGCCACATTACCTCCGCAAGCTCCATTATAGCCTCATCCATGGGGAGAGCAATCTTGGTCAACGATGCCAGTTGTAAGATTTTTAAAAACTTATATTGTTTCTCCTGCACCTCATATAAGGCAATTTCTTAGACGTTTGCTACTCTTTTGAAGAGTTCTTGGAACCATTTCAGGTCATCTGGTGTCGTAGGGGTAGACTGCGTCACTGCTTCATCTGGTGCAGAAGATGAGTGTGGGGCAGGTGGTGAATCATCCAGGTCTGCCTGAGATAGTATCTCTTCCTCTTCTATCTCTGTCTTAAGGGAGTAAGAGGTTTCTCTGTGTGGTAATGATGGGTGTACTCTGGAACCTCTTGTTGCTGGGGAAGGGGGACCAGAATAGGGGTTCTGGTATGTGGACCAAGGACCCCATTGTGGCCATTGCATGGGGTAAGGTGGTAATGGGTAAGGCCAGTGCTGTGCATACCAGGGCTGTGAATGCTCGGAGGGATGAGGCTTAGGCTTCACAGTGTTCCATGTAGGTCTCATCTGTGATGGGGATGAAAGTTGAAAGGGGAAGCAGTTGTCCTGCACGTATCCTTTCTCGCTACTATGCATGGAGAGTGTGCAGGAGATGAAGTATGGTACCGTGCTATGTAGCTCGGGGAGTGTTCGGTGCCAAGCAGTGGTGATTGCGGTGCCGAAGAAACTGCTATGTCAGCAGGACGCAGGAGTTGCACTGGTCCCACCTTGGGGCTGCGGTCGACTGTTGAAGTGCTGACCGGTGCTGGATTTGGCTTGTTAGGCGGCAGCAAGTCTTGGGTCGGTGCCGAAGGCGGCAGCATTGATCGCGGTGCCGCTGCCTGTGCTTCACTCTGCACCGGGGTAGTCGGTGCTGTGGAGGAGACTTGACGTCTCAACTCCGGTGCCGCGCATTGGGGCTCAGCAGGTGTCCACTGAGGGATGGTGCTGGAGGAGCCCGGTGCCTCGTAAGTGCTCACTCTGGATGAGTGGAGCACTGAGGGTAAAGACCTCGCTGGGGAAGCTCTCTTTTTCTGAGATACCCTTGCTGGAGAGGTCAAGGCTCGCTTCCTGACAGTTTTGGAAGTCGGAGCCTTATCATTGCTCAGGGATCTCAGTTTATGAGACTCCCCAGAGGACGTCTCTTGCGGAGGTTAGAGGGATTTCTCCAGCAGAAGCATTTTCAAGCGGAGATCCCTGTCATGTCTTGCCCTTGTCATTAAGCTGGTGCAATGTATGCATTTCTGGGAGATATGAGTTTCTCCCAGACAGCGAATGCAGGATGTGTGGCTGTCAGAGACCGGCATCGGTTCACGGCAGGAGTCACACTTTTTAAATCCTGTTGAGCCCGGCATGACTGCAGTTAAGCCTCTCCTGCCTCTCAAGAGATAAGGGTGGGAGTTAATTGTAATGGTAAACTGTAGAAACTGTTCCCAAATGGGGCATTAAGGAGAGAAAAAGTCTTTCTTCTCTTTTCCCTTTTTTATTTATTTATTTATTTATTTTTAAGAAAAACCTCTAAGAGGAACTAATGAAACTATGTAACTATGTATAGACTAGGGGTATGTCTACATTACGAAATTAGGTCGAAATTATAGTAGTCGATTTTTTAGGAAGCAATTTTATACAGTCGATTGTGTGTGTCCCCACTAAGCGCATTAAGTTGGCAGAGTGCATCCACAGTACCAAGGCTAGCATCGACTTTTGGAGCGGTGCACTGTGGGTAGCTATCCCACAGTTCCCGCAGTCTCCGCCACCCATTGGAATTCTGGGTTGAGCTCCCATTGAATGATGGGGCAAAAACATTGTCGTGGGTGGTTTTGGGTACATGTCGTCAGTCACCCCTCCCTCCGTGAGAGCAACGGCAACAATCGTTTCACGCCTTTTTTCCGTGCAAACGCCATACCACGGCAAGCGTGCAGCCCGCTCAGCTTAGCCGCCACTGTTGTATCCTAGGTGCTGCTGGCAGCAGACAGTGCAGTAGGGCTGCAAACCATCGTCACACTTCCGCTGCCACTCTGCTCTCCTGCTCTGGCAGCAAACGGTGCAATAGGACTGCAAACCATCATCATCAAACGACCGCTTCCGCTGCCACTCTGCTCTCCTGCTCTGGCAGCAGACGGTGCAATAGGACTGCAAACCATCGTCACACTTCCGCTGCCACTCTGCTCTCCTTTGGACGCCATACCACGGCAAACATGGAGCCTGCTCAGATCACCGCAGCAGTTATGAGCACTGTAAACACCTCGCATTATCCTGCAATATATGCAGCACCAGAACCTGCAAAAGCAGGAGAGGAGGCGACGGCAGCACGGTGACGAGAGTGATGAGGACATGGACACAGACTTCTCTCAAAGCACGGGCCCTGGCAATTTGGACATCATGGTGGTAACGGGGCAGCTTCATGCCCAGGAAACAAGCACAGACTGGGCCCAGGAAACAAGCACAGACTGGTGGGATTGCATAGTGTTGCAGGTCTGGGATGATTCCCAGTAGCTGTGAAACTTTTGCATGTGTAAGAGCACTTTCATGGAACTTTATGGCTTGCTTTCCCCTGCCCTGAAGAGCAAGAATACCAAGATGAGAGCAGCCCTCACAGTTCACATGCAAGTGGCGATAGCCCTCTGGAAGCTTGCAATGCCAGACAGCACTGTCAGTTGGGAATCAATTTAGAGCAGGCAAATCTACTGTGGAGGCTGCTGTGATCCAAGTAGCCAATGCAATCACTGAGGTGCTGCTATCAAGGGTAGTGACTCTGGGAAATGTGCAGGTCATAGTGGATGGCTTTGCTGCAATGGGATTCCCTAACTGTGGTGGGGTGATAGACGGAACGCATATCCCTACCTTGGGACCGGAGCACCAAGGCAGCCAGTACATAAACCAAAAAGGATACTTTTCAATGGTGCTGCAAGCACTGGTGGATCACAAGGGACGTTTCACCAACATCAACATGGGATGCCTGGGAAAGATACATGATGCTCGCATCTTCAGGAACTCTGGTCTGTCTGAACGGCTGCAGCAAGGGACTTACTTTCCAGACCAGAAAATAACCGTTGGGGATGTTGAAATGCCTATAGCAGTAGTTCTCAAACTATGTACCAGTGACCCCTTTCACATAGCAAACCTCTGAGTGCGACCACCCCCTTATAAGTTAAGAACACTTTTTATATAGTTAACACCATTATAAATGCTGGAGGCAAAGCGGGGTTTGGGGTGGAAGCTGACAGCTCGCGACCCCCCCACGTAATAACCTCTCGTCCCCCTGAGGGGTCCCCACTCCCAGTTTGAGAACCCCTGGCCTATAGTTATCCTTGGGGACCCAGCCTACCCCTTATTGACATGGCTCATGAAGGCATACGCAGGCAACCTGGACAGTAGTCAGGAGCTGTTCAACTATAGGCTGAGTAAGTGCAGCATGGTGGTAGAATGTGCATTTGGACGTTTAAAAGCGCTCTGGCGCAGTTTACTGACTCAGTTAGACCTCAGCAAAACCAATATTCCCATCGTTATTACTGCTTGCTGTGTGCTCCACAATATCTGTGAAAGTAAGGGGGAGACGTTTATGGCAGGGTGGGAGGTTGAGGCAATCGCCTGGCCGCTGATTACGCGCAGCCCGACACCAGGGCGGTTAGAAGAGCACAGCAGGGCGCGCTGCGCATCAGAGAAGCTTTGAAAACCAGTTTCATGACTGGCCAGGCTACGGTGTGAAAGTTGTGTTTGTTTCTCCTTGATGAAAACCTGCCCCCTTGGTTCACACTCTACTTCCCTGTAAGCCAACCGCCCTCCCCTCCCCCTCGATCACCGCTTGCAGAGGGAATAAAGTCATTGTTGTTTCAAATTCATGCATTCATTATTAATTCATCACACAAATAGGGGGATAACTGCCCGGGAAGGGTGGTGGAGGAGGGAAGTACCGGGTGGGGTGATGGAGGTGGGGAGGAGGGAAGGACAAGGCCACACTGCACTTCAAAACTTATTGAATGCCAGCCTTCTGTTGCTTGGGCAGTCCTCTGGGGTGGAGTGGTTGGGTGCCTGGAGGCCCCCCCCCCCGCATTCTTGGGCATCTGGGTGAGGAGGCTATGGAACTTGAGGAGGAGGGCGGTTGGTTACACATGGCTGCAGCGGCAGTCTGTGCTACTGCTGCCTTTCCTGCACCTCAACCATACGCCGGCGCATATCAGTTTGATCCTCCAGTAGTTTCAGCATTGCATCCCGCCACCTCTCATCACGCTGCTGCCACCGCTCCTCTTGCTCCAGACATCTATCCTCTCGCGCATCCCTCCTATCCTTGCGTTCATTTTGTGCTTTCCTGGACTCTGACATTGTCTGCCTCCACGCATTTTGCTGGGCTCTTTCAGTGTGGGAGGACTGCATGAGCTCAGAGAACATTTCATCGCAAGTGCGTTTTTTTCGCCTTCTTATCTGCGCTAGCCTCTGGGATGGTGATGATAGGGGGAGTGTTGAAACATTTGCAGCTGCGGGAGGAAAAAAAGGGAGAGTTGGGATGACCATTTAAAATGGGTTGGCCATTTAAAAGGAGGGGCTGCGGTTTTCGGGTTAACGTGCAGCACAAACCCAACTAACCCCCGCTCCATTCTCTGGGATGATCGCTTCACCGCTCCCTCCACTGCGTGGCTAACAGTGGGGATGATTTCTTTTCAGCCACAGGCACACAGCCAAGCAGGAATGGCCACCTCTGAATGTCCCCTTAATAAAATTCCCCTATTTCAACCAGGTGACCATGAATGATATCACTCTCCAGAGGATAACACAGAGAGATAAAGAACGGATGTTGCTTGACTGCATTCCAGTAGCTTTACTGGTCGCGAATACATCCCAAGTGCTGGAGGAACCAACTAGGGGCAGAGCTCTTCTAGACCTGGTGCTCACAAACAGGGAAGAATTAGTAGGGGAAGCAAAAGTGGATGGGAACCTGAGAGGCAGTGACCATGAGATGGTAGAGTTCAGAATCCTGACACAAGGAAGAAAGGAGAGAAGCAGAATACAGATCCTGGACTTCAGAAAAGCAGACTTTGACTCCCTCAGGGAACTGATGGGCAGTATCCCCTGGGAGAATAACATGACGGGGAAAGGAATCCAGGACAGCTGGCTGTATTTTAAAGAATCCTTATTGAGGTTGCAGGAACAAACCATCCTGATGTGTAGAAAGAATAGCAAATATGGCAGGCGACCAGCTTGGCTTAACAGTGAAATCCTTGCTGATCTTAAACACAAAAAAGAAGCTTACAAGAAGTGGAAGATTGGACAAATGACCAGGGAGGAGTATAAAAATATTGCTCAGGCATACAGGAGTGAAATCAGGAAGGCCAAATCACACTTGGAGTTGCAGCTAGCAAGAGATGTTAAGAGTAACAAGAAAGTTTCTTCAGGTATGTTAGCAACAAGAAGAAAGTCAAGGAAAGTGTGGGCCCCTTACTGAATGAGGGAGGCAATCTAATGACAGATGTGGAAAAAGCTAATGTACTCAATGATTTTTTTGCCTCTGTCTTCACGAACAAGGTCAGCTCCCAGACTGCTGCACTGGGCAGCACAGTATAGGGAGGAGGTGACTAGCCCTCTGTGGAGAAAGAAGTGGTTCGGGACTATTTAGAAAAACTGGATGAGCACAAGTCCATGGGGCCGGATGCGCTGCATCCGAGGGTGCTAAAGGAGTTGGTGGATGTGATTGCAGAGCCATTGGCCATTATCTTTGAAAACTCATGGCGATCAGGGGAGGTCCCGGATGACTGGAAAAAGGCTAATGTAGTGACCATCTTTAAAAAAGGGAAGAAGGAGGATCCAGGGAACTACAGGCCAGTCAGCCTCACCTCAGTCCCTGGAAAAATCATGGAGCAGGTCCTCAAGGAATCAATTCTGAAGCACTTAGAGGAGAAGAAAATGATCAGGAACAGTGAGCATAGATTCACCAAGGGCAAGTCATGCCTGACTAACCTAATTGTCTTCTATGACGAGACAACTGGGTCTGTGGATGAGGGGAAAGCAGTGGATGTGTTATTCCTTGACTTTAGCAAAGCTTTTGATACGGTCGCCTATGATATTCTTGCCAGCAAGTTAAAGAAGTATGGGCTGGATGAATGGACTATAAGGTGGACAGAAAGCTGGCTAGATTGTCGGGCTCAACGGGTAGTGATCAATTGCTCCATGTCTAGTTGTCAGCCGGTTTCAAGTGGAGTGCCCCAAGGGTCATTCCTGGGCCCAGTTTTGTTCAATATCTTCATAAATGATTTGGAGGATGGTGTGGACTGCACTCTCAGCAACTTTGCAGATGACACTAAACTGGGAGGAGTGGTAGATATGCTGGAGGGTACGGATAGGATACAGAGGGACCTAGTCAAATTAGAGGATTGAGCCAAAAGAAATCTGATGAGGTTCAACAAGGACAAGTGCAGAGTCCTGCACTTAGGACGGAAGAATCCCATGCACTGTTACAGATTAGGGACCAAATGCCTAGGAAGCAGTTCTGCAGAAAAGGACCTAGGGGTTACAGTGGATGAGAAGCTGGATATGAGTCAACAGTGTGCCCTTGTTGCCAAGAAGACTAACGGCATTTTGGGCTGTATAAGTAGGGACATTGCCAGCCGATCGAGGGATGTGATCATTCCCCTCTATTCAACATTGGTGAGGCCTCATCTAGAGTACTGTGTCCAGTTTTGGGCCCCACACTACAAGAAGGATGTGGAAAAATTGGAAAGAGTCCAGCGGAGGGCAACAAAAATGATTAGGGGGTTGGAGCACATGATTTATGAGGAGAGGCTGAGGGAACTGGGATTGTTTAGTCTGCAGAAGAGAAGAATGAGGGGGGATTTGCTAACTGCTTTCAACTACCTGAAAGGGAGCTCCAAAGAGGATGGATCTAGACTGTTCTCAGTGGTAGCAGATGACAGAACAAGGAGTAATGGTCTCAAGTTGCAGTGGGGGAGGTTTAGGTTTTATATTAGGAAAAACTTTTTCACCAGGAGGGTGGTGAAGCACTGGAATGGGTTACCTAGGGAGGTGGTGGAATCTCCTTCCTTAGAGGTTTTTAAGGTCAGGCTTGACAAAGCCCTGGCTGGGATGATTTAGTTGGGAATTGGTCCTGCTTTGAGCAGGGGGTTGGACTAGATGAGCTCCTGAGGTACCTTCCAATCCTGATATTCTATGATTCTATGATCTGGAGACTAGGAGGAGTTGTGTTCTGGGAACACTGTCTCAGATACAGCCTCTTCCTCAGGTCCTCTGATGGGTCCTCTGTGTCCATGGATGTAGGCTGCACAGGGAATACCGGTTGGGACCAAAGTTGTGCCCTGGGTGTGAAGAAGTGCGGGCATGGTGAGCCTTATAAGCTGCCCATGCGTCCCATGGTGGCCATTGCATTGGATATGGCTTGTGGGGGCCCATCCATGGGGGGGTCATACCATGGCCATTGTGCTTGTTCTTTGTATAGTAAAGCCCCAGTGGTGTGTTTATGTGGGGGTGTAGGAGAATCTGGCGGTGAGAACACTTGCTCCTCTTGGTTTTGGTCATCATTATCACTATCGGTGAACACTGAATATGCCATGGATGAAGTTGGTTGGGTTCAAATAGAACCCTTGGTGCCGAGTAAAGGTGATTCTGGCACCAGTGCTACAGAAATGTCTCTCTGCATTAAGAATTGTTGCAGTGCCGGTGGGTTGTGCTCGGATTCCGATGGTTTAGGCATCTTGTATTTCACTTTAGTAGGTGCCAGTGGCCCCATTAAGGTTCCGTCTGCCGGTGCCGGGAGGTTTGCTGGTGCCAGTACCGAGGGTCGTGTTGGCACCGGAGGTGGCTGTGTGTCCAGTGCCGGTTCCAACGAGGGTGTCAGTGCCGTTGGCGCTGAGGAGGAGACATGGGTAGTTTCATGTCTCGCCTCCTTCATCTTATGGGCGGTGCGCCTGGTGCCAGAGGTGCCGGGAGAGTTGTAGGTGCTGGTTGTCGAGGCCATTGGCACTGCTGATAGCGACCTCGCAAGGGACCGCTTCTTTTTAGTCAGTTCCCTGTGTAGGGAGGTCAAGGCTCACTTCCTCTTCTCCTAAGAGGGTGGAGCCATGCTCTTAGTCGATTCTGATTGGGAGGGAGAGCACTTGGGAGAAGGTTTAGATACGTCCTTCTCTGATCCGGGCTGGAGAGATTTCTCCATAAGGATCATTAAACACATTGGGCCCTTGCCTTTATGTTTTTTAAGTGGGGGCACTTGGCTGGAATGTGCATCTCTCCGAGGCACTGCACTCAGAGTGAGTGTCTGTCGGAGTGCAGCATTGTCGCATTGCAGGAGCTGCATTTTTCAAAACCAGGAGAGCCTGGCATGTTAAAGTAAAAGAGTGAGAGGTTGCAGTGGACCAAAAATACGTATCAAGGTTTTTGCTCTGCGGGGAGAAGCGAACTTGAAGAAAAACGGGAAAAAAAGATTTATTTTTTAAACTATTAACTAACTTATCTACAGGGAAGGTAAAACTGAGTTAATCTTATCTAATTTTTCTGTCAGTAGAGGGCTACAGCACTGCCCCGAGCTCCGTCTTCAGCCGAGGACGGTTGAGAAGGAACTGAGGGGGTCGGGCCGTGCATGCACTGCACAGACTCAAACGACGCTGCAAGACAGCAGCTGTGCACACGCGGCCCAACCAGGCACTGCTATCAAAGATCTCTGATCAATGGTGCCAGGACGCAACATCACCTGGAGTGGAGCACCCACAGGAACAGCACTTGAAGAAGAACTGTCAAATACTGAGATTATCCACTGATCATGGCCTGCACTAGAGAAATAAACACACATTTGGGAGTCGGGAAGTCCTGAGTTTTAATCCTGGTTCTGACAAAAACTTGCTTCAATTTCCCATCTGCAAAGTGGGTCTAATACTTAGCTCCCTCAAAGGGGAGGTTGCATGGTTTACTTTGAACATGTAAAGAACATTGTACATATAGGTGGTGAAAATAACTAATTTTAAAATTGTACATAAGAAAAAGACACATTTTCTCAAGAATAGTCACCAATGTTTTCTGTTTTGACCTTCTCTAATTGTATGTATTAGTTAATTTTTTTCTGATTGAAATTTTCATTATACATGACAGGTATGCACAAATATACACAAAGATCTATAAGGACTCTGCCATAATGTACAATATGCGAAAAGAACTTGAGAAAAAGAGGGAAAGGATCAATGTTATTAAGTATATGCAAGATACTTTTAAAATGAGAATTTTAATTGTTGGATTCCAGAGGAATGATTCCAATTATTTGGGCTGGAGAACATAACTTCCTTCAGATGTATAAATCAAGGAAATGGAATGTATCCAGTAGTCTTTATAGAGTTGTGGTATCAACTCTTGCAATACAGTTTTTATATTCAGAAGCAGGTAAATTAGTTGCTGTGAGCTAGTTTTATTTTTTATTTATAAAAGTTGCTTTTTACCAGCTTACCTGTTTCTAACTGAAGACTTACCAAACTGCGTAGTAGTCAGCAAACCAAACTCAGCTCTCTGTAAAACTTGTGTAGATCTGGATGTACAGAACTTATCACTAAGGGCAGATTTTGACCCAGTTATACAAGCTTGATCCTATGCAACTGATAGCACAACTTAAAAGTGGAGACATTTAACTGAAGATGACAGAGGAGATCCTAATTCTGATCAGCAACAGTAATATTCTAGGTTTTAATGGGTGTTTTGCATTAGCTCTCAGGGTGTGTCTACTCACTCATATCTCAGATACAGAGATTAGCTCATTGTGAAAGATTGGGTTGCTTGCTCATATTGCTGTGGGAGTTTTCCCAGGAATTTTTGGCTATAGCTTACAAAATTAGGTAATTTTTCCACTGGTGATCTAGCAGGTTTTTTAGCAAAAGGTGAGGCAAGAAGGACTGTGTACCACTACCAGCAAGATATTTTTGCTGCACATGTTAGATACTTCCAGAGCCCTTTTCCTTCTGCCATTAATTTCCTCAATGTGACCACTGTGGTTGAGAACAACTTTGTATCTGGCAGGTTGGGCTTTATTAGGGTGTGGCCATACTTCAGCCTACATACCTGTGTTGCATCACTGCAATTGATGTGCACAGAGCTGGGCTTGTCACGGAAGGACAGTGAGACTGTAGGGTTTCCTTTAGCATAAAGACGTAGGTTGTGTCTATACTGTGAAGCTATATTGAGTTCCAGATAACTCTGGAGTTAGCCACAGGTTCTGCTGAGCTAGCAACTCCCTACATTCCTTGCCTGCCAGGGGGTCCATAATCTTTCTCACAATGATCAACGTCCAATAATTCCTGGTTTATGGAACCTGTTCCTTAAAGCTGAGCAGGCTGTCCAGATGAAGTGTCTGTAGGACCACCTCTGTTAGCCTAGAGGGAGTTGGTGAAACGCGTAGTGTTCTCCCCATAATAGACAGGTGAGACCTCATTTGACTTGCCAGATGTACAGCAATCACCTTCATGTTGGAGAAATTAACTTAGTGTTTGGCATGCTTCAAGCAACGAAACTCAGCTGGCAAACTGTCTGCATGAGAGAATTTTGGCATGCTAAGTATGAACTTCCCAGCATGCCCGTCACATTAGATATCCAAAATTGCTATGAACCAGATGCAGGCAATCATACCACAACTGGACTGCACTTGCTCTGAACAAGGCTAACAACACGGTGTTGTCTCCAGTCCTGCCGTCTACCTCTCCTTCCCCCTGTGTCAATTTACACTGGTGCTGTGCCAGGGTAGACATCAAATACTGGCATAATAGCTCTACTGGTGCAATTAGCTTTTCTACCACAGTGCACCAACTAACTCTTATGTATCCCTCCTGAAAATTTCTGGACTCTGCTGACCCAAGGTCACCTGTTATTAGGCTGCACAAACTTTAGCTCACATTTGTAGGCACCTGTCACCAGTAACCACTCCTTTTAGATCAGTGGGACAGCCAATTTTGGGGCATGTCTCAGAAGAAGCCTTCATACAACTAAGCTGTAAGCTAGCACAAGGCAGATGACAGGGCACTTGTTCATATTTGGGGTGATTAAGAGATTATGGCCCCTACTGAGCTGTATGGTTTGGAATATCTTGGTTTACGACTGCAGGCCTAACGGTTCTGCTCAGCAGAGTATCATTTCAGGACATCGTGCAAGAAAAAGAAGGTGCAATCCAAGAAAGACAGGATGCCATCAGCTGCTCCAGAACTGGGAGAAAAACCTGCCCCATTGGTATTGAACCAAACAACATTCCAGCACTTCAGCCATCTGAGAAGCCTGAGTTCATTTCAGACAATATTAAGTTATCCTGCCATTTGCTTGAAAGCAATCACAGGCAAGGGGGTGGTGCTGATTGAAATACAGCTATTTCTGAGACTCCTACTGCCAGCCAGCAGGTCTGGGGCAACAAACTAACAGGACAGTTGATTTTAGCTTTTACTCTCCCACAGTCCACAGGGGTAATCTGAGAAAATCTCCATTAAAGCCCAAAATCTAGCATAGCACTTAATTTAAGAGGGAATGTTCATTTCCCCATACCATTGCAGAAACTCCCTAGGCCTAAGCAGTTCCAGAGTGCATCCTGTGTCATCTGAATGAGATCATCAGCCATTCACTCTAATAGAGCCTTTCTTTCCCTCGTGGAAACCCTCAGCAGAGAGGTTCTGTCCAGGCTCCTGCAGTAAGTAACCCAATGTCAGTCCCTTTGTACTTCTCTATACGGTTTCCCCCCCACCCCCCACCTATGCGCCTCTTTCAAGGGGACAACAGTAAATCAAATGTAAGGGAGTCCATGGTCATTACCATGTTGAATCTCAATATGAAATGACTTCCATAAAGACTTTGTAATTGGAAAGAACTAAAAAAGTTGCTTGGGTTATATTGTTGGATATGTGCTGGTGGATAGTGTATCCGTAGGCCTCTTTACCTCTTTCTCCTCCTTTCAGACCACCACCATCACCAAGGACATCTAGATTCTAGAAAGATGGCCCACCACAGAATAGATCGGCCTAGCCTCCAACCCCCCTTAGGGGCAGAGCTTGCAGAGAATGAGAGAATCTTGGCCTTCAGAGTGACACTGAAAGGGATTTATGAGATGGAGTTCAAGAAACAAGAATTTGAGGACACAGTCACTCTGCTTTTGACTCAAGACAAGTGCAGAGAAGAGCCCAGAAAAGCCATGGAGTGCCGCCATGGCATGGAAACAAGGCTTCAGAAGCAAGAGCTCCACAGAGGGTATCTGCAGAGCCAAAGACAAGAGGCACAATATGCCCCTCTGGACAGCTATGGACTAGGTATCCAGAAGAGAAGACACCTACAATACTTGACTAGAGAGCTGTGTTGTGTGAGATAGAACTGCACTCTTGCCATTGGCACTAGGGCAATCCCACTGGTTCAGTTAGCAATGCAGTAGCTCTCTAGAGTAGATGTGCTGCCTGGCCTTGTGTACACTAGCAAGCTTCATCGCCAGTGGAGGAAGTGGTGGAAAATAATGTAGACAGGACTCAGATGTCACCGGTGTTTCCTAACCTTTGTGGAAAATCTGGTGGTAAAATACTGGAGCCTCGTCTATACCACAGCTACCAGGATTGGTGCCACAGATGCAGAATTGTGTGGTTTGTTAATGCAGAGGCAGACTACAGGGACTGGATCCAATAACTTAATTCCTTACTCCTAACTTAATGGAACTCCAAAGGACATTCCATTATCCTCACTTCACAACATACAGCCAGGGCCGGCTCCAGGGTTTTGGCTGCCCCAAGCAGCCAAACAAACAAACAAAAACAAACAAACAAACAAAAAGCAATTGCGATCGTGATCTGCGGCGGCAATTCGGCAGGAGGTCCTTCGCTCCAAGCAGGAATGAGGGACCGTCCGCCGAATTGCTGTCGAACAGCTGGACGTGCCGCCCCTCTCTGAAGTGGCCACCCCAAGCACCTGCTTGGTAAGCTGGTGCCTGGAGCTGGCCCTGCACACAGCTGACCCGCAGGTCAGTTAGGAGTTGCCTTTCTCCAACACCACTGGGCCAACATGATTATCCTAGACTGAGCTGGTAGCTTAGGAACAGATAATGCAGACTTGGGATTTGAATTCCCCATTCCATCCCAGTGCTCAAAACACCTGGAGAAAGATTCTATGCATATCTTTGCTCACTTCCTGCTGATCAGTGAGCAGATGCGACTTCTTGCCAAAGAGCTAGTCAGACAAAAGGAGTCACTACAGTAAGCAGCTCCCACTAGTGCTGCTCACAGGGTGGTCACAGTCTATGGGATACTGCCAAGAGATGGGGGATGAAGCCAAGGCACGAGTGGAAGATGACTGTTGGAAGTGGGGGAAGGGCAAAGGGAGGGCACAAAGAAAGAGCAAAGATCTAAAAACAGAGTAGAGAAGAAACTAAAGAGGGGAAGGAAGAGGCCCAAGGGACAGCAGGAAATGGGTCACCAAGAGACCAAAGAAAAAAGATTGAATGAGAACAGAGGGAAAAAGTTTAGAGGGGAAATGGCCAAAGAATTAACTGGAGGAAAGATATTAGAAGAGCGGAAGACAGAGACAGAAGGTAAGAAGCTAGGAGAAGATGGAGTTAAAAATAGAAAGAAAAAGGGGAGCAGTTACAGTGCAAAGAAAGGCATAGCCAAACATTCATCTACATTATGTAATTACATATAGAACCAGCATCTAGTACATTTGGGATGAGGGGTGTGATTCAGCCAGCACTTTACACAGCTTCTCATGGGTTAAGCATATTTGAAGAGCAAAAAGTAACCATCTTGCTCTGACAGGTGGATGAGAAGTTTGATCTGCTGCCCACAGAAATGCATTAGTGTAAAATTCCTCATGGTGTTATCATGAACTGTGTCTAGGAGCCAATTATTTATAGGAATTATATTTCGGTTATTTGGAATTATATATATTATTTGGGTATTATAATAATTATATGTATTATCTGGGTTATTTTTGGGTTATAATTGGGTTATTTGGAATTATAAAATATGACCTGAATGCATGTTAGTGTCTAAAATTCTGTAATTCATTAGAGTTGCTGCTCCACCACGGAGCTGTATAAAAAATATTTTGAGACCCTGTGTCCCTAGACCACCTCTGTTTATAAGGTCTTTGCCTACTTTTAGAAACTGGCTCTGAATAAGTCAGCTTTGCCCAATTACTTTCAGCTCTCAGTAACTTCATTGCCACCCTTCTTGCTCATGGCTGTTGTTCCACTGAGAGCTAACAAGTCTCAGTGACCAGAAATATCTGCAAGCAACCTCCGTTATTACAGTTGGAGCTTTTAGATACTACCAACATCCAGCCCTCCTCTGTGTTAGGCCCTGTATAAACAATGAGACAAGCCCCTGCCCCAAAGAGCTCAGACAAGACAAAGAGTGGGAGAGGAAAGAGGCACAAAGATGTAGAAACTTGCCAAGATCACAAAGGCAAGTGACAGGAGAAACAGAACTCAGGTGTCCTGACTTCCAGTCCAGTGTCCGACTTAATAGACCATGGCACCTCTCTAACAGCTGTATCAGAGGTTCCCAGACACTGGGACATGTACTAGTATTCACCAATGATACTTGAGCTGGCTGTCATCTCACTAGTGGTCTCACTGCAACATTCCTCCTTTCATTAGGGCCCAACTGGAAAAAGCAATCATTGCTCAGAAAAGGTTGTGACCCATTGCATTAGCCATACCGCGTGGGAACACTTGAAACAAGCAATTTTAGTAAGATAACTGAGGGGGGGGTCACTTTGTGAACCGGTCCTGCACAGTGTCACTCTTTGGGCAACTACATAAAATGGCCTCAAAGTTAAGGCTAGAGTGCATTATCTGCTCATAGTGAAATATGCTACAAAGGCACAAAGTATGTTAAGTAGCACTCAGTACTGGCAAATCCACCTCCATAGCAATGGAGAAAGGGTTGTTGCAGCTACATTGTTAACAGTAAATTAAAAATGTGTTACCTTGGGGCCTGGAACAGCTCTCCTTTCACACTCCTCCAGGATCTGGCTTGTAGTGAGTGAAATACAATCTGTCTTCCATGCTTCATCTTGATGCAAAGGATGTTATACTGGAAAATCAGGACATTTAGACTCTTTCATACTCTTTCCATTAAAAACTTTGAAAAGGGAAGACATATCCACTCATCAGACAAGAAAATCTGACCTGTCCTTCATTGCTTTCCCACCTCATCTTCCTATATACTGGAAATGGATTTTTAAGTCAGCATTTCTCACCGCAGGCTTTTCTTGCAGCCACAGCCTCCTGGGCTGTTATTGGGGGATGGAGGGGGGGAGTAGCGGCCCCTCCCTGTTGCTCCTGGATGCACCGTCTTGGTGTTGGTTGCTGGGGCCGCCAGCAGTGGTTGGGCCCTGCTCCCCCAGTGGAGACACCTGGAGCATAATGCTGGAGGACCAGGCAGTCGGTGAGTTCCCCACCTTCCCAGGGGCAGTGGGGTTCAGACTTTGGGCAGAGAGGTAGCAGGCTCTGGCCACAGGGCTTCAGGCTCCAGTCCCCCACTGCTTCCCCCCCACCCTAATACCCCTGGCCCCCCGCTGCCTCCCTCGACCCCCCGATTCAGGGCTTAATTTGTCCCCAGGCTTGACAGGGCTTAGTAAGTCTGCTGTGAAAAGTGATACTTCTATGCCTGTTAATATCACTTTTCACAACAGACTTACTAGCTAGCAATAAATAAATTACAATGATTTGGACACGTATATGTGCATATTTATTTGTTTTTCCTGAAGCTAGTTAAGTGTTTTAGGAAAAAGTGTGAGAGCAGCCACCAGCAAGAGTTGGTGGCTGCACTGAGGCCATCAAAAAGTTTGTCCTGAAACCCCTGCACATGTTAGTTATTAGTTCCACAAATTACAGTACCTCCCCCAGATATGTCTATGGGATCAGCAACTACCAAAATGAGTTTCATTCTGTAACTCTTAATAATTTCTTTTTTAAAGCATTCTATTCTCTGGCGCCCTCCAAGAAGAAAAGTGATATCTGAAAAGGCATATTCTAAAATGGATTTCATGCTCCAAAGTATTTTGCCTCTTTCCCATCACCCATCTTCTCTGCTAATTTTACATAAGAATGGCCATACTGGGTCAGACCAAAGGTCCATCTAGCCCAGTATCCTGTCTTCCGACAGTGGCCAGTGCCAGGTGCCCCAGAGGAAATGAACAGAACAGATGATTATCAAGTGATCCATCCCCTGTCGCTCATTCACAGCTTCTGGCAAACAAGAGGCTAGGGAAACCATTCCTGCCATCCTGGCTAATAGCCATTGATGGACCTATCCTCCATGAATTTATCTAGTTCTTTTTTTAACCCTGTTATGGTCTTGGCCTTCACAACATCTTCTGGCAAGGAGTTCCACAGGTTGACTGTGCGTTGTGTGAAAAAATCCTTCCTTTTATTTGTTTTAAACCTGCTGCCTATTAATTTCATTTGGTAACCCCTAGTTCTTGTGTTATGAGAAGTAGTAAACAACACTTCCTTATCTATTTTCTCTACACCAGTCATGATTTTATAGACCTCCATCATATCTTCCCTTAGCCATCTCTTTTCCAAGCTGAAAAGTCCCAGTCTTATTAATCTCTCCTCATATGGAAGCCGTTCCATACCTCTAATCATTTCCATTGCCCTTTTCTGAACCTTTTCCAATTCCAATATATCTTTTTTGAGATGGGGTGACCACATCTGCACACAATATTCAAGATGTGGCCATACCATGGATTTATATAGAGGCAACATGATATTTTCTGTCCTATTATCTATCCCTTTCTTAATTATTCCCAGCATTTTGTTTGCTTTTTTGACTGCCGCTGCACACTGAGTGGATGTTTTCAGAGAACTATCCACAATGACTCCAAGATCTCTTTCTTGGGTGGTAACAGCTAATTTAGACACCATCATTTTATATGTATAGTTGGGATTATGCTTTCCAGTGTGCATTACTTTGCATTTATCAACATTAAATTTCATCTGCCATTTTGATGCCCAGTCATCCAGTTTTGAGAGATCCTTTTGTAGCTCTTCGCAGTCTGCCTGGGTCTTAACTATCTTGAGTAATTTTGTATCATCTGCAGATTTTCCACCTCACTGTTTACCCCTTTGTCCATACATTTATGAATATGTTGAATAGAACTGGTCCCAGAACAGACCCCTGGGGGACACCACTATTTACCTCTCTCCATTCTGAAAACTGACCATTTATACCTATCCTTTGTTTCCTATCTTTTAATCAGTTACCAATCCACGAGAGCACCTTCCCTCTTATCCCGTGGCAGCTTACTTTGCGTAAGAGCCTTTGGTGAGGGACCTTGTCAAACGCTTTCTGAAAATTTAAGTACACTATATCCACTGGATCCCTTGGTTCACATGCTTGTTGACCCCCTCAAAAAATTCTAGTAGATTGGTGAGCCATGATTTCCCTTTACTAAAACCATATTGACTCTTCCTCAACAAATTATGTTCATGTATATGGCTGAAAATATTGTTCTTTATTATAGTTTCAACCAGCTTGCGCGGTACTGAAGTCAGACTTACAGGCCTCTAATTGCCAGGATCACCTCTGGAGCCCTTTTTAAAAATTGGCGTCACATTAACTATCCTCCAGTCATCTGGTACAGAAGCTGATTTAAATGATAGGTTACAGACTACAATTAGTAGTTCTGCAATTTGACATTTGAGTTCCTTCAGAACTCTTGGGTGAATACCATCTGGTCCTGGTGACTTATTGCTGTTTAATTTATCAATTTGTTCCAAAACCTTCTCTAATGATACCTCAATCTGGGACAGTTCCTCAAATCTGTCATCTAAAAAGAATGGCTCAGGTTTGGAATCTCCCTCACAACCTCAGCTGTGAAGACCGATGCAAAGAATTCATTTAGTTTCTCCGCAATGGCCTTATCATCCTTGAGTGCTCCTTTAGCACCTCGATCGTCCAGTGGCCCTACTGGTTGTTTAGCAGGCTTCCTGCTTCTGATGTACTTAAAAAATTTGCTATTACTTTTTGAGTCTTTGGCTAACTGTTCCTCAAATTCTTTATTGGCCTTCCTAATTGTATTTTTACACTTCATTTGCCAGTGTTTATGCTCCTTTCTATTTTCCTCACTAGGATTTAACTTCCACTTTTTAAAGGATGCCTTTTTGCCTCTCACTGCTTCTTTTACTTTGTTGTTTAGCTAAGGTGGCTCTTTTTTGGTTCTATTACTATGTTTTTTAATTTGAGGTATACATTTAAGTTGTCTATTATGGTGTCTTTAAAAAGTTTCCACGCAGCTTGCAGAGATTTCACTTTTGGCACTGTACCCTTTAATTTCTGTTTAACTAACCGCCTCATTTTTGGGTAGTTCCCCTTTCTGAAATTAAATGCCAGTGTTAGGCCACTGTGGTGTTTTTCCTGCCACAGGGGTATTAAATTTAATTATATTATGGTCACTATTACCAAGCGGTCCAGCTATATTCACATCTTGGACCAGATCCTATGCTCCACTTAGGACTAAATCAAGAATTGCCTCTGCTCTGGTGGGTTCCAGGACCAGCTGCTCCAAGAAGCAGTCATTTAAGGTGTCAAGAAACTTTATCTCTGCATCCCGTCCTGAGGTGACATGTATCCAGTCAATATGGAGATAACTGAAATCCCCCATTAATGAGTTTATTTTAATAGCCCCTCTAATCTCCCTGAGCATTTCACAGGGTACGTCTATACTAACCGCTGGATCGATGGGAAGTGTTCGATGTATCAGGGATCGATTTATCGCGTCTTAATTGACGCCTGTACACCTCGGCAGGAGGAGTAAGCGGAGTCGACGGAGGAGGCCAGGTAAGTCGAACTAAGATACTTTGACTTCAGCTACACGAATAGCGTAGCTGAAGTTGCGTATCTTAGTTCGAAACCCCCTCCCCCCGCCCCCGCTAGTGTAGCCCAGGCCATGGTCACTATCACCATCCTGGTCAGGTGGTCGGTAATATATCCCTACTGCTATATTGTTATTATTAGAGCATGGAATTACTATCCATAGAGATTCTATGATACAGTTTGATTCATTTATGATTTTTGCTTCATTTGATTCTACGCTATCACATATAATGCCACTTCTCCACCAGCACGACCTGTTCTGTCTTTCTGCTATATTTTGTACCCTGGTATTACTGTATCCCACTGCTTATTCTCATTCCACCAAGTTTCTGTGATGCCCATTATATCAATATCCTCATTTAATACGAGGCACTCTAGTTCACCCATTTTATTATTTATACTTCTAGCATTGGTATATAAGCACTTTAAAAACTGGTCTTTTGTTAGCTGTCTGCCATTACACAATGTAATTGAATAGAACTCTTTTTTATTTGACTGTTTCTGATCAGACTGTGCCTGTAATTTATCCTTTTCCATCCTCTGCTCCTCACTAGGACACAGAGATTTTCTATTAATAGATCCTCCCCTAAAGGATGTCCAAACCATGTGCTCCTCTGCACCTGTTGGCTTTACCCCCAGCCCTTAGTTTAAACATTGCTCTATGACCTTTTTAATTTTAAGTGCCAGCATTTGGGTTCCATTTTGGTTTAGGTGGAGCCCATTGTTCCTGTATTGGCTCCCCCTTTCCCAAGGTTCCCCAGTTCCTAATAAATCTAAACTCCTCCTCCCTATACCGTCATCTCATCCATGCATTGAGACTCTGCAGTTCTGCTGATCTAACTGGCCCTGTGCATGGAACTGGAAGCATTTCAGAGAATGCTACCATGGAGGTCCTGGACTTCAATCTCTTACCTAGCAGCCTAAATTTGGTCTCCAGGATCTCTCTCCTATCCTTCCCTCTATCATTGGTACCTACATGAAGCATGACCAGTGGCTCCTCCCCAGCACTACACATAAGCATACCTAGATGTCTTGAGAAATCCACAACCTTCACACCACACAGGCAAGTCACCATGCTGTTCTCCCAGTCATTGCAAACCCAGCTATCTATGTTTCTAATGATCAAATTGCTTTCACAGCAAATAAAGAAATAGAGAAAACATGTGCACCCTAGAACACTTCCCATCCCTGGTTAGCCGGCAGCACCAGCAGCTAAAAAGGAGTAGAGCTAGAGTGCAACAGAAATCTGCTCCACTGTGCAGTACTGTTGTAGCTGTGTTGGTTCCAGGAGGATAGAGACAAAGTGCATAAGATAATATCGTATTCTTCTGTTGGTGAAAGAGAAGCTTTTGAGCTACACAGATCACGTTGTGGTCTGGGAAAAGTACCCTGTCATAGCTAAGGTTACGTTTTAGCAGAGCTGGCTCCAGGCACCAGCAAACCAAGCATGTGCTTGGGGCGGCACATTTTCAGGGGCAGCATTCCAGCCATCTTTTTTTTTGCTTGGGGCGGCAAAAGCTAGAGCCGGCCCTGGCAGCAGCGTGTCCTGCATGGGGGGGTGCCCTGGGGCCACTGCGGTTTGCGTCAGGGAGCAGTGCCTGCACCTTATGGCCAGGCGGGACACTTGGGTTGGGGGCTGCACGGAGCTGCCTGCAGGTGCCGCAGGGCGGCTGCCCCCCAGCGCCACAGCTGGAGCTGGGCAAAGTGGCCCGAGCCACTCAGGTACTGCAGCAGGGCCGTCAGGAGCAGGAGCAGCAGCAGCAGGGCCATAGAGGGGACTGGTGCCTGGGGCACTGCCGTGCGGGGCCCACATCCCGCTCTCTGGGGCTCCGCTCCCTCTGGGGCTGCCCTGCCCCAGCTCCTCAGCCCTCTGCCGGGCAGTCCCCCCAGCTCTGCCCTCCCAGGTCCCGGCCGGTCCTGGAGGCGGGAGCCCCGGCTGGAGGGAGCCTGGGAGCCCTGCTGCTTACCCCAACCCTGCCAGCATCAGACCGGCTGGAGATGATGGGGGAGCGGGCGGAGTCAGCACTAGTGGGGAGGAGCCCAGGGCTGGGGCGGGTGGGGTTGGGGAGGGAAGAGCCCAGGGTTGGGGCAACAGGAGGTGTGGGTGGGATTAGTGGGAGAGCCCAGCGCTGGGGCAGCAGGAGGGTGCAGAGGGGAGCCCAGGGCTGGGCTGGGGGGCAGCTAAAACATTTTTTGCTTGGGGCAGCAAAAACCCTAGAGTCAGCCCTGCCTTTTAGTCACAGGTATTTTTAGTAAAAAGTCATGGACCGGTCACAGACAGTAAAGAAATTCATGGCCCGTTACCGGTCCATGACTTTTACTATGTACCCGACTGAAACTTGGTTGCTTTGGGGGGAGGGGCAGCAGCCCAGGAGTACCGTGGGTGCTCTGGCGGAGGGGAGGTGCAGCCTGGGGGCACTGCTGCTGCTGGTGGGGCGGGGGGGGTGGGGCCCAGGACTCCTGCTGGTGCTGGGCGGAGGAGGGGGGCTGGCAGGCTCCCTACGCTGCTCCTGGAAGTGGCTAGCCTGCCCCTGCAGCCCCTAGGTGCCTCGCCAAGGGAGACTCCGCGCACTGCCCCTGCCCACTCCGCAGCTAGAAGCTGGACATGCTGGTGGCTTCCAGGGAGCCCCCCCCCCCGCCCCTGTAAGCACCAACCATCCCACACCCCAACCCCATGCCTCAGCCCTGAACCCCCACCCATACCCAAAATCCTGCTGCTGCGGGGGGAGGGGGGGAGCACAGTGGCTGGAGGATGAGCTTTCTTGCATTTGCTCAGGAAATACACGTCAGTGTTACATCCTCTTTCTTCATGTTGTGGAGTTTCCATTTCACACAACAAAATTACATATCTTTCTTTGTTGTTTGCAGCGTTGGTGTAGCTATGTTGATCCCAGGATATTAGAGAAAAGGCGGATAACATATCTTTTATTGGACCAACTTGTGTTGGTAAAAGAGACAAGCTTTTCAGCTACACCGAGCTCTTCTCTTAAAATGTGTTTACTACTTATGCTAAGCAATCTGTTTCACCTTCTATTTAGCTGTGACATGTGAGTATCTTTCCCAGACCTGAAGAAGAGATGCGTAGCTCAAAAGCTTGTCCCCCTCACCAACAGAAGCTGGTCCAATAGAAGATATTACCTCACTCCCTTGTTCCATTGTGCAGTAGACATTTAGCTGCACACAGTGCCTCCCCTTCTAAATGGGAATTTGGGCTCTTTCAAACCAAGCTGTGAGTGAGAAGGTTCTTCAGTTCCAAAAATCCAGAATCACTCACATGAAATGCTCTGCCACTAACTCAATAACTTTTCAATCGTGTAGTTCGCTTTAGTGCTTTTGATTTGCACAATCACTGCATACAGAGAGAAGCAGTCTATTGGTAGCCAGGTCCCAAAATAATACACACATTCCTAGGTGAGAGTCAACAGCCCCAGGGCACCCTGCCGTAATCATTCTGCCTGAATGTAAGTGGGCTGCTGCATTCTGCACTAAGTTATCAATAGGGACCAGGGGAAGTTGTAAGTGGTTGCTGGAAGGGCAAGAGCATCATGTAATACATACAGTTCTGCAAGCTCAGGATTATCCTGCATGAAAAGTGTACTGTATAGATTGTAATTCAGTGCTGTGCAGGTTTTATTTAATTTCCATATTTGTGCGCAGTTCCATCAATATATCCCCCTTCACTTACATGAGTCCAACAAACTGGACTGTGAAGGAGAAATTAGAACACCAACCCTGTCATGCTATTTAATGATTCCTGGTTAGACTACAGAAGGAATTCAATAAAGACCCACTGTATATTTTGATATTTTTATTAATATAGTCTTGCCTAATGACAATACAGAATCTGAATACAGCAATTTAAGATGTTTGTATACAAAGAAATAGCCCCTTTAGTAGCCAAATATAAAGCACTGCAAGTGTACCAGTACTCCTAAAATAATTGTAAAATTACTTCTAATAAAGAAAATAAAACCATTGTGGCCATCTCAGTGGGCCAGTGTTAATGCTGGACTCCAGAGTATGACATCTACCTTTGACTCCAAGTCTCTCCTCCTCCAGTCTGGGTTAGCTTCAGGTAAAAAAGAGGTTTGAGAAAGAATGGCTTATGTTTGATGTTTCCCATCAAGTCATTGTATAAATGAATGTCAGTTGCAATCAGGAGCATCAAAAGCCAAGTGGAGAAGAGAAGAGATCCTCAGAGCTGTCAGGCACACAGGACTTTTCCCCGCAAGGAGTGTACGTGTGGAATCAATTAGCAACCATATAAATTCCATTAATTAAGAAAGCAAATCCCAAGAATTTACACTTCCGTTGGAAAAAAAAGGGAACATTTCCTCACTAGAATCAATAATTTAAAACAACTTTCTCAATAGCTAACCATAATGCTCTATTGGAAAAAGCTAGCTGTTCAATGAATACATATTACCCCCAAAACCCAAGATTTCTCATAAGTAAGGCTAAGATTGTGTTACGGTTATTTTTAGTAAAAATCACAGACAAGTCACGGGCAATAAACAAAAATTCACAGCGCCCATGACCTGCCTGTGACTTCACTAAAAATAACTGGGGTCAGGGTTGAGTTGGGGGGAAGGAATGAAGGAGGGGGGAGACCGACAGACCGAGCCCCCCGCCATTGCAGGGGGAACAGTCCCGGTTCCAGTGGTTGCAACAGAGGCACAGCCACAGGGGGTATGCAGCCCCCGCTCCAAAGCTGGCCACAGCTGTGAGACAGATGTGTGTAGCCCCAGCTGCAGCCCCCGCCAAGCCCCAGCTGTAGCCCTGGGAAGCCGCGAGGGGGGCACATGGCCGCCACTGCAGCTGCCAGGCAGGGGCGCATAGCCCCGGCTGCAGTATGGTCCCCACTGCACCCCAGCAGAAGCCATGAAGCTGTGGTGCAATGGGGGGGTGCAGTCATGGAGGGCACGCAGCCCCCACTCCAGAGCTGGCCACACCTATGGGACAGGGGTGTGCAGCTGCAGCCCCTGCCAACCCACAGCCGCAGTGGGGGGGGAGGGGGACGGCACACAACCCTGGGACGCTGCGAGGGGTGTGCACAGCCCCCTCTGCAGCATGGTCCCCGCTGCAGCTGCAGGGCTGGGATGCAGCAGGGGGTGCAGCCATGGGGAGTGCACATCTCCTGCTCCAGAGTCTGCCGCAGATCCTGGACAGAGGCTCACAGCCTGGCTCCAGCCCCCTCTCCAAGCCGCAGGGCAGGGGCTGCAGGGTACTGGTTCCAGCCATCCAGCCCCAGTTGCAGGGCAGAGGCACAGTCCTGCCTCCAGCCCTGGCTTCAGTTGCTGACAGCTGAAGCAGGTGAAGTAACAGAGGTCCAGTTAAGTCACGGAATCCGTGACTACCATAGCCTCCATGACTAAATTGTAGCTTTACTCAAAACAATTCCACAGGTAGAGCTCAACCTATGCTATCTGCACTAACTGCATAGTATCTTTTTATTCCAAACAGAAGTTGGCTTAAGTAAGGACTACAGAGGGAGAAGTCCCTCAACAAAGGTATATCCAGGGTTAAGTATGTATTTGTCACTTGCAAATTATATATATATATATATATATATATATATAAATATAAAAAAGCTTTCACAGTTTTTTCCTAATACTGATTATAAATACTACTGAAGTTTAGATCACAGTACTGAACTCAGATGAAATTCACTGAAATGTTATGCAACAGTTTTTCCTGGCAGCACTTCAAAATGTGCTATGTCCAACGTCCAAGAATTCTATTGTAACTGAGACCATCTGAGAACCCTAAAAGTGCACAGAGGTGCTTAGCTGCACTATACGAACAAAAAATACTGGGGCTGGAAAAAAAAAGGGATAGTTAGGTATTTTAAAGTATTCATTCTAATGCCTTCACTGAAGCTTATATTACTATTTCTGGTCCATTTATGGTCACTTTTTCAGTAAACCAGTCTGCTCAATAGATTGAAAGATTTAAGTAACATGGCTTGACATTTTTCTCTGGCAATACTGAAATGCCTTATTACTATCTTTTCTCTATGGAAAAGGCAAAATGTAAACATTTACATTTCTTTCCCTACTAATTTTGTATTGATCCATTTAGCAAGAAAGGACTTGCTAAATGGATGAATTACACCTGTGTTTCTGACATAGCAGACGTCAGTAAGGCTGCTGCTTTTGCTTCCTTCATTGTGGACGAAGATCAGAAGAGATGAGTAGAAAGACTACCAGCTCTATGAAATGATAACTGCTTTAGAGGCAGCACAGGAGTTCAACACAGAGACTATTGTGGTGGGTTTTACTTTTAATATTAAAAAGATACTCAGAATATAAAGCAATTTATAAACTGCAGCAGTTTTAAGTAGGTCAAAATCTGATTTGCTCAGTAGCAGGACTTCTTTAAATTAGTAATTTAGTGACCATTAAAGCTACGATTTGTGGAATTTAACTGCAGGATTGTTATGTTATTCCTCATCTCGGATATAAATGTAGAAGATAAAACAAGGCCACTGCTGTGCAGAAGACCAGAAAGATCTCAGCATTTTGTGATGGTGCCATTTGTATTATCTCTTTGGCACTGGTAGGTTGTAAACAGCACTGGTAATTAATTTTGCAGTAGCACATCGTGTTATGAAATCTGACTGTTGGCTTTGGAGGGGGAAGTAGACAAAATAAGTCATTCAGCAAGTGCCCCCTTTAACAAGGAATTCTCTCTTATCTACTCTTTCCTAGTTAAGACAAAGCATACCTCTTTTGTAATTAGACACTTGTGATGTCAAGGCAATGGCTATTCAGCACTGGACAAGAACTGAGGAATGGCCAAGAGTCTCACGGGCACACAGTTAAACAATGCAAGAAATAGGAAACAGAATAACTTAACTTGGCATTGGACTCCCTAATTAGTCAACTATCACACCACTGACAACCTATAGCAACAGTCACGTATTTCTAGGTGTAACAAGTAGTATGACTAATGGTGCTAGTGCGCTATGCAAATAGACTGGTCTACTGCTAAGTCAGGTTAGGAAAGGCTCAGTATCATCCATTTTGCATTCCTAATATACTGGGTTACAGAAAATGAGCTCAATAAAATAATACTAAATTACGAAACTAAAACTGATCACATTCTCTATATAAGGTATAAAACATTGACTGAATACAATCTGTTACAAAGTACATATTACAAAAAATACCATGCATTAGCGCATAACATACTAACGTGACTTCCAAGTCACAGGCGAGGTAAAAGATATCTTTCCCAGTGAGAGACACTATTGCATCCCAACACTGGAATGTTTCCTCTTAATCTGCATATGAAGTCATCTGCAAAGAAGGCAGAAATATGAATATTTAACAGTTAGCTGTTTTGTAACTATACCTTGTATTTTAGAAACTGAACTGTAGTTTGTGTATCAATTACTCAGTGCTAACAGTCAAAGATCCTCTTCGGTATTCCACATGTGGGTCTATTAGGTGCAGTCTACATGATATCTAAGATTCCTTCCATCAGCCTCATCAGAACACACTTTGCCAGACACACCAACCCCTCCCGCCTTTTCTGAATTCTGGAGCAGGAGACTGCCTGTGGGGATAAGGCAAGTTTGTTTTTCTAATGGTTCATAAACACAACAAAGACTAACATTAAGATTTAAAACCTTAGATCCAGGCAATGTTGAAAAAATGGATTTCCTTTATGCCTAACAATGTCATGACATCATTACTTAAATGCATTGTGTGACATCCCATAGGGGAAGTTTGCTAATATGACAGACTTTCTACCTCAAAACCGAGGACATAACTTTTTCTTCCCTACTCCCCCAAATCCCTACAGTTCCTAAAGCAGTGTCTCAAACTGTGGTCCAGGGAGAATTATCTGGGTGTACGCAGACAGCAGGTTAGTCACATGGTGCTGGATCTATTTTCAGGTGCTAAACTGAATTCAAAGCATACTAATTATTTCCCAAGTAAGCACTTGCTGTGGTCACCACAGGGCTCTTATTTAATCACCACTGGGAGGGGAGGTAGACCATGTGATTGGAAGGGGAGGTAGTCCATGGGATGCATGGACTACACTATGAAAGTCTGAAGACCCCTTTTCTATGGCATTCTGGAACACTATACAAATTGTTACACACCAACACAAGACACAAAATTAGCATATGTAACATATTAATAGATAGAGTAGTGGCTCCCAATTTCAGAAGAAGATACACTGAAAATAATTGAACACTTTTTTATTTAACACAAAGCTAAGGTTGCATACCTAAGAACCCATAACTAAGGAAATGTGAAATTTAAAACCTAATGTATAATCTTAACCATGCTCACTTCACAAAGCCTAATCAAGTGGTATTATTTCTGAAATGCCATTTTTTCTACAAAAACTTACAGTGATTGTACTTAAGTTTCCTCCACTGTGAAAGATTATCATTTATAAGGATAATTCCCTATAAAAATAGGATTATTTATATAGGATGTGTGCAGTTAAACATTCTTACTGGCCCTATTAGTATTTCCCAGTTTGTATACATTTAACAGAATACATGCAAAAAGTGCAAGAAGTGCACAGTAAAACATAATTAAACAAAACTATGAATTAGGGATGTAAATATTTAAAAAGTTAACTATTTAAACGATTAAAATTATATCATTTAATTGGTTAACTGATTAAAGGGAAAGGGCCCTGGGCCGCTCCGACTGGCGTGGGGTTGGGGGTTAATGGTTAGGGTGGGTCAACTGGTAAGACTAATGCTTACCGCTTAACATCCCTACTACGAATGTTCTCTAGAGGTTTCCCAAACATTTGAAGTTAGGCCCATACCCTGAGACATTACCTTCCCTTCCATTCATGATCATGCAGACCACTTCAGAGAACAGAGCATCATTTTTTTTTTTTTTAAAAGAAGAATACACCCATGATAGTCAACCAAATAACCGAGCAGAATGGGAACCAGGATATTGCCTCAGCGTTTTAATACCCTTTCTGAAGGTGACAAAAACCTGTATTCTGGTGCTTCTCTAGATTAAATAAATTTTAAGGGAGAGAGATGATAGTTTTGATCACTTCAAGTCCCAGATTCAACAGCTCTATATCTGTTCTAGATACAGACAACTGGGATTTCAGGATAAAAAAAGAGCCCTGAGGCAGCCAAACTTCTGTGACACAATATATCACCCACCATGCCTCCCTTTCTCAAGGGAGCAGCTACTATCCTCATCAGCATCATGAAGATAAAAGCTGATGTCCATGTGATTGAGAGGGCCCCGTACTGCAGGTGGAGAGCCTCCAAACAATCCCCATTCAACTTTCAGATGCTAATTAGCAATAGACCTATGCAAGGAAGTATTATGAATTGTCAAAACCAGATGGTGTCCTGAATCAACTACTAGAATTAAGTACATCTATTTCAATATTCAAGAATCCGGATATTCATACTACCCCCATCACTGAGACTGCATTAAAGCAAGGACATGAAGTTTTGTTCCCTCCATCTCCATTTCTCAGTCAAATAATTGTTTTTAATGTTATTGTAGAATAGATACATGTAAGTGAGCTGTAACATTTTCCTCCAACCTATGCTGGCAGCAAGTTACATAGCAAGGGGCCACTTGCCAAGAAAGTGTTGTCTCCTGCACTCATGAGTCTCAATCTTGATAATTCAACATTTCAGTAGAAAGAAGATCTGGGAGATCACACTTATCTGAGATAAAGTGGTCCCTCTGCTAATTTGAGCCATATTCATGGAAGGCTTTGAAGACAAGGACAAAAAACTTTGGATTTGATGAGGAGCAAGCATAGTGAGAGGAGCATAAGGGCAATTGTACTCTCAGCAGCTCGTGATGCTTGTCAAATGGGCTGCTATATTGGGACCAGCGAGATTTTTAAACGGTAGGAGTGTATTTATTCCTGAACAATTTGAGAAAAGATTGGAATCTGCCCAGCTGTTAATAGACTTTAAGAAAGCATTTTAAAAAGTTTTATATATACTCATTCATCCATCCAATAGACTCTGAGCTGCAATGAAGGAATTTGGAATGCCTGACAAAATTATTAGGATGGTACAACTGAGTTTGCAATTCAAAAAGTAGACTGTGAAAAGCAAGTGAAATCTCTTGCCCATTTGACATCAACACTAGACTAAGGTGGGGAGATGCGCTATCCCCAGGACTCTTTAATGTGGCTATTGAAATAGTGGTGCAATCATTGTGAAATTCTCAGAATGGGGGTGAATTTAAATGGCCTGACCAACTTTTTGGATACACTGATGACCTGAGCTATCCAAGAGACAGAAGGTACAAAGGAGGATTGGAGACTTGAGGATGTGGCAAGAAAAATGCGACTTTAGACCGAATATATGGTTGTAAAATGAGGATCTTGGACAAGCTTACTTGGCAACTGATAAACAAGTTTGATAGTTTAAATGCCTAGGAGCATTAATTACCAACAGTTAGGTGAGGGAGGAAATAGAAGGCATGATTAGAGAGAGGAAATGCCTGTTACATTTCTCTGCATGGAATTTTCAGCTCGCAACAACTGAGAAAGACCAAACGTCAGATCTGAGGCCACTGTAAGGGGTATTGTTTTATATATCTGTGAGAGAAGCAGGCACTTACTAAGAAGGAAGAAAGACAGCTTATAAATACCTTCAAAAATACAGAGTTGAGATGAAGTTTTTGGTTAGTAAGGCCAAAAGAAGAAGATCTAATAGAGAACTGCAGGAGGTCTATGGTGAACCAAGTAGAGTAGTAGTGAAATTCTGATGACTCCAATGGGTAGGGCATGTAATTAGGATGCCAGAAGACAGACCAGCTAAACATCTCTTGTAAGGACATAGTTGTGGTGTCTAACCAAAGAAAATGGAGGAAAAAATTTAAGCAAAATCTAAGAGCTCTTAATGTGAATTACCATCAATGGGAAAAAAATATGCACTTGACAGAAAGATGTGGGGGCAAACAGACTGGCCAAGGACTTCCATGGTCTACATAGTCAGGGAGGAGGAGTAGATGTGTATTACATTAACCTAGTCTAAAGGTCATAAATGCACAGATCACCATGGCACAGTCCAAATCACAGGACAGCGTAATGTCTCCTGGATGTGCATAGATGTAAAATCAATTTACTGAAGCCAATAAAATCATTTGGCCATTTTAAGTCCAGGAGAAGGCAGCCTGTAGTCATTTTAAATCTCCAGTTGATCAAAGCATTGCAACAACAAATAACTATTTATCCATGAAAATTCTTACTTTGTCCTAAGAGCGCAGAAGAATGGACTTGGATGGTAGACAAAGTCTGAATGCAACTTTTCAGATAGCTGTTTAAAATACATACTAGAAAGCCTTTAAGTTCACGGTCAACATTCTTTAATTGTCTAAGTGTCAAAACAGTTTGCCAGATGGAAGCTATCTCCACTATTAGAACAGTAGCACATGACAGTGTTTTCAAGACAAAGCTCAAACAACAGAAATTAAGAACTGAATATAGTTCTCTACATTTTTCTGGAAATTGAAAGTTACATTTTAGAAAATGTAATCAAGTTTTCATAATACCTTTTTCATTCAGAGCATCAATATTCAATTAAGTTAAGTTTAAGTATGCTTATTCTGTCCTCAAGGTACTGATTTACTTCACTTTAAAAAACACCTGTGTAAAAATGTAACATGAAATGGACTCAGCCTCTTAAATCAATCAGTTGACCTGTTATTGTTTTCCAATGCCTTGAAACACCTACTAAGGACAATTTATTTTTCTTACTGCAATTATAATCATTTGAAGGTCTTACCAAAGAATTTATACATGGTGTCCATGAACTGCACTGCTGTCTCCCTCACCACCTTGCATCTGTATTTGCATCTGAGCCTGCATTCTCGCAATCATCTCTTGCATGCGACGAAGCTGGAAAAGACAAATAGTATAGAAAAAGCCTTTTAGCCCTCTCTCCTAAGCAAGTGGCTCTTCACTGCCACAACGGTGAAGAGCCACTTGTGTCCTATTCAATGACAACTAATTTTGGTCTTCACTAATACTTTTTTGATGTCAGATGTTAAACATTAAAAAAATATATTGCTTTTCTTCACTCACAAAAATATGTAAGTAATTTACTGATCAAAGTAACAGGCATCGCTTTTGAAATTTGGCACCAGTTTCCCAAGTGTGTCTCAGCAGAAGCTTCTACTTCCTCTATTTCCTGTTGGTGTTATTTTCTTAGTTACAGCAGTACATTAAAATGGATTGTGTGTTGGAGAGCTGAATTAAACTATTTACAGTCACTGAAGTTATTAGTAAAGCCCTAGTCTGCAAGCTGACTTTTATGTCCCCTCCACCCATCCCTTGATCCTTGACAGAAAGAGGCAATACTTGAAGCATTCCAGCTATAGTAAAATAATTCAGACAACCTCTTCTGTGGCAGATAGGGATTGCTGCCAGGAACCCAGTTGTGCTGGTAATGCATGCATCCATCCAAACATATAGAATATTAAAACTAAGAAAACTTAGATTGGGGTTCTACAAATTCAAACATTTTAGAATTATAGAATTGTCTATTTAAATGCACAAGTCAGGAAACAACTGTTGAGATTAACCCAACCATACTGCATATACAGTAACTCTTCGCTTAACGTTGTAGTTATGTTCCTGAAAAATGCGACTATAAACAAATCCAATTTCCCCATAAGAATTAATGTAAATGGGGGGGGGGGGCTAGGTTTATAGGAAAATATTTTTATAAATATATATATATATATATATATATATATATATATATATATATATATAAAAACCACACACACACCCCTCTACCCTGATATAACGCTGTCCTCGGGAGCCAAAAAAAATCTTACCGCGTTATATCAAACTTGCTTTGATCCACCGGAGCGCATAGAGCCCCCCACAGCGCTGCTTCACCGCATTATATCCGAATTTGTGTTATATCGGGTCACGTTATATCGAGATAGCGGTGTATATATAAATAAAATACACACACACACACACACACACACAGTATAAGTTTTAAACAAACAATTTAATACTGTACTCAACAATGATGATTCTGAAGCTTGGTTGAGGTGATGAAGTCAGAGGGTGGGATATTTAAATGATGAACTAGCACTCAGCTGAGCCCTCAAGGGTTAACACATTGCTGTTAATGTAGCCTCACACTTTACAAGGCAGCACGAATGGAGGGAGGGGAGACAGCATGGCAGAGAGAGACAGAGACATACACCGTGTGTGTGAGAGAGATGCATTGCCCCTTTAAGCATGCTGACCCCACTCTAAGTACACTACCCTTTTAAGTAGATCAGCAAGTTCAGACAGCAGCTGCTGCCAGCAAGCTCTCAGTCCTGAGCCCTGTCATGACCTCCCCCCTCCACATGGAGATGGGGTAAAGGAAGGAGCGGTGGGCAGGAGCAAGGGGGAGGGGGACACTGACATTAGCACTCCCCTTCCCCCGCCATCCCCTGCACAGTAAGCAGGAGGCTCCAGAAGCACCTCCAAGGCAAATGGCAGGAGCAGCACACGGCAGTGCGGGGAGGGAGAGCTGAACTGCCCAGCAATTGATATCCTGCTGGGCAAGTGCCGCGCACAGGGAACTTAAGAGGAGCGGGGAGCTGATAGGGGGGCTGCCAGTCCACCCTGGTTCCAAGCCCCCAACCAGATAGCTCCAACGGGCTGCTCTTTCTGCAAGCTGTGAACAAAGCAGGCGGCTGCCAAACAAAGTTCTAAGGGAGCATTGCGCAACTTTAAACAAGCACGTTCTCTAATTGATCAGCAACGTAACAACGAAACATTAACTGGGACAATTTTAAGTGAGGAGTTACTGTATGTAGTCTTCTTTAGTTCTATTTAGGCTACTGAATGACGGTTTTGATAGATTTAAAGTAATGGAGCCAACACTGCTCTAGGAACTTTGTTTTTTTAACGCCCTGGCTTTTGTGCATTTACGTTTTCACCCTTAATGCTGCATTAATAGATTTCTGCAATTTAATTTATTTTTTAAAGATGAAGTTAGCATAATGACCCCAACAACCTTACTCCATCCCAGCCACTCCGCACATTGACAAGCCTGCCACCCCCATGTTAACTACAGTCCTCCTCAAGAGATCATCCCTACTCCAGTGATAAGAGCACCAGTGGAAGGCAAGAGGCTCAGAAAGTGTCTCGTCCTCATTAAAAGGGACACAGTGAAAGGTTTCTGCAATTATGGGGAGCGAGATGTTTTACTGCTGTGAAGGACTACAAGCTCATCTCTAGAGATGGTGGGGGAAAGTTTAGTAATGGATAGGGGGACCAGATAGCAAGTATAAAAAAATCGGGACACTTTCTTTTTTCCCGGGGCGGGGAGTCGGAGAGGGAAATAAATTGCCTCTATAAGACAAAGCCTCTAATATTGGGAAACTTTGGTCACCCTAAGCCCAGGGCTCCCTAACACAGCTCAACTGACTCAAGTTCCACTAACCCTGCATTTAAACTGTGGTGCAGACTCACCCAAAGTGACCACTGACTCTCCCACCTGGCTTTATAACCACCCCCACCCCTGCTGAGGGAGATAGTTGGGAAGGGCACATGGGAAACTGCCCCACATCGAGGCACCACCCGTCCCTGCTCTCTGCCGCAGACCCCTCAGTGCCCTCCCCGCCTTCGGCTGCTGCAGGCTGCAATCCCCAGCCAAACGACCTTGTTGGGTCACGGCTGCTGGCGTGCAGCAGCCCGGGGGGGGGGCAGCTGCGTGGGGGAAGCATGGCGGGGGTTGGGGAGCTATTTACCCCACTGGCGTGCACGGCGCCCAGCCCTGAACAGAGCCTGTGTGCCGCAGGGAGCTGTCCGTGCGGTGAGTGGGGAGCAGAGCTACGCAGTCTGTGGGGCGGTGCCGGGGCCCCCTCCAGCTGCCCGGAGCCAGGTGGCGGTGGCTCCCCGAGTGGTGCTGCACTGCTGCTTCGGGGCGGGCTTCTCCCCCAGCTCGCAGCCGCGCTGGCTCGCTGCGCCTCCTGGGATGGTGGGAGCCTGGGCTGGTGCTCTCTGGCGCTCTGTGCCATGCACGGGGTCCTGACCCTAAGAGCCAGAGGGACCTGCTGGGGGACGAGGTGGGGAGTTCTGGCGGTGCTTACCTGGGGCGGGTCCCGGGAAGCATCCGGCAGGTCCCTCTGGCTCCTAGGGTCGGGTCGGGTGGATGGGGTGGGGTGGTGGAGGGCTCTCTGCCCGCTGCCAGTGCCTGCAAGCCCCACCCCCACAACTCTGATTGGGCAGGAGGGAGCCAGTGTAGCATGCAGAGACCCCCTCCGTCTCTGTGCCTGGGGCCACCAGCACTGCAGGCTCCTGCCAGCGGGCAGGCACGCCGCCAGGAGCTGCCCCAGGAAGCGCCGCCATGCCAGCCCCAGGACTTTGGTGGTGATGGTGATCTGTCTCCCGATAACGGGACAAAGGCCGTCCCGACCGATGTGCGGTCAGGACGCAGGATAAGTGTGTTAAAAATCGGGACTGTCCCGATAATATCTGGTCACCCTAGTGATGGAAGGAAGTTACTTGACTGATTATCAGATTGCATGTTCAAATGCAAATTTTAATTGCAGTATGCAATCTCCATTTGCTTGTAATGCTGTACACACTTGTCAAAGCACTGGTCCTCACTGAGTAACAACCATATGCTAAGTGTGAAATTTAATTTTTCAATGTGAATTTAAAGTTCACAAAAAGTGCCCTATTAAAGTGCTAAGTATCAGGGGGTAGCCGTGTTAGTCTGTATCTACAAAAACAACAAGGAGTCTGGTGGCACCTTAAAGATAAGGTGCCACCAGACTCCTTATTAAAGTGCTGAAATTCTATAATTACAACACAAGCTACTCCCCACTGCCCTGCTACGTAGATAATCCTGGCTTAGCAGAACCGTATCTAGAGGCAAGAAAATAATTCATTGTCAACTGTCCATTCAATAACTTGGTGCCTCAGAATGCTTCGAAGGTGCAGACTGATGCCAGTTGTAGCAGGGATTTTGTAATATGGTCACATCTGCTCGCTATGAATTGAAGTGAGCCCAAGCTCATTTCACAAAGGACTTAAACAACCAGCAGATGGCAACTACTTTCTGATTCAAAACAGATATGACCCAGCAGCCAGGAGATTAAATGTTCCATATACAGTCACTACCTTGAGCCATCCAGTCCCCTCCAACATGGAATTTTGAAAAAAATCAGTTTTGGATTTACCAGAGTGAGCAAGCAAGCAAGCACGCACGCAGTTATGACAATTCTTGAGAGAAAGTTTTCATTCTCTTGTCACTCACACTACTGAAATTTTTTTTTTTTTTTTTTTTACAGTTATAACAAAACACCAAACAAACAAAAAAAACCCCAACCTTCTGCACTGAGACCACAATGAAATATTTAGCCGCAAAGAAAATAATTAAGGAATGAAAAGTGGCCATTTTTGCAATACAGAACTTGTCTATAAGGAAAGCAGTCTTACTTCAGCTTCTTTTTCCTGCAAAATCTGATCTTTATTCACTTCCTCATCTTCAATTTTCCTAAGATTAAAAAAAAGAGGCATAAACATTCATCAACAACATGCGTGCCTTCTGGTTCATTTACTCAAAGTGGCAGCTTTATATCTGTTCATAGGTAAGGCTAAGATTATGTCACTAAGGTCACAGAAGTCATGGATGTGACTTCCACAGACCGCTGTGACATTTTCTGTTTCAGCCCCACGCTACCGGGGGGAGCCCTTCCCTTCTCACCCAGCAGGACTTGGGCGCTCATCGTGCATCAGTTCCATTTTGTCAGGTTTTTTTTTTTTTTTTTTAAACTAAAGTCAAGGACTTCTGTGAATTTTTGTTTATTGCCTGTGACCTGTCCCTGACTTTTACTAAAAATAACCGTGACAAAATCTTAATCTTATGAATAAGCAACCAAGATTCTCATTCTGAACCAGACTTGCATTCTCATCTCTCAAAATGTAGTTGCTTTAAATACACATAGGATTTATTTAGGCACTTTCCCCACATCAACTGAAAAACATTTTTCGTAAGAATGAACCTTTTTCAGAGCAAGTACACCAATTCCCCCAATCCACCTCCAAGGAAAAGAAAAATGAACAAAGAAGCTTAAGACAGGCACAATTGAGGAATGCAAGAGAAAGTTCCTTGCTGTGAATTAAGACAGCTGTCATCCTTGTTCTATATGCAGGACTTAAACACTGTTCAAAAATAGTACTAAGTGCAGTAATTGATGCAGTAAAGATACAGTTGTGTCCATGCATGTATTTGATTACCACAACAGAGGTATACTAATATCAAACAAAATTTGTTCACCATCACCTAAATACAATTTACTAGAGATGCTACAAGTGCTCCAGTGTTCTCCTCTGTCCTTCACAAGTTCAAACACCTTATTTTCCAAAACCATGTCAGAGTAGCACAGGTAGACCCATTTCAGAAGAAGTGCTAAGGTTCATATATCTATGTGACTGAAGCAAAGCAGAAGTTTAAGATGATGGGCAGGGCCGGCTCCAGGGTTTTGGACGCCCCAAGCAGCCAAAAAAAAAAAAAAAAAAAAGCCGCGATCGCGATCTGCGGCGGCAATTCGGCGGGAGGTCCTTTGCTCCCAGCGGGAGTGAGGGACCGTCCGCTGAATTGCCGCCGAATACCTGGACGTGCCGCCCCTCGCCGGAGCGGCCGCCCCAAGCACCTGCTTGTCAGGCTGGTGCCTGGAGCCGGCCCTGATGATGGGCAAACTATGAGCATGCGTTCAGAAGTGAAGACAATCCAGGAAGTTTTTGGAAAGTGTAGGGGACAATTTCCTGGTGCAAGTGCTAGAGGAACCAACTAGGGGCAGAGCTTTTCTTGACCTGCTGCTCACAAACAGGGAAGAATTAGTAGGGAAAGCAAAAGTGGATGGGAACCTGGGAGGCAGTGACCATGAGATGGTCGAGTTCAGGATCCTGACACAAGGAAGAAAGGAGAGCAGCAGAATACGGACCCTGGACTTCAGAAAAGCAGACTTTGACTCCCTCAGGGAACAGATGGGCAGGATCCCCTGGGAGAATAACATGAAGGCAAAGGGGTCCAGGAGAGCTGGCTGTATTTTAAAGAATCCTTATTGCGGTTGCAGGAACAAACCATCCCCATGTGTAGAAAGAACAGTAAATATGGCAGGTGACCAGCTTGGCTAAACAGTGAAATCCTTGCTGATCTTAAACGCAAAAAAAGAAGCTTACAAGAAGTGGAAGATTGGACAAATGACCAGGGAGGAGTATAAAAATATTGCTCAGACATGCAGGAGTGAAATCAGGAAGGCCAAATCACACTTGGAGTTGCAGCTAGCAAGAGATGTTAAGAGTAACAAGAAGGGTTTCTTCAGATATGTTAGCAACAAGAAGAAAGTCAAGGAAAGTGTGGGCCCCCAACCTAGTGACAGAGGATGTGGAAAAAGCTAAGGTACTCAATGATTTTTTTGCCTCTGCCTTCACGAACGAGGTCAGCTCCCAGATTGCTACACTGGGCAGCACAATATGGGGAGAAGGTGACCAGCTCTCTGTGGAGAAAGAAGTGGTTCGGGACTACTTAGAAAAACTGGACGAGCACAAGTCCATGGGGCCGGATTCGCTGCATCCGAGGATGCTAAAGGAGTTGGCGGATGAGATTGCAGCGCCATTGGCCATTATTTCTGAAAACTCATGGCCATCGGGGGAGGTCCCGGATGACTAGAAAAAGGTTAATGTAGTGCCCATCTTTAAAAAAGAGAAGGAGGAGGATCCGGGGAACTACAGGCCAGTCAGCCTCACCTCAGTCCCTGGAAAAATCATGGAGCAGGTCCTCAAGGAATCAATTATGAAACACTTGGAGGAGAGGAAAGTGATCAGGAACAGTCAGCATGGATTCACCAAGGGGGAAGTCGTGCCTGACTAATCTAATTGCCTTCTATGATGAGATAACTGGCTCTGTGGATGAGGGGAAAGCGGTGGATGTGTTATTCCTTGACTTTAGCAAACCTTTTGATACGGTCTCCCACAGTATTCTTGCTGCCAAGTTAAAGAAGTATGGGCTGGATGAATGGACTGTAAGGTGGACAGAAAGCTGGCTAGATCATCGGGCTCAACGGGTAGCGATCAATGGCTCCATGTCTAGTTGTCAGCCGGTTTCAAGTGGAGTGCCCCAAGGGTCAGTCCTGGGGCCGGTTTTGTTTAATATCTTTATTAATGATCTGGAGAATGGTGTGGACTGCACTCTCAGCAAGTTTGCAGATGACACTAAACTAGGAGGCGTGGTAGATACAGTAGAGGGTAGGGATCGGATACAGAGGGACCTAGACAAATTAGAGGATTGGGCCAAAAAAAAAAAAAAAAACCTGATGAGGTTCAACAAGGACAAGTGCAGAGTCCTGCATTTAGGATGGAAGAATCCTATGCACTGCTACAGACTAGGGACCGAATGGCTTGATAGCAGTTCTGCAGAAAAGGACCTAGGGGTCACAGTGGACGAGAAGCTGGATATGAGTCAACAGTGTGCTCTTGTTGCCAAGAAGGCTAACGGCATTTTGGGCTGTATAAGTAGGGGCATTGCCAGCAGATCGAGGAACGTGATCGTTCCCCTTTATTCGACATTGGTGAGGCCTCATCATCCAGTTTTGGGCCCCACACTACAAGAAGGATGTGGAAAAATTGGAAAGAGTCCAGCATAGGGCAACAAAAATGATTAGGGAGCTGGAGCACATGACTTATGAGGAGAGGCTGAGGGAATTGGCATTGTTTAGTCTCCAGAAGAATGAGGGGGGATTTGATAGCAGCCTTCAACTACCTGAAGGGGGGTTCCAAAGAGGATGGAGCTCGGCTGTTCTCAGTGGTGGCAGATGACAGAACAAGGAGCAATGGTCTCAAGTTGCAGTGGGGGAGGTCTAGGTTGGATATTAGGAAACACTATTTCACTAGGAGTGTGGTGAAGCACTGGAATGGGTTACCTAGGGAGGTGGTGGAATCTCCTTCCTTGGAGGTTTTTAAGGCCCGGCTCGACAAAGCCCTGGCTGGGATGATTTAGTTTGGAATTGGTCCTGCTTTGAGCAGGGGGTTGGACTAGATGACCTCGTGAGGTCCCTTCGAACCCTGATATTCTATGATTCTGTGTGATATGAAAGCTTATGCCCAAATAAATTTGCTAGTCTCTAAGGTGCCACAAGGACTCCTCATTGTTTTTGTTAGGGTTAGGGTTTCCCTGCCATTTTTTTCTCCTCTCCCCACTGCAGCATCAAAGACCCATACAAATTTAAAATTTTTATTAAAAAAAAAATGTAACATTAGGTTTAATAGTACACAGATTAAGAAAATAGTGTCTGTATATCTGGGTATAGTGCTTAGATTATCCACAATACATAGTTTGTTTTAAAAAGTCCCAAGATACATATAGTGCATAATCAGCAATAATAATCACCAAATTAAGGTGAATAAATTTAACAATTCAGTTTAGATTTAGAATCTGAATACTCGGGTATATCACTCATGAAAAGTTATACAGAGAGTTGGTTGCAGAAAGCAAATATAGGACTGAGTGTAGGTTGTCCCTCAGTAATTGAGCATTTAGGGTAGATTGTCCATTTGGAAAATACAATCCTATGAGGAAAGTATTTCAGTTACTTTCCCCACTGCAAAAAGCAACAGAGAGTCCTGTGGCACCTTTAAGAAGTGGGTATTCACCCACGAAAGCTTATGCTCCAATACATCTCTTAGTGTTAAAGATGCCACAGGACTCTCTATTGCTTTTTACAGATCCAGACTAACATGGCTACCCCTCTGATACTTTCCCCATTGCACTTCTCATCAGCACTCCAGCTCATCCCTCCTGGTACTGCCGATGTCTGGTGATGTGTTCTATGTAGATGTCCCTCGATCACCCAATGGTGTCCGACACCATGAGTTGCCGCATCACCAGAGCGTACTGCTGACCGATTCTGCATTCTCTCCACACTCGCTCATTACTGGTGTTCCATGTGCCCAGGGCTCCGATGATCAGCGCATCCGTCGGAACCTGGTAAGTCTTAGCTCTCACGGTGTCGGCCAGAGGGGTGTATTTCTCCACCTTTTGAACTCTGGAACTGCGGAAGGCCGGGGTCCTGTTCTCGAAGGGCACTGTGACGTCCACCATGATGCTATTCTTCCGGTCCTCATTGGTGATGACGATGTCTGGTCACAGTTGGTTGTCGGTTCTGGGGATGGTGAAGTTCATGGCAACCTTCCCTACGGGTGGTGGGATGGCTCTGACCAGGCGATCTTATATGGTCTTGTGTCATAGAATATCAGGGTTGGAAGGGAGGTCATCTAGTCCAACCCCTTGCTCAAAGCAGGGCCAATCCCCAACTAAATCATCCCAGCCAGGGCTTCATCAAGCCTGACCGTAAAAACCTTTAAGGAAGGAGATTCCACCACCTCCTTAGGTAACCCATTCCAGTGCTTCACCACTCTCCTAGTGAAAAAAAGTTTTTCCTAATATCCAACCTAAACCTCCCCACTGCAACTTGAGATCATTACTCCTTTTGTCATCTTGTACCACTGAGAACAGTCTAGATCCATCCTCTTTGGAACCCCCCTTCAGGTAGTTGAAAGCAGCTATCAACCCCCCCCTCATTCTTCTCTTCTGCAGACTAAACAATCCCAGTTCCCTCAGCCTCTCCTCATAAGTCATGTGCTCCAGCTCCCTAATCATTTTTGTTGGCCTCTGCTGGACTCTTTCCAATTTTTCCACATCCTTCTTGTGGTGTGGGGCCCAAAACTGGACACAGTACTCCAGATGAGGCCTCACTAATGCTGAATAGAGGGAAATGATCACGTCCCTTGATCTGCTGGCAATGCCCCTACTTATACAGCCTAAAATGTAGTTGGCTAGTGTAGTGTGTTGCAGCTGCCAGGCTCTGGAATGGGTCTTGCAGCTATACAGGACATGGGGTAGCATCTCATTGGCATAGCGGCAATTCCTGCATTGCTTGTCCTGATTCCCATGGTGGATAGCTCCGTTCAGTGGGATGCAGTTGAGCCAGGCCCAGCTCCTGGCATTCCTCGTACCACATCCATCGGCAGCCGATACACTTCTCCAGTCATTGCATAGCATTGTGGGCATGAGTCTAGAGCGAAGCATGCATATCTAACCATACATTAAGTGTTGTCAAATGCATAAAGTAAACAAACTGATGTTTACTAAGATGGTAATTTCACACCCACCACTTCATAATACTTAAGTAAGATACAGTCCCTAAATTTATAGCTAGATAGGAGACAAAAACATCTTTAGTGTAATCTAGAAAGATACCACAAAACATATTGACTATCCTCATCAATCTATGAGAGAATCTTGGTATACACTGCCTATTTCCTGTTCTTTCAAGCTTACAAAGCAGAAAGCTCAGCAGTTTTAACTCCACTTTTAATCTCCATGAGATTCTGAGCAGCACACAATCACAGATGGACCAGTTCTATATTAAAGCTATATATACACACTAAGCCCTTGAAACACACTTGCTAGATAACAGGAATCCAGTTCAACAAATAAGCCCTTTAAAGACTAGAGAGGGGTTACAATTTCAAAAAACAAGGTGGCTGAAAACAGAGACTAATAGCTTGCTGGTTTGCCTGGAGGGAGAACTGAACTACCAGGCTATCATAGAGAGGTTGAAACCCATTTCTATTCTGATCCATCTGGTTCTCTCACCAGTCTTAACAGCAGGGAAAATCCACTGCTGGTTGTGAAAGATTGTCAGCCCTATTAGTGTGTGATCATGTAACCCTCTAGTGGCTGAAACATACAAAAGCAGTTTTCAACTTTTTTAAGCCAAGGCATACCTGATCAATTTCTACTTGAAACTCAGACCTCCCCCAACTCAAAACAAACACGTTCATTTTAATCAAAATGAAGCTTTCCCTGTCTCCTTCACTCCTGCTGTGAAGGATCTAGCTGTTTCTCCCACCCTCCAATCTCCCAGAGAAAAGGGAACTAGTATATTTAAAGTAGGCATCATCTGTCAACTACTCTGCAATATAGGAAAACTCTGCAGTTTGCAGGAGGTAAGATAAAGTGCTTGTAGAGGAACCTCAGGTTTACCCTGTGATTTAAAAAAAACAAAACAAAACAAATAAATCCAACCACCTGTCCATATAGTAGAATCTGGTGAGAACATTACATTTCTTTTCAAAAGTAGACTGCCAAGATAGATTTCTAACCCTGGAGACACTTCCAAGAACAACAATGTGATATCTTTTGCCTCAATCTCACAGTATCTGCCATCCCGTTCTTCTTTCACTACTACCACTGCATCCCCTTTCTTTGAGAATGGTAGGGAGAATTTAAAAGAACATAAGGGAAAGAGGGAGAGAACAGAACTCATTCTCACTTTTCCATTCCCCCCTCTCAGGAAATGAACATGGAAACCCTTTCAGGATGGAGAGCCAAACAGCTGTTGGAGGAAAAAGAAAGCTGTGGTGCTAAAGACTATTGGGAATTCCTCATAGATAAGGTGTTACAAGTTCTTGATTAGAAAGATAGCATACTAAAGGCAATCATTCCTTATTAAAGGCTTAATCCAGCAAGGTTCTGAGGGAGTTGCAGAGCCTACCTGCCAGTGGGCAAGGGGTGCTTGTGAGGAAGTCTAAGAGTTTATTAGTGGCTGCTGCCACAGCTTAATTTCACATCCACTGGCTCTACTGATACCCAGCTGAGTCCCAGGGACAGTAAACCAGTTACAATTCAATTTTTAGTAGTGGGAAGTGTGGTTTACATAGACCCAGCGTAACATGCATTCTGAACAGAGAACAATGGAAAGAATATCAAGCTTTATATCAACTGCAGCTGTTTCTGATCCTTCAGAATAGTAAAGTGCTACTCTGAAAAGGGATTTTGTACGAAATAGGACCATGGCATTCCATAGGTATCTTTACAATGACTCCTGGATCAACTATTTTCAGTTTACAAGAATCCCTCTTTTCCCATCCCACTGAATGCTAGCCTTTATTCTTGCCTCAGAGACAAATTCAGTTCTTTCCTTCTCAAAGACCATGTGATAAATGAAAGGGGGTGGGAGAGCTCCCTTTTATGGACATCCAGCCAGCCAGTTAGCTATAAAGTCCTTCTTGGTGGCTGTCCTCTGCTTGCTTTACCTGTAAAGGGTTAACAGAGTCCCCCAGGTAAAGGAAAGGGAGTGGGCACCTGACCAAAAGAGCCAATGGGAAGGCTAGAACTTTTTTAAAAACGGGGAAAAGAACTTCCCCTGTCTGTTTTTTCTCCGGGAAAGAGGGGAACAGGGAGCTATGAGAAGCTTTAAGCCAGGTATGATCATAAATCATCAGATCATACCTAGAACTACTTATTTGGAACTCCCAAATGTGTAAATAGATCAGAAATATTTAGAAAAACGCAATTAGGTTTATTTCTTATGGCTAATGGACTCTTCTGTGTTAACCCCAGATGCTTTTGTTTGCTTGTAACCTTGAAGCTGAACCCCCAAGAAAGCTATTTTGGATGCTTAATTTTTGGAATTGTTCTTTTAAAATCTAGCAAAAGCCTAAGTTCCAAATGTATTTTCTTTCTTTTTTTTTTTTTTTTTTAAAAAACCAAAAAAGTAAATTTTATTTTTTTAAGAACAGGATTGGATTTTTGGTGTCCTAAGAGGTTGGTGAATGCTGTTTAATTAGCTAGTGGCAACAGCTAGTTTCCTTTGTTTGCTTTTCCCGCGTCTGCGTGTGGCTGGGGGGGGAGGGGGGAGGGCTTGAGGGTACCCCACAGGAAGGAATTCCCAAGTGTGTCTTCCTGGGTTCCAAAAGGGGTTTTGCATTGGGGTGGTGACAGCGTTTACCAAGCCAAGGTCAGAGAAAAGTTGTAAACTTGGGAGTTTAAAACAAGCCTGGAATGGCAAGTATTAATTTTTAAAATCCTTGCAGGCCCCCACCTTCTGCACTCAAAGTGCCAGAGTGGGGAACCAGCCTTGATAGACTGTCACCATAGAAAGTTCTGCAGGCCAAACTAGTGACACCTGCACACCAATGCCTTCAAAAGAGTTGCACAAACAAGACTGTCCAGTTTTTAGTTAGACGTTACTAATCAACTCTACTGATGCACAAGGATGCTATCTGGTTCTTAGATACTATATCAGCAGGCAAATTCTAAGAGAGTAGAATCTCTCATAAGTTTGTTGGCTATGCAACATTAATAGACATAAAACCTGCACAAAATTATTTTAGTCAATTAAGTCAGAAATAGGATTCTGAATACACAGGAAGCAGATCTAGTAAGTAAGGGGCTGTTTCTGCCATCACTTTTCCTGGAAGAAAAAAAATGTAAGAGGCAGCTAGCTATGTCAAATAGCTGGTGACAGGACAATGGTAGGGGATGGACAGAGTGTGTTTCATACCGAGTACAGAAGGGGAGGAAGCGGGGGGGAAAGGGATGGGGGATGGGGGAGATGACAACAAATCCCAATGAAACCAGAAGCAAAAGTAGAACTCTATACATCCTTTTCATTTCATCATCAACTCAATTGTCTGTCCAGACTTACTAACAATTCATTTCCTCTATTCATGTTTAAATCTTAGGTGTTAGAAGAGACTGATCCATCAGCTTCCAGTTTTTGGTTACAGCTCCTGAACATCCTATGGTACATCAGATCCTGCTACTGAAAGGTCAGCATGAGAAGGGGAAGGACAGACAGAAAGGTGGACTCAGAGAAGACAAAGGTAGATTGTAACCATGAACTGACAACCTGCCGCCTCTTTTAAGTCTCTCAGAGCGGAAGTTTTCATAGTGAAGGTCCTGGGTCACCTCCTGAAGATCCTGCATATGGGTACTGGAAGAAGAAAAAAAGGAATTGATAGTGAAACCATGCCCTGTGCAGAATCATAACTTGTTGAGGCACTTTCTTGATGAGTGACTCAAACATAGTATGAATAGGGATAGTCTGGTCATTTGAACCCAAAATGCAAAAATACAAGCGCATTCTTTTACAACCCTCACGTCACTGAACCTCCACATATCCCCTCTTCTCCCCATGACATTTACATTCATTTTTTACAATGTTTATTTTTCTTGAACAGTAGTAGGTCACAACAACCAGCAGTCCAAGTACTGAAAGTAAGGTGTGCGAGTACACTAGTATAGAGAACATGAAGGTTCCTTGCCATTTGTAGAGAGTGGAGCAACAGCAGCAAGCGTTGCCTTCTCCCCCTAGACATGGGGGTAAAGAGGTACAACAGCTACACTTCAGTGTGGAAGAATTGGGAACGGTCTTTCCTCAAACAATTACTTGCTCTTCCTGGGGAAGGATCAGGTGGCAAGGTCCATGCAGGGTCCTGTGAAAGGGATACTACTGCCCTGAATATTAGACAGGGTAAGTCTCCCAGGCCCCAGTGACGCTGTATGGAATACATGGAACACTGATATTATTGATACCAATATTATAAAATTGCAATCAATCTGACCAGATATGCCATGTAAGATAGCTGCAAAAAATGTTATAATTTACCAAGTATGATAATCTTGTTTATATGTTTGTATCACCCTTGTATTGTGAGCTGTAGATATGCATGGTATATCTGTATTTCAAAACTTGTGCAGTGTTTCTGAGTGATACCCCCAGACAGAATGGCCTCAGCACTAAGCCTGCTTGATGGCCCATCAAGTGTCATCAGCTGTACAATGAACCCATTAAAAGGAGCCAGGGGAAGCACACTTTGTGACTGGTTGGTGAGTTTAATTTCAGTGTTAACCACAGTTTTAGGAATATCTGCTCTCCCTTTTGCAGCCTGCCATCTCCTTGGCATTTTCAGTGAGGGCTACCCTCACTGGACGAGAAGCTGGATATGAGTCAGAGTGCTCTTGTTGCCAAGAAGGCTAACGGCATTTTGGGTTGTATAAGTAGGGGCATTGCCAGCAGATCGAGGAACGTGATCGTTCCCCTTTATTCGACATTGGTGAGGCCTCATCTGGAGTACTGTGTCCAGTTTTGGGCCCCACACTACAAGAAGGATGTGAAAAATTGGAAAGAGTCCAGCAGAGGGCAACAAAAATGATTAGGGGTCTGGAGTACATGACTTATGAGAAGAAGCTGAGGGTGGGATTGTTTAGTCTCCAGAAGAGAAGAATGAGGGGGGATTTGATAGCAGCCTTCAACTACCTGAAGGGGGGGTTACAAAGAGGATGGAGCTCAGCTGTTCTCAGTGGTGGCAGATGACAGAACAAGGAGCAATGGTCTCAAGTTGCAGTGGGGGAGGTCCAGGTTGGATATTAGGAAACACTATTTCACTAGGAGGGTGGTGAAGCACTGGAATGCGTTACCTAGGGAGGTGGTGGAGTCTCCTTCCTTGGAGGTTTTTAAAGCCCAGCTTGACAAAGCCCTGGCTGGGATGATTTAGTTGGGAATTGGTCCTGCTTTGAGCAGGGGGTTGGACTAGATGACTTCTTGAGGTCCCTTCCAGCCCTGATATTCTATGTGTCTATGATTCTACCCCAGGCACACCAGGTCACATCCCCACTGCTCTTTCCCCCCTTAGCTCCTCCAGAGAGAAAGATAATGGTGAGCATTTCTTGTCTTATGCAATCCACTATGGATGTTCTCCCTCTCCTGAAGGAAGGTCAGGTCTACATTAAAAAGTTAGGTTGACAACGCTACATCTATCAGGAGTGTGAAAAATCCACAGCTTTGAGCGATGTAGTTATACTGACCTAACCCCCCATGAAGACAGTGCTAAGTCAATGGAGTAATTCTTCCTTCCACCTAGCTACCACTTCTTGGGGAGGTGGGTTACCCACACTGAGGGGTGAACCCCTCCTGGTGGTATAGCGAGTGTCTACTCTGAAGCACTACAGCAGCACAGCTGCAGTACTGCAGAGTTTCTAGTGAAGACAGCCGTACGCTCCCCTTCTGTGAAACTGTCAGGTGACATTTAAATGAACGTTGTTGTTTTTTAGTTATACACATAGGTATTGATACTTTTTCCATTTCTAATTCCACCTTCTGGAAATGAGGTTTAGTGATACCATCAGGATTTTGGTTGCTTTCTCTTCAGAGCAGGATGGCTTACTGCTACCAGAATAGTTCAGTATGTGGCTCCATTTGCCTGGCTGCAGGGAATGCAGCATGCCAACGTTTCAGTCCCAAAGACCCGGGTTGGAATTTGATCATGGGCTGACCTTAAGATCTATCCCTCACAGAAGCCCTAACCCAAGTGGATAGCTTCCAAAGCTTTAGTACACTGATGTGTACTTCAGTAATACTGTTTATTCCCTTCAAATTTAAAACGTTTGCAAGGAAGTCTTTCACCAAAGCTGAGAGACTTTAGCAACTAATTTAACCCATGATGGTTAGACCAGACTGCTGGACATGAACAGTCTGAGAAAAGAAAATTTCATTCTCACCTGGGAATTTCCTTTGCACGGCCAGAAGTCTGTATAGTTAAGGGCTCTTAGTAATGAATATCCTTTTGAGAGGGGATTCTCAAACTGGGGGTCGGGACCCCTCAGGGGGTCGTGAGGTTATTATGTGGGGAGGGTCGCGAGCAGTCAGCCTCCACCCTAAACCCTGCTTTGCCTCCAGCATTTATAATGGTTTAAATATATATAAAAAGTGTTTTTAATTTATAAAGCGGGGGGGGGGGGGGAGTTGCACTCAGAGGCTTGCTATGTGAACGGGGTCACCAGTACAAAAGTTTGAGAATCACTGCTTTTGAGGAAGGGATAACTACATATTAGCGCGTTAAAAGTTTATTAGAGACTTTCCTACCAAAGGGCTGTATATCTACAGAGAACAAGAAGTCTATTTTGTAGGGTTTTGAGAATGTATGTACTGAAGGCCCAGTTGCTGCCTTGAAGTTTCTTTGTATGTATGCAGTGTTGTAGCCATGTTGGTCCCAGGACATTAGAGAGACAAGATAGGTAAGGTAATAATTGGTCCAATAAAAGTTATTACCTCACCCACCTTCTCTCTCTCTCTAGTTTCCTTGGATGATGGGATAGATAGGCCAAACTAAAAAGTCACTTACATGGCCAAGTGTATGGCAACATAATGGGCTACCACATTAGCTTTATTAGGTCTTGTCTACATGGGGAAATGACAATGGTATGACCTAAGGTGTGAATTTAAAGTGGTATAAACTCCTGTGTGGACACTTTTTTCAGTATCAACTCTAGGTGACTGGGAACAGGTTTAAAGCTCAACAAAAAACATTTATCAAAATAAGTGCCCACGCAGGGGTTTGAACCAGTTTAACTTAAATTGTCCTTTTAACAGATATAGCTAGGCCAGGGCAATCTTCCCATATATAACAGGCCCTAGACGCTGAAATGCAAACCTTAAACCAGGCTCAGCCTTTGATGGGGGTAACTCCCCCTCCCCCAAACAGGACTGCTGAGCAACAAAGCACTAGACAACATTATTAACTTTTCATAGGTTTTAGTTCTGTGCAGATATTTTGATTACACTTCTAATATGCAGGGAGTGCTGCTCAGCCTTGAGGTTCTTGAGACTTCCACGAAAGGACTACAGTACTTCCTCTTGTATCCTAAGCAAGAGGTTTGAACACATGATTAAGTTTTGATAGAAGTGTAATAGTCTTACATTAGCATGGTTCTCAGCTTCAGGAAGTCATTGTGTTCTGGGTTCTCCACTTCAACTACACCCCATGGGTAGAGACGACCTCTAACTTTTTTACCTTTGGCTTCAATCAACTGATTGGATCCCACTACACAAAATGGGATACTGACCTGAAAAATCAAGAGTCACCAAGAATGAACTAGAAACAAAATATAACCAATAATAAATTCAGTTTCACTAGACTTTGCATAAAAAAGCAATAAGTAGTAGTTTTATGTAGTACTTTTCATCTGTAGTTCTCAAAATAATTTACAATGAATGACAAGAATCATAATCCCCATTCTTCAGACGGGGAAACTTGGGCACAGAGTTACAGTGACTTACCTGAGGTCAGACAGCAGCAGGTCAGTGGCAGAGCCTGGAACAGAATCCAGGTCTTGTTTTAAAATTAAAATCTTGTTTAAAAATATATTCACCTTGGAAAGTCTGGTAAAACATGATACATCATTTCTAGCTCAAAAACTATCCATCACAACTACTTCTAATCTAAAAAACTATTCTTACCTTCAGGAGCTTGGTCTGTTCTTTAAAATCTTCATCCTCATCTGATTCTGCATCAGGCAGGTGATAAATCTTGATGCCATGTTGTTCAATTTCATCCAGAATCTGAAAGAGTATATCAGGAATGAAGGTAATATACATGACAAATCAATGCTTTAACTTGCAAAGTAAACTAATTGCACAAGAACCATGTCCAAAGAAAATCTAGATTTTTAAAAATCCTAATTACTTGCCTAATTTTTTTTTATTTTTGTTTTAAAATAAAGGCCATAGTTGGAGAGAATGATTGTAAACGGACTGAACTATCCTGAGTTGTTCTAAACACCCACAAAAATTACTTAATCCTATCATACCAATATATAAATCTTGCCGTCAAATTTGAGACAAATGACAATTCTGTTCCTTCCAATTCCACCATGTTAGCGTTTTGTAAAATTCCTGTCTCTTTCTTGGAGAATTCAGGTTTACATTGTAGAGAAATACACATAAATTTACCCCAAAAACTATAGCACTGATTAATGTAGCAATTGTGCATAGTGAGGCATAAACCTTTGCAATTAATTCACTAGTGTGTTTATCACTGCTACAATACCATTTTGAGATTATGAAGTGAGTATGAAAATAGTAATCTCTAAAGTTTGTTCATAAAATTTGTTTAAAACTATTGCAAGTGCAATATCCCCTTCCCCATTTAATATCCCTCTCTAAGGCTAATGTCTACACTGGCAATTGAATGACAAGTTTTTTGTTTTTCCAAAGGTGTTTAAACCCCTCTTCATTCCCCGGCAAAGGACAAAATTTTTGCCATGGCAAGTGCCAATGTGAACAGCGTGTTGTCAGCAGAAGCGCTCTCCAGCCAACAACGTGAACACCACGGGGGGGGGGGGAGGGAGGGGAGCAGGGGGGGGGAAGAGAGAGAAGAGAGAAGTTTTTTGTTGGCAGGAGAGCCAACAAACAGCAGCTACATTGCGCGACTTTTAGCAGCATGGCTGTGTTGACACAGCCATGTTGCTAAAAGCTGTGTAGTGTAGACATAGCCTTAGGATATGCTGGCTACAACTAGCCTAAGTGTTACCTTCTTTGCTCAACACACATTACTTACATTTTGGAAGGATTTACAGAATGAGTTGAAGTTTTAAATTTAAGAGTGGTGGTTGGGTCACCAGGGCCTCTTTAACAAGTTCATTACACTTTGCATTGTAAAACTCAAACATATATAATCAGCTCTTGCTTGATTTAAAAATTAAAGAGTAAAACTTAAAAGCTCTTTAAAGCTATAAGCAGTGGTGAGCTGGAGCCGGTTCGCAAGAACCGGTTGTTAAATTTAGAAGCCGGTGTAGAACCGGTTGCTAAAGGGGCAGGCAGGTGGGCAAACTCTGGCCCGCAGGACCGTCCTGCCCTGCCTGCCTGAGCTCCCAGCTGGGGAGGCTCCCCCGGCCCCTCCCCCCTAGAGTAGTAGTGGGGCTCTGGCGGCTATTTAAAGGGCCGGGGTGGTAGAAGCAGCGGGAGCCCCGGACTTTTTAAATACCCCTGGGGTAGCGGGGGGCTCCAGGGGCTCTTTAAAGGGCCCTTGACTCCAGCTGCCTCTGCACCTCGGTCCTTTAAATAGCCACCAGAGCCCCACCGCTTCCCCAGGGCTCCGGGGTAGCAGCAGCAGCTCGGGGCTCTGGGGGCTATTTAAAGGGGCCGGGGCTCCCCTGCTTCTACAGCTGCTGCTGCTACCCCGGTGGGGGTGAGGGGGGGAGGAGGAGGAGAAACTTGTGGGTTCTGAGGGGGGCAGTTGGGGGCAGGACGTGGGCTGGGGTCAGATGGGTGGGAGACAGGTACGTGGGGCTTGTACTGTACTCACTGCGCGATTCCCTATTGGGTCTTCAGCGGTGGGTCCTTCACTCGCTCTGGGTGAAGGACCTGCTGCCAAAATGCTGCCGAAAACCCGGAGCGAGTAAAGACTGCCCCCCCTGCTGCCAAAGTGCCACCGAGGACCCAGTAGGGAACCAGTTCTTAGGATTTTGGAGCTCATCACTGGCTATAAGGATCTGACACTGTGTCTAAGAAGGGGTGGAATAAACTGGTACCAACCAGTGGGGGTAGGGAGTGTCAATACATAAAGAAAGTGATAACATATGTTAAGTGTGTGATTTTTAACTGTTTAAATGTGTTTATGTTTAAGTGTTTAAATGATAATGGAGTCACCTACTTTAAATAAGCATTAGCACTAGCAAACAAACTTATGTTCTTGTGTTAATCGATTGCTTCAGTCAGCCAGCCCCAAAATTCTAAAAATTATTTTATAATTTAACACTAGTGTGCATAGCCAATCAGAGCATTGCTGAAATTTTTTTTTTTTTTTTTTTTTTTTTTTTTTTTTTTTAAGGATAATACCCCAATCAAAACAAGGATCAGAATCCTCAGGATGCCAAAGACTGTGGGTGTTTTCTGGCAAATTTTAAACCACGGTACACCAGGCCTGTACAGCATCATGTGGGAGAACAGCACTTTTCTTGGCTGAAGTCTCCCTGCTTGCCTACACTAGTGTTATTAGTAGCCAACATTAATATACTTTAATGCAAACAAAATTAGAACTTACCCTTTTCTTTAGCCTTTCCCGTTCCTTCAGAGTAAGTGTATCAGCTTTTGCAATTACAGGTACAATATTCACTTTGTTGTGTATGGCCTTCATAAACTCAACATCCAAAGGTTTAAGACTAAAAATAATGTTGAAGTTTTAGAGAGTGTCAGGTATTTAAATGCCTAATTTATTTTTACACCAAGATGAACATATACACAATCTCACAAAGATGAGGGTTTTTTCCAAACACAATTCTTAAAGTTTCCATTTTCAACAATTCTAGATTGTCATCCCAAACATCCCCCACTTCTCCCCAAAAGGGTAAATTCACCACCTCTAATAGTGCTATGTAACGCTTTCGATATGATCTACCGGTCTTGTTTTTCAAAACTTAGTGAGCACAAATGCTTACAAAGCAAAAGTTGTCCAAAAAGAAAAAAAAAAAAATTGCATAGATACCTACCCATGACCAAACGGTGAAATGAAGTAGAAGCAACAGTGTACCCGGTTATCTACAATATGCCGCCTGTTCAAGCCACTCTCATCATGCAAATACCGCTCAAATTGCTCATCAATATAAGAAATGATGGTCTTAAAACTGTAAGAAACATGTGGATTAATATAGTTATGCTGACCATGTAGATGCTCACGCTCCATATTCTGAAGAGGGGTTTTGTAGTAATTTTTCAAAGAAAAACTAACACACCAAGTTACCCTTTAACCAACCAACTTACTACCCCTCAAGTATTGGGGCAGTGAAAAGAAGATACAAGATTGGAGACCACAGCAGTATAGACTCTTGGATGTTAGGCAAGTCAAACTCCTGTGTTAATGATTTTATACATACATACATACATACATACATACACACACACACACACACACAAAGGGTAGTAAAAAAAATAAAATAAAAAAAAAAATCAGTACTATATTTTATTCCTCTAGTGACTTTCTACTGAGATTTCCTCTTGTGTTAATATTAAACAGATGTTCAAGATACTCTTGACTTAAACGTTCCAATTCAGTTTGGGGGGAAAAAAATAAGTCAGCCTTGGTGGTGCAGTGCCATGCAACAGAGCTGAGAAAATGCATCCAATTGCTTATCACATCTATGTCATAATGAATCAGTTCATTTGATCATAAATATCAGATTCTGTTCACTATGGAAGGGAAGAATTTAATTCCTCTGTTACATGTTCATCAATTGTAAATATCACACACTGAACAGATCTGGTATTATTGGTTTATAGCTAGGCAGACAGATGGAAGAAATACTAAAACCGTATGGTGGCTATACATTCTAAAATGTTGGCATACATAACTATAAACATAAGTTCATATGGAGAGTAATTGCTAGTGCCTACGAAGGAGCTTTGAGAAATTCCAGTTATATTTATGGACTGACCTTTATTTCCAAAGCTTTTTTTACATTTACTTAAATTTTTGTAATAGTAAGAAATAAAGCTCAGCTTTAAGTCACTTATACAAAATTTAAGACTATTTATTCCCACAACAGATTTGCACTAGCAGTTATGCCTGCTTTTAACATGGATATGCTATATGCTCAGAGGTAAGAAAGCAGTACTGCACTGCTATTATTGTCTGCCCCCTTGCATATAGCTTATATTGCCTATCCAAACTGTCTCTGCTCTTGCAAGAGACCAGATACGCCCGACCAAACTTCCTTCTAATTCCATATCGGTGGCTGAGGGATGGACTAGCTACATTAGCCATTGTCCACTTCATTCACCTATCAACAGCAAGAAACAACACTTCTGCAAGTCTTACCTCTACATACAGTACAGAGAGTGTCTTATGGTCATCTCTCCACTAAGTCAAAGAACCGCAATCTACCTCAGCCACACTCCAGAATATGCATTGGCTGCAGTAAACTATAATTAAACCATCTTGGGTTCACCCATAACATATTTGACCAGCAATAGGTCAGTTAAAGTTGTATGAAGAAATCTGACACTATTTAATTTAAAAATATTTAAAACTCAAAAATAAATATTTGTATTTAATGTTTATCTTTGCCTTTAACTGCATCTTAAAAATGTTTGCCAGGGAATTACTTATCATTTCTCTCCAGTACCTTTTAGAGATGATTTTTTGTTTATTTTTGAAAATCTGAATGGGAGACGATTACACTTAGCATATGAAACTTGGGAGGCATGAGGCTTGACTGAGGGCTTGTGTACACTTACCAGGGGATCCACGAGTGGCGATCAATGCATCGGCAGTCGACCACAGATCGCTCTCCCGTCGACTCCTGTACTCCACTGGATTGAGAAGAGTAGGGGGAGTCGATGGGAGACCATCTCCCATCGACATCGCGTAGTCTGGACCCCGTGGTAAGTAGATTTAAGGCTACATATCTACACTACGGGGGGAGTCGATTTAAGATACGCAAATTCAGCTACGTGAATAGCGTAGCTGAATTCGATGTATCGCAGCCGACTTACCCCGCTGTGAGGACGGCGGCAAAACCGACCTCTGCGGCTTCCCGTCGATGGCACTTACTCCCACCTCCGCTGGTGGAGTAAGAGCGTCGATCCCAGGGAGGTCGATTTCTACCCGCCGATTCAGGTGGGTAGTGTAGACCCAGCCTAAGTTACGTCGATCTGAGTTATGTTACTCATGTAACTCAAATCGTGTGGCTTAGATCGACTTTTCCCTTTAGTGTAGACAAGGCCTGAGTTAGGATAAATCAAGATGTGGGCTTTTTCTTTTGTATTTCCAGCACCTCTGCAGGCATGATAGTTCATCTCTTTCTGTAAGAGTGGGGAATTTGAACATTTTGTACCAAAAAAAGATGGTATGAACCATTTTCTAATGAAGTTCTGCTGAACTGCTTGCTGCTATTTTATGATCCAAGTCCCACTTCCCATCTTAGTCATTTTCAAGTAGAAAGAGTACATAATGGGCTGCACTATAGCTCACTTAAAGCCTTGCAAATTCCTTATTCGTTTTAAAAAGCATGAAAATAAAATTGGAATTAGGTGACAAAGCTCAGAACATAGAAAAAAAAGGAATTTCACCCTATTTATGAAGGATTGTGTGGGGAAGATTAATTAATTTCTATATTTATTTTGTTACTGGGTTATTTGAGCTAAAGTAAGTGACAGATCTATTTATTAGTGTATCTTTAAGACTGTCATGGGCATGCAGAGATCATGGTTGGGCACTTTTACTATAGTTTAGTAAATCTGAATAAGTTAATAATTCCTTTAACAGGTCCTTGAAAGTCACCAGCAGCCAAACCCTAGTCACTCACCGTCTTTTATTTTGTAATTAAGTTATTTAAGTTACTCTGTAAAATGCAGATTTTTCCTAAAGGCGGCAAGATTTTCTTCCAGTATTGTAGTTTTATAAAAACTTCAATATTCTTGCTTTAATCTCATCATGTATGTTAATTTTATAAAGAGCTATAAAACCCACACACAATAAAAAGTAGTGCTGATTTACTTCACTCCAATATACCGCATGCCCAGAACTTTAAAGGCAAGTATAACTTCACGAGTCAAGCGAATGTTAGGGTATCATACCTGGCAGGAGCTTATGATTATCAAGGACTGTGCAAAACACTGGGCACTACAGAACAGTAATTTTATCAGAGTGCTAAAATACTCTTTATCCTGTTAGTCTGGAACATACACAATCAATTTGTAAAAAGAAGGATTTTTAAAAAACACACCCCTAAACGAGACCCCTTCAAAGCAATAAAGCAAGCCTGTCTTTCTGAAGTCACGTTTCAGATTCAACACTTCAAATACATAAATTAATAAAAAGATAAATACTTTCATAATTCAGTTATTGTATGTTACAACAAACTGCGTTTTATGTTGTAATATAGTACCTAAAAGTGCCATTACTGGTTAACTGCCATGTGGTTTAGATGGAACTACTATAGGGAAGGGGTGCATAACTGGTTGAAAAAACACTCTCAGTACCAACGATTCATTGCCAAACTGGGAGGATGTATCTAGTGGGGTCCTGTAGGGGTCACCCCCAGGTCCAGTACTATTCAATATTTTCATTAATGACTTGGGTAATGGAATGGAGAGCATGCTTTTAAAATTTGCAGAGGACACCAAGCTGGGAGCGGTACAAACCCTTTGGAGGACAGGATTAGAATTCAGAACAACCTTGACAAACTGGAGAACTGGTCTGAAATCAACAAGTTAAAATTCAATAAAGACAAGTGCAAAGTACTACACTTAAAGGAAAAAATCAAATACACAAATACAAAACAGGGAATAACTGATTAGACAATAGTTCTGTTGAAAATAATATGGGGGTGAGAGTGGATCACAAATTGCATATATGCCAACAAGGTGACGCAGTTGCAAAAAAGCACTACTATTCAGGGGTGTGTGTTAACAGGAATGCAGTATGTCAGACACTGGAGGTAATTGTCCTGTTCTACTTGGCATTGGTGAGGCCTCAGTTGGAGTACTGTGTTCCGTTCTGGGCACTACACTTTAAGGCAGATATGGACAAATTGGAGAAAGAGCAGAGGAGAGCAACAAATATGAAAAGGTTTAGAAAACCTAGGAGGAAAGGTTAAAAACCTGGGCAGGTTTAGCCTTGGAGGGGAGGCGGGGGGGGGGGGGGGGGGGAGGGGGGGGGGGGGAAATGAGGGGAAGCTGATAATCTTCAAATATATTAAGGGGTGTTATAAAAAGGACAGGGATCAATTGCTGTCCATGTTCATTGAAGCTAGGACAAGTAGTAATGGGCTTAACCTGAAGCACAGGAGATTTAGATTAGATATTAAGGAAAACTAACACTAAATATAGTTAAGTACTGGAATCAGTTACCCAGGGAAGATTGTGGAATCCCCAACAAGGGAGGTTTTTAAGTTAGACAAACACTTGTCAGAGATAGTCTAGATATACTTGGTCCTGCCCCAACACAGGGGGATGGGTTTGGATGACCTCCAAAGGTCTCTTCCAGCCCTACATTTCTGTGATAGTGCTATGTGCGCAATGTACCTGTACTTCAGCGATTTAGTTCTGAGAAAAGAATATGAAAATGAACTTTAAAGAATCCAAAGAGAAACTTAAATCCTCTTTTCTATAGGTCAATAAACCCTTTACATACATACCAGTCCCGACAATTGATGGCATCACCATATCCTGGTGTATCTACCACTGTCAAACGGAGCTTAACACCCCTTTCCTCGATTTCAACTGTTGAAGCTTCGATCTGCACAGTCCTTTCAATTTTTTCTATAAAACAGCAAGCTTGATCTTAAAAAGAAATCTCATAAACAGTTAATACTGAGGCTAGATCAAGAATAACCAGCAAGTGGAACTATTTAAGAGGCTTTAGTCTACTAATAACCTTATTCTCGGGGTCACATGACATCAGAAGCAGACAACATTTTCCATAGATGTGTTTTCTCAAGACATCTGAGGATGTGTACTGTTTCTTTAAATCTGTAGCAGAAAGCCAGGCAGGAAGGGCTGGGGATGAGTTTAGATAGAACAAGAAACAGACAGTAGCTTTAGGAGTACTTTTATTTTTATAGGGAAGGTCCTTTTCCATTGTTGGAAGAAAGTGACAGACATGCCACATGACATGCTGAGCTAATGAAAATGAGTCACTCAACAAAAAGCAGTGGAACAGCAATGCAAATAGGACCAAGATTCCCAGAAGAGGGAAACGAAAAATATCCATTAACAGTTTCAAATTCCTTTGGCAGAAATGTGGCAGGTCTATGACAAATAAGAATATAGGATAGATAAAGTCTGCATACCCAGTGGAAGCATGTGCAGAAAAAAAAAAAAATTAGCAGTATGTCTATCAAGGCAAGAGGCCAAGTGATGCCCATACTTAGAATTTCTCCAAGGGAGGTATTATGAGAATTTTCTGCATCTTTGTTCAAGTTGACTTTATTTTCAACAAGACTTCTGTCCTCCCTTCTTCCTGTGCCATGGTGACATTTTTTCCAAAGAGAACTGGGCAGACTCTTTGGCACCATTCAGCATCATTCCTCACTTGACCATATGGGCTCATTAACAGATGCAAGGGGCTCACGTTCCCCAGGGGGGAAGCATACTGCCTCCCTAGCACTCATAATGTGAATAAGCAGCAACTGGGGCTCTCCTGCCAAGACAGTTTGAATACTGTTTGGAGTATTCCAGTCACAAATTCCTATCACAGCTACAATAGCAGATATATTCAACCATATTTGGAAAAGAGACGACTAAGGGGGGATATGATTGAGGTCTATAAAATCATGACTGGTGTGGAAAGTAAATAAGGAAGTGTTTTTACTCCTTCTCATAACACAAGAACTAGGGGTCACAAAATGAAAATAGGAGGTAGGTTTAAAACAAACAAAAGGAAGTATTTCTTCACACAACACACAGTCACCCTGTCGAACTCTGCCAGAGGATATTGTAAAGGCCAAGACTATAACAGGGTTCAAAAAAAGAACTAGATAAATTCATGGAGGATAGGTCCATCAATGGCTATGAGCCAGAATGGGCAGGGATGGTGTCCCTAGCCTCTGTTTGCCAGAAGCTGGGAATGGGCAATAGGGAATGGATCACCTGATGATCACCTCTGGGACATGTGTCATTGGCCACTGTTGGAAAACAGGATACTAGGCTAGATGGACCTTTGTCCTGACCCAGTATAGGGCTGTTCTTATGTTATGTTCATTCACACTGAAAAGACATTGGGAAATAAAAATGTTTACCGGCTGCTCCTGGGATTATCCTTTCTGGGTAGAGATCTGTCAAGAACAGGCTGTTTATTAGTGTAGATTTTCCCAATCCAGATTCACCTGTGATTCATTTTGAAAATATGCTGATCATAAATATGTTCTAAATAATTAACATTTCAGAACTGATATACAACATCTGATTATAAATATTTTTCTTGCCTTAAATGTAACCAAGTCTTTCAAATCGTGGATTAAACTGACATGGAGTGTTAATGACATAGTCAAGCCGCTATTACGCACTTAAAGCAGGAGTTCATTTTATATATTCCAAATTTTTAGCACATAAGCTCTAAGTAAAGCTTGATATTTGAAGATTTACATGTAAATCTGTTAGAGCTCTAATTTTTAACTGACCTTAAGTTCATAGTCTGAGTCTTATGATTTTTCAGTCTACTGTAGCTTTTAAGCTAAAAGTTGTAGTGAAAATTTTGTATATAGTAAGAGTTTGGAGTACATCTGAGATTATGTAATAAGTGTCACTGACCAGAAAAAGTTACTGGTATTCATCACAATCGAATCTTTGTGCCATGATTAGCCAATGGAGAATGCAATTATACCTGCTACTTATGTTGTCTGATATGGTATGCAGAAGCCTTTTTAAACTGTTACAGAGAGGCGTACAACACTACCTTTTGGCATATGCACCGAGTAATGTTTCCTGTAATTGAAGGCTAACACAATGTGTGATTAATAGGTTTGCTAGTTCAGAGCATTTATGTTGCATCAGAAAAAAAGATCTTCAACAAATGAATGGCTACATATTTGAAGACCAAGATCTTTGACACTATAGCCATTTGCTTTGATGAAGACCCAGACCTCTGTCAAACTGCTCAGCTTCTGATGTAGCCAAACTGTTTCAAAGGGGGAAGTGGTGGGGAGCATCTTTGACAATGTATCTGACTGATTTGTCAAAGAACCTGTTCTTCATTAAACTGGTCAACAGAACTGATCCATCAATAAATAAAAATGAAAAATGAGTAAAAGATGGGCCAGTCAATCCCCCGGGCTATATGACCAATGACACTGATCAAACACTGATGTGATGACTGAATAAGAAGACCAAAATGGAAATTAAAAACTATAACAAAATGAAAAACCCAACCAGCTAAATAGTTGGTCAAATGTTTTAGAAAAATGGCCATTTTTCAAACTGAAAAATTACAATCAGTTCCTATAGTCAACTGATTCAGGAATGGAGCTTGCTGGCTGAACAGTTTCACTGCAACAGGAAAGCCATGATTTTTATTGATGGAGTTTACCACTGCTTGAAACTGGGCTAAGTTCCACACTAAAACAAACCACAGTTTTCCTTATCTACTTTAAAAGTTTGAGTAAGTGCAGCTACATTGGATGCTGACCACCGATTAATGAATTTGGGGCTAATCCCAAGCCTAGACAAGGCCATAGTTTAGTGCTTGAAACCTTAAACTGGTCAATTAACACAAGCTTCCTTTTGGTTTAACATGGCCAAGCAGCCATGACAATATAAATGTCAGCTTGCATTTTCATGAATCAGCCAATTTGTCTACACCTGGATAATTTGGACAAGCAATAACGGAAGCTGTCATTGAAATAGGGAGAATTAGGTTCAGAACCATATCAGCATACACAGCTTTTAAGAAAATTTATCCCATCCCAGTTTCCTGAAAATGAAGAAATTTGACTTTAAAAAATAAGATTATAGGTCAAAATAATAAAGACATTCAATATGATCCACAACAGAAGAAAAAGTTAAATGACTATCCTTGTTTACCTATACATATCTGAACAAAAGAAAGACACATTCAGGCCAAATTGCTGAAATAATCAGAATTCTGAACACCGTATATACTCGTTCATAAACCAAATATTTTTTGTTAAAAAAAAAAAAAAAAAAAAAAAAAAAGACTCAAAGAGCGGGGGTCAGCTTATAAACAGGTCTACACCAAAATTTGATGATTTTAAACTATACGGAATCATTGAATTGAATATCTAATACATTGTAGTTTTGTTTACCTGGAGCGTCTGCAGGCATGGAGCCCCTCAGCTCCCTGAGGTTGGCTGTGGTTCGCTGTTCCCAGCCAATGGGAGCTGTGGGAAGTGCCACTTCCCGCAGCTCCCATTGCCTGGGAACGGCAAACCGTGGCCACAGGGAGCTGAGGGGCTCCATGCCTGCAGATGCTCCAAGTAAACAAAACGTCCCACCAGTGGCTTACCCTGACAGGCCAGGAGCCAAAGTTTGCGGACCCATTTATTGATGTCAATACTGCAGCCTTTTAAAGTTGCAAAGCCTTTGTTTAGTGGACTAGATTGGCTTAAAAGGAATACTAAAATAGCAGTGCCGCAGATCTGCATGACATTTGACCTATGCATTTCACAAAATGCTACGCCTTACAAGCCAATCAGAAAAATACAATGAATGATAGTACTATAGCACTGGTGTCAGCCCGCTACTATGTAATTTGATCTCTTCATCCATTTCTACCAATGGACCTCATAAGTCTCGAGCCAATATGAAAATATAACGTGCAGAATCGATGGAATCTCTAATAAAATTGAAATAGCCGGTTATCCCTACAGACATGCCAATCTCCAGGACTGCTTTGAAACAAAGAATAATAATTTGACAGTGAAAAAGCAGGTGGCATTCCTATATAAAGTCCTACAAAATCTATAACTACAATAATAATAATCTATTTTCATACTAGTATTTAAAATGAACAACGGTGAAATCAAAAGAGAAAGGTCTTCTTATCATGCAGCGTTCAAACTTAAAGTTGTTGAATATGCAGATTCAAACAATAATTGCGCCGCTGCTTGTGAATTCTGTATCAATGAGAAGCAAGTAAGAGACTGGCGAAAAAACAACACACTAAAAGACATGCCAAGAAGCAAGAAAAAATTTCCAACAAGGTGTGCTTCATTTCCTGAGCTAGAGAAAGATCTCAATAATTGGGCTGTTGAATGTCAACAAAATGGGTACATTGTCACTAGAACTGGAATTCGTCTGCATGCTCTGCAAATGTCGAAAGATGACAAATACAAGTCAGTAAAGCTGTCAATGTTTGTCACATCAGCGGGTTGGTTGGCGTACTCGCTTCATGAACTGTTATGGTCTCTGTCTTCGTCAGCGAACAAAGATAGCGCAAAAGCTGCCTAGAGATCTGGAAGAAAAAAAATCAAATCTTTCCAAAGGTTTATTATGAAATATCAAAAAGAATATGCATTTGAACTGTCACAAATAGGAAATATAGACGAAACACCAATGACATTCGATCTCCTGAGCAACAGAACAGTAACCAGTCTGGTGAAAAAACAGTTTTAATTAAAGCCATGAAAAAATCCATTTTACGGAGGTTTTATCATGTTTGGCAAATGGACCAAAGCTCCCTCCTGTTATTTTTAAAAGAAAAATCTTGCCTAAACACATGAAATTTCCTGCTGGTGTCAACACATGTGCACACAAAAAGGGATGGATGGATGGAAGAAAGTGGGACTATTGATTGGCTGGAAAAAGTGTGGAATAAGAGACCAGGGACACTTTTCAAGAAACCTGCTATGCTCGTTTGGGATATGTTCAGGGCACACAAGACGGATGAGATGAAAAATGTGGCCAAAAATATGAAAACTACTTTGGTGTAATACCTGGAGGCTTAACTTCAGTTCTACAACTGCTTGATATCTGCCTGAACAAACCCTTTAAAGACAGGCTATGCAAAATGTGGTCTGAATGGATGTGCTCAGGCATGGTGAAGTTGACAAAAGGCGGGAATCTTATGAAGCCCAAAATCAATCTGGTCGCCCAGTGGATCAAGGACGTGTGGGTGTCCATTCCCTTGGAAATGGTAGAAAAATCATTTAGGAAATGCAGTATCAGCAATGCACTCGACGGGTCAGAAGATGATGCCATATTTGATGATGACAACAGAGGCTGAGGATGAGAAGGAATCTGAGTCTGAAGACAACACTGCCAACATCTACGATGACAATGTAGGTGTAGCTGTGACTGAAGCAGAGTTTAATGAACTGTTTGGTGAATCAGAGACTGATTCAGACTTCGAAGGATTTTAAGACTTTTTAAAGTCTCATATTGTTCTAAGTTACTTGTTTTAAATATTCATTTACAGATTATAAATATTGACTGTAATTTTGAAGGTGAATACATATTTGTTAGGTTATTATAACAGGAGGTTTTGTGTTAGATTGCAATAAAATAATTCTAGCAAAACTTTTGAGTGTTTCTTGTGATGCCAGCTTTTAAAATATAGCAGGGGTCAGAAAACTTTGGCTCCCGGCCCGTCAGGGTAAGCCACTGGCGGGTCGGGATGTTTTGTTTACTTGGAGCATCTGAAGGCACGGAGCCCCTCAGCTCCCAGTGTCCGCGGTTTGCCGTTCCCAGCCAATGGGAGCTCGGGAAGCGGCTTACCCTGATGGGCTGGGAGCCAAAGTTTGCCAACCCCTGAAATATAGGGTCGGCTTATGAAAGGGTCAGACAGTTTTTGCTATTTTTACCTAACCATCTTGGAAGGGTCGGTTTATAAACAAACGGGCTAATGAACGAGTATATATGGTAATTTCTTTTTAACTCCTCTACTGCCCCTGTACTTTCGCAAAGTATCATCCAAACTCTCCTAATACAATGCATTTCAATGAAGTTTTGTTGATTTCTCTAATTTTTCTCCTCAAATATCTTTATTTATACCTTAAAACTATTGGCAGATAGGTAACACAGTTAGCAATGCTATACCACACAGAAACTTTCAAATAAGTGTTTTCTCCTCTACTACTAATGTTGTCTTTTTTCCATTTGGCATACATGAATTTGCTTTGGAATGGAGCAGACACTGGGTTGTTTTGTTTAATAATTTATACATGACTCTATGCCAAAGCCATTTTACATAGTTGTATTTTCAGCTGATGTCACAGAGTTTTGGGAATTACGTTTTGCTGCAGCAGAGAAAATGTGTTTATAGTTCTCTTCAGTAATCCAAAAAATGTAAACAATTAATAGTAGACTTCAAAAAGGTTAAAAATAAAACCATAATTTGAGAATTAGATGGTTTCTTAGCAGATAAAGTTTTAGAAAGTAAACTGACATTTTTATATAAAAGCTGTTTAAATGTATCCTGTAAAGATTTTATCCAAAACAAAGCCAACAGAGCTGATGAAAACCCTAATTAGCAAGGAACAGACTTTCAATAGACAGTATAACTGATTTAAAGTTTTTTTAAATTCTCACCCTTGGTAATGCAAGCAGGCTCTCATGAATTATTCTAATAAAATGTGAAAAGCAAAGGTTTCCTAGCATTCAACTGTAAGCTACAAAAACAGGACAGAAGTAATGCTGTGGATGCTCTGCTGGTAGAAAACAAGGAAATAATTATGGGTTCGAGAAGAAGGTCTTTTATAAGTCTTGAGCTCTAGAATGATTACATCTCAGGGGTACATAAACAACCACTAATGGTTCAACCATCAAATAGTTCCATGACTCACAAGCCAACTCCTACAGACGTAATTAACAAAAGGAGTTTTTATTACTAGTAACTATGTGTGAAAGATGTAACCCAGCTTTGTTTTCAGATCTGGGATTAGGCTGCTGGGCTGGTAGGTTTTTTAACCACAGTTTTACTGGTAGTCTGGAATAGATGGATAGAATTCTGAAATGTCACTTTTCACTAAAAACATATTTTATGGTTGAGAACTAGTATGCTCAAAATCCAGAAATTCAGAAGTTATGGTTTCCACCGTAACAGGGATACATAAGCGTAATGTGTCTGAGTTAACCTTGACTTGGGAGCCTGGTGGGGAGTGAAGAGACAGTCTGAGGACTGCTGAATTGCAGAGTCACATGAGATGGTCAGTTTGGTATGAAAGGGTTTCTAGGGTTTCTTTTGACCTCTTCTGCTTGTACCACTAAAAGTGATCTATCTCAATTTAATGGCCTGTCAAGTTCCCATTTAAATGTACTTTAAAAAAAATAATAAATTGTACAGTTAATCATTTTATGCCTACAGACATTTTTTCCAAGTGAAATTGTATCAGTGTATACACTGCTGGGCATGCACAATACAATTACAACAAATAATGGAAAACTAAATGTGCAAAGATGGAATTTTAAACATTTAAAACTTGAACTCACTATGCTTGAAGAAAATTGGTGTAGTCACTACTACTCACTAACTGGCCACATGCTGAGTTTCATACTCCACCCATTTTTGCATTATCTGAGCACAATAAATAGTTCAAATAGGGATACACCTCTACCCCCGATATAACACGACCAGATATAACACAAATTCTGATATAACGTGGTAAAACAGTGCTCGGGGAAGGGGGGTGGGAGGGCTGCGCACTCAGGCGGATCAAAGCAAGTTGGATAGAACGCGGTTTCACCTATAACGCGGTAAGATTTTTTGACGCCCGAGGACAGCGTCATATCAAGGTAGAGGTGTATGTGAAAAAAAATGTTTTCCCAACTCAAAAAAGCAAATAAGATTTTTCTCATTTTTTTTTTTAAATCCACTTAAGCACAGAAAGCTTAAGTCTCAAAGGACAAAATAGGAGGAAGTAATGAGTACAAAAGGTGTGAGAAGACCTTCTCAATTTTATCTACAGCATTAGCTACCACACACATTCATGTTTGGATGTATTACTACTTATGTGGAACAGCTAACTCATTAACACATTAAAGATGATAATTAAATTAAAGTATACTTCAAACTACACACCTATACAGGACAGAACTGCTGGATGTTATATAAAGTATATGAAGACTTCCTTCATATGAGAAGTTTCATTGCATTCAGTCTAATCCCGTTTTCTAAATTCTAATTACAAGAGACTATAAAATATATTCTCTTACCAACCACCATGAGAGTGAACTCAAAGCCCTTTTTCACAGACTTCCGATGAACCTGGTTGGGAAGGTTTGCAAATCCAACATAGCCAGGAGTTTCTGGATTGGTAAATTGGGCAGGCGGTTGCTAAATAAAATAATCAGAAGATTATATATACTATAGGTTGAAATAATTGAGGACAGTTCTGAAGCTTGTAATTACAAATTAGAGACAGAGCTGGAAAATCTTTGAAGTCTTCAGTCTTTGTTGCTCACACTGTTCTCTACAGAAGAGGCACTCAAGTTTGAGTCACCTTGATTTAAAACAGAGGGAGCTGGCAGGAGTGTTCTCTGTAAAAGGCCCTCAGTTTTGGACTCCCCAACCTTCCGTCTGAAAGAACCCAAACCTGTTGGTCTGCATCACACATTGCAAGGCCTGCTTTTTCCACTCAGGCTTTAGGGAATGGAAGGGATTCATGATTTGTTTTTGGTTGTGACTTCACTGCTGATTTTATTTGCATTGTTTTTCTAAATAACTGTCAAAGGTGCCTGCAGTAAAATATAGGAATACTTTTGTATACTATATTTTTATAAATGTAGATACATAAATGACTGGCTGCACATAAATGACTTGCTGCTCTTCCACAATGTAAACCTAAAAACATTTACATATCAAAGTTTTCACTGACAAATTAGATAGCAACAACTTTATTACATCTATTTCATTTCCAGATTAAAATAAATGGCAAGTTTTTCCTCCAAGAGTTTAAATGAAACTGAAAATTCATGGGATGTGTTTCTCTCACTAATACTACTACATAATGTGCAGAAATGCACTACAGTTATGTTCATGCTACCATAATGGTTAAACAATTTTGAAGACAATTTTACAACACAGAATAGATTAACTGTGCTAAGTGAAAGTTTTCACAACTAGTGTAGTTTATTCCAACTAACCTTCCAGGAATTATAGTAAATTATATTCAAGATTATCCTCAGCAGACTATGATTTCTGTAACAATCATGCTAACTACTTTTAAAAATGTGTGGTGTTTAACACCATTTTAAAAGTGGTTGTGTGGATGGGACTTATACACATGCTAAGTCAAATTGCAACTCTACATTTCTAGTCAGTTCTGACACATACAACTAAAAAAAATTAAAAACTACCCGTGGCCTGATGATAATCTATTTGAGGTAGTATATTAGAGATCTTATAATAAAGCAAGGGAATTGACTTAATACAGGTGTCCTTATAGCCCAAATTAATCTGTGATCAGTTCATTAAAATCAGAAGGAAAACTAGAGGGTGCTCTGGAAAGGACTCAACTTTCATTTTCAATTTACAAATGTATAAACACATCCAACATTAAAGAATAGCAGAAAAAGTTTTCAGACATATTGGTTACCCTCTCCAAGCATACTACTCAAATACTCTACACTATTTGTGTCATTGCCAATAGGTTAATATGGGCCATTCTGATTTCTACTTGTGACATAAAATGTGTGGAACAAGAAATTATCTGAATCTTATATGGTGATTGTTACATTAATATGATCTTTTGGTTTAAATTCTCTATTGTTGCTTTTATAATCTTGCTTAAAGGATCTGTCAATCCCCCACCTTGCTTTAGGGGCAAAAGCCAACTAAACTGGTGCTCATCCTTTTCCTGAATGTTGCTGACTGCAAAACTAGGTACACAGTGGCAGAAGAGAAGTTCAAATACAAAACAGTACAATTGGAGTAAAGGGTTTGCTCAAGTGAGGGATATTACTTCAGTGGAAAAAAACTACATGGTTTCCCTTTATAACCTCCACAGGGAAACAACTTGCATAAAACACAGTGGTTTGCATAATTTCACCTGTTACCAAATGGTTCAAAGTTTATTTTCATTCATTTCTAAATTTGAAATATTCCATACACTTGACTGTGGACCTCACTCTAAAACTTTATATTTGGGAACGGTTGCACTAACTAAAAACCTTAATAAAAAACTATGCTTTTATCTTGTAATTAATGAAGATACAAATGCTGTTCTTACCTTGGCCATCCTTATGGAAGGTCAGCCACTCTGTGAACAAAATGTTTTTTAGTTTATTACAAACAGGATAATATGAAGACCAAAACACCTACTACAACCACCACTGTGCAATCAAATTTCAATTGTCTTGACAGTGAACAAGACAGAGAACGTTCTAAACTACTTGTATGTATCACCCAGCTTCTGAACCACCCCAAATGATTTCCTGCCAAATACCAATATTTTTATCTTTACCTTTGTCATTAAAATCTCACTCCATATTCAAAGACAAACACTGAATGCCTAACTCCAATTCTATTTACTTCATTGGAGGAAAAGTTAAGCCAACAGTGCGTGCTTCTGAAAATTCCACTCAAATTATATGAAATGGAAAAAAAAAAAAAAGCTTTTAAATCTGGAAAAATTGTAAAGTCTACACCTTTTACAAAAACCAACTGAAGCAAAACCTAAAGAAGAGTTCTGTGTAGCTCAAAATCTTTTATCGTACACCAACAGAAAAGCTAGACTAATAAAAGATATTACCTCACCTACCTTGTTTCTCTAAAAGAAACTATTAATAAAAATACATGCCCAAATTAGAATTTACAGGAAATTGCCTTTTCAGAATTCAAACAAAAAGCATACAGCTTTCTCTCCTCCCCCACATTTCTAAGTGTCCTGTAAATAATCATTAAAGGAAGAGATTCAACAACTTTGAAATGTGATAGGGTAGAAAAATTAGAGAAACTATTACCTCCACCTCTCTAATTGCAATGTCTACAACCCAATTCTACCATTTAAAATGCTGCTAAAATAATCTTTTTGCCTCACAGCTCTGCCAGCTCCGCCCCCAGTTTCTTCTTTAGCTCCCCTTTATCCACCACACCAAAAACTAATTTCTTGTCCTTACTCAGGAAAGGTCTGCATAATTTATAGCCCCACCCTACCAGGCTGACTCCCACCTTCACTATCATTGATGCCAACCTTGGTCACCCAATTCTCTGCTTGTTCTCCAACCACTTGCATTCCTTCCCCTATGCCACTCTTTAAAAGAAAAAGAAAAAACAAAACAAAAAAATGTAAACCACCACCTAATCCTCCTTCAAGTCCCTCAAAACTCATCTCTTCCATAATGTATATCATAATAACAGCTATACAGGTAGAGAACTGTGATGATTGCTACTGACTGCCTACAATATATCCCCTTAACCAAGATATAAACCAGAGGCCTTGACCCCTTGTGGTTACTAAACGTTCAATAGTAATTTTCACAAGAACAAGAGGTGTCAACTACAACTCCTTAGCAAATATTCTATTTTGGTAATTACCAGGGATTTCAGGAAGCAGATATATCCAAATTTGCTATCTGCCGAGCAAGAAGAGTGCAAATTTACCTGCCACAGTTAGCTCTACCTTCAGGACTGAATTACTGTTACACATTGTGTGTGTGTGTGTGCACGCATGTGTGAAGGAAATAGCCTGAGTGGCTTAGTGTAGGTCTACACCGCCCATCTTATAACGGCACAGCTGTGCTGCTACAGCTGTGCTTTTGTAAGGCACACAGCGTAGTCGCTATTTGTTGCTGGAAGAGAGAACTCGCCCGACGATAAAATAAAACACCAACGAGGGGTGGTATCTTAATCAACAGGAGAGTGGCTCCCACAGATGAAGCACTGCCCACACCACGTGCAATGGAAATCGTAGGCTGTGGGAAGCTGTGCCTCCCCAAACAGACTAGCCCACACTCTGCCTCCCCCCAGCCCTCTGCCCTGGCTGCTGTGCTGCCCCGGGGCTGGGGGTCGCTGCTGCCACAGCACACCAGGGCTGGGGGCGCTGTTGCTGTGCCACCCAGCACACTGGGGATGGGGGCCACAGTGGAGGTGCAGACGGAGAGGGTGAGGGGCGGAGCCTCAGGCACAAGGGGAGGGGCCGAGGTCTAGGCTTCCACAACGGCCAGGTCACCGTCCGCCTATAGTGCACACCAGCACTTTTTGTCATTAAAACGTTTGTTGTTCAACAGGGATGGAGGGTTTCCACACCCCTGAGCAACAAAAGTTTTAACAGTGAAAGTGCAGGGTAGACAAAGCCTAAGAAACAAAAGCTAGTGCAAAATATGACAGCGTGTTTATTAGGTGGAGTTCCATGCTAGAATTACATAACACCAGTGCTTCGCACTCTATGGTCAATGATCAATGGTCAACGATCAGTTTCCAAGTGGAATTCAAGGAGCTGGTTTAAAGTCCTACATTGTTTGAGATGTTAGTCAAGAGACTTCTACTCCTCAAGCTACACTGCCGCAGCTAGGATCAGAGGCAGTGCTCAGCTGACAAACTCTCAGTAAGAGAGAGGGAGTTACTAGCAGGGTGTTCTCAACTTTAGAAAAATCTTCTCCCTGTTGGTCCAGGGACTATATTGGCTTTCCAGGCACACTGCAAGGTCCATCTTTCCACCCATGCAGTTTGGGAGGGCAGGCTGTGGGTTGGAGGAATTTTATTATGGCTGGTTGGTGGAATGGGGTATTTATGTTTGCTGATGCATATTTGTATATTTATTGCTAAGGATAAAGAGTCCTGGAGATATTCATTGTGAAATTTAGATTGCAAACAGGTGCTTATTTTATAAATCTAAACAAAAAAATGTGGAGAGTTACTATTATATCAACTGCACAAAAGGCAAATTAAAAGACCTCTCCCTAGTAGTAACTTTCTCTTTAAATACTGTACAAGTAGGTCCAAGGGTACTGAATTACTTACGACAATGAATTACCTTCCATACAGATCTTCAAGAACTTCAAATATTAACTGATCAAATCTCAACACCCTTGTGAGTGGTTTCATTACCGCCACTGTACAGAGGAGGAAACTGAGGCAGAAAGAGGACTGTGTTATTTGCCCAGGATCACATTGCAAGTCCATGTCAGAGGTTTTGAAACAAAAGCACCTTGAATTTTCTGTTATAGTTATAGGATCACACTATTTTGTATCGAACACACTGTACTGTCTGGTCCAATCGATGCTTCTCTGCTGCAACCATCTATCCACTTAGGCTTCCTGTTGACCAGTGGTTCTCAACCAGGGTACACACGTACCCCTGGGAGTACGCAGAGATCTTCCAAGGAGTACATCAACTCATCTAGATGTTTGCTTAGTTTTACAACAGACTACATAAAAAGCACTAGTGAAGTCAGTACAAACTAAAATTTCCTACAATTATTTGTTTATACTGTTCTATATACTATACACTGAAATATAAGTACAATATTTATATTCCAGTTGATTTATTTTATAATCGTATGGTAAATATGAGAAAGTAAGCAATTTTTCAGTAATAGTCTGAGGTGACACTTTTTATGTCTAATTTTATAAGCAAGTAGTTTTTAAGTGAGAAGACACTCGGGGGTACGCAAGCCATATCAAACTTCTGAAAGGGGTACAGTAGTCTGGAAAGGTTGAGAGCCACTGCTATAGGCAACCAACACAGAAATCTTTCACAACAGGGAATACTGCATGAAAGCTGTTTTAATACTGTGATTAAGTTCTCTCATGCATGCAGCAATACATGAATTCATAAGCAGTTTCCAATTTGAGAGCATCCTAGATCTTCCCTTACAGCTGTTCTAAAACCCTATGGAAGACATTATACATTTGTCTTGAATGATCAAAGAGGAGGTTTGAGCACAGTTTGAACTAGGTTAACAATAGATAGATGTAATTTAATAGCAAAGCCACTGTTAGATCTCATTTCAAATGGAGATGAAGATAAGTAACTTGCTTTTCTTACACTTTAGATTCTGTTTATAAAAATTTCACACATGGCATAGAACGCTCTAACCTTACAGTTGCTCCATCTTCTTCTACTTGGTGTAATGAGCATTTTAGGCTGCAAGGCTCTTTACTACCTCCTTAACCCTGCTCTCTAGACACCTCTAATTTCCACCCCTATAGTCATCAGTCTCCAGCTGTAGCTCCCTATCTTCTTTCCTTTGCTCCATCCCTGAGACTAAGTCCTAGTCCCACCCGGTTCACAACCCTCACTTCCACAGCCCAGTAAATTCCACCCCTAACATCCTGTGAACCTACCCAGAGTTGCCACTGGACCTGAACTTCCCTCTTCAGCTAGAGTTTGAGCAGGTCTGTTAGTTCCACAATACAATACGAACTAAAGTAATTTAAATTTTAAAGGCTAAGCTGTTAATGCTTACATTTAATTGTTAATGCATAAACTTGTGGGTGTGTAAAGCTGTACACTGTAACTTTGCAGACAGTGATCCATTCAAAAAGTGAATATTCACAGTGGTGTAATTGAAACACATTCTTCTTCCGAACTACCTTTTGCAGGAGTACGTTTCGGTAGCTACAGCTACGGCCAGAAAGCCACAAGGCTTCTCCAAAACTAGGGGGGAGGTGGTTTGGGGGGGGGGGGGGGCGTTAAGTGCATAGTATTTGAAAGGCGCGTTAGCCTTCGATTTTGAAAAGTTAGGGGGAAAAAAACCCATCTGCCCCTACAGTACAGCCATCTCTCCTCCCGCTCGCACACCAGAGAGGGTGGTGCCAAGCAAAGGCGAAGTCGGCCTGCCGGCTACCTTATCAACGCAGAAGGGACGAGGGAGCCCTCCGGCGATCCCCAGCACTGCATCTTTGGAGCCCTGAGAGACATCGGGCCTGGGGTACCCAACAGCTAGGGAGTGCGGCGCCCGCCCCCAGCCACGGGGATTCTCCCCCCAGCATCGCCAGGCAACGGCCCGAAAGCAGGGCGCAGAAGCAGCACCACTGGACACTGTGGGGCCCAGCCCCGCGGAAGCTGGGAACAGGGGATGGGGGAAGGGCGAAGAAACGCGCCCCTGTCTGGCTCCGGAGCCCAGACTCCTCGCCCTGGAGTTCTCCTCCCCTGGAGACCGGGGGCCGCCGCCGCATCCCTCACCTGGCAGCCTGGGCTGTACAAAGCGATTGGTGAACCAAGCTCTTCGAACCGTCCTTCAGGCTCGCGCACTCGCTACGACTCTCTCCCCACTCAGGCTCTCTAGCTACAGGCGCGCGCGCGCGCCTTTGCAGACCCCACCCCAAGGGCGGAGCCAAGAACTGACAGCGCGAAGGGACGCAAGCACGAGCGGCAGATTTAGGATAAATGTGCGCCTGCGCGCCTCAGGAGCCCTAAAAGCGCATGCGCTTAACTGACTGCGAGGACGCACGCGCCGTTCCTGTGGCGATTTGACAGCACAAGGGTGCGTGGGGGAGGGGCCACCCTTATGCTGGCAGGTCACGCACATCCCTCTCCTTTACCAAGATGGCGGCCGGCCCCTCGGCCTCGTACCCAGCATAGGCTTCGCTGTAGGCCTATTAGAGGTAATGCCGATCTCCACTCACACTCGCTATGGCAGCGCGATAAAATGGGGGGTCAGGGACGCATCAGGTAAGAGGGGCCGGACAGCTGAACCCGACTCCCCACCCGGGGGGGGGCTGGGAGGACTCTGCTGCCTCCAACAAGCTGACGGCAGCAGAGAGACGGGCTTGAAGCCCGCAATATCTAGTCAGCACTCATCTTCGCTCTATGGTTTGTTCCTTTTCTATTGGTGCTGGTGGGCCACGTGCTAGTGGTACTCCCTCTCGCCCCCCCCCCGTTACCATAGAGCGCGGCGGAGGGAGAGGCAGCCGCCTTCTGGTGGGGGCTGGGGACGGGACTATGTGCGCTGCTCAAGAGAGGGGTGTATGCAGCTACAGCTGCGGGGGTGCCACTGTCCAGCCTCCCACCCAGTTGTGGGTGCAGAGTGGATGCAGTCTCATCCCTGCCACCCACTTTTAACCGCGTGGCAGCTTCATCCTCCCCCCATAGATCAGTGGCAGGGGGAGTGTTGCCATCTCCAAGTATTGAAAATATGAGTCATGGCCTGGTTCCCCCACACCACCAAATTCATGAAATTATAAATGTATATGGGGTGGTTTTTATTTGCCACTGGGTTTGTGCAGTATTGGAGGCAGATTTTGTTGCTGCTCTCAAAAACCATGAGCTAAAATGAAACTTTAAAAAGCTGATATTCTGATGTATTCCCATACTTAGGGTTTAAGGCTATATCTGCAAAGGGAGATTAGGCACTAATTGGGATGAGGAGACAGTATTCCCTCATTTAACTTGGTGGTGGCTTTGCTCCCAGCTCCATTGGGCCTGCCTTTGCATTCCCTTGGAAAATTATTGCACTGGGGTTTGGAGTTTAACTTCTTCCATCACCTGCAGCAATGACAGGCTTAGAGATTCTCTAAGTTTGCTAGCCCCCAGCACCTAGCTGCAGCATAAACTTCCCCCAAGATGTCCTGCCCCTGTCCCTCTCTAGCCTTGAGGGAATCAGACATGGCAAGGGTAGTTCAATCTCCTTTCTGCTGAAAGAGCAACAAGGAAACTTCTGCTAGTGGCTTTAGTAATATCAACACCTGTCCCTTGGGAACAGGGGCCAGACCCTCCAACTCACTGCATTTTATTATTTAGTGCTTGGATATAGAGTCATAGACTTTAAGGTCAGAAGGGACCATTATGATCATCTGGTCTGACCCCCTGCATGCTGCAGGCCACAAAACCGTCCCTACCCCTTCCCTGGACTCTGCTGTTGAAGTCCCCAATCCTGTGTTTTAGTGATTTCAGTCGGCAGAGACCCTCCTGCTAGTGATCCCTGCCCCATGCTGCGGAGGAAGGCGAAAAACCTCCAGAGGCACAGCCAATCTACCCTGGAGGAAAATTCCTTCCCGACCCCAAATATGGCGATCAGTAAGACCCCGAGCATGTAGGCAAGAGTGTCTAGCCTGACCCCTGTTAGCCATTATATTATTTACCTACCATTGCTTGGTATTCCTTGGCTACTATGTTTTACCATTAAACCATTCCCTCCATAAACTTATCTAACTTAATCTTAAAACCAGACAGGTCCATCGCCCCCACTGTTTCCCTCGGAAGGCCGTTCCAATATTTCACCCCTCTGACGGTCAGAAACCTTCGTCTAATTTCAAGCCTGAACTTCCCCACGGCCAGTTTATATCCATTCGTTCTCGTGTCCACATTAGTACTAAGCTGGAATAATTCCTCTCCCTCCCTTGTATTTATCCCTCTGATATATTTAAAGATAGCAATCATATCCCCCCTCAGCCTTCGTTTTGTCAGATATAGAATCATAGAATATCAGGGTTGGAAGGGACCTCAGGAGGTCATCTAGTACAACCCCCTGCTCGAAGCAGGACAAATTCCCAACTAAATCATACCAGCCAGGGCTTTGTCAAGCCTGACCCTAAAAACCTCTAAGGAAGGAGATTCCACCATCTCCCTAGGTAACCCATTTCAGTGCTTCACCACCCTCCTAGTGAAAATGTTTTCCCTAATATCCAACCTAAACCTCCCCCACTGCAACTTCAGATCATTACTCCTTGTTCTGTCATCTGGTACCACTGAGAACAGTCTAGATCCATCCTTTTTGGAACACCCATTCAGGTAGTTGAAAGCAGCTATTAAATCCCCCCACATTCTTCTCTTCTGCAGTCTAAACAATCCCAGTTCCCTCAGCCTCTCCTCATAAGTCATGTGCTCCAGCCCCCTAATCATTTTTGTTGCTCTCCGCTGGACTCTTTCCAATTTTTCCACATCCTTCTTGTAGTTTGGGGTCCAAAACTGGACACAGTACTCCAGATGAGGCCTCACCAATGCTGAATAGAGGGGAATGATCACGTCCCTCTGTCTGCTGGCAATGCCCCTACTTATACAGCCCAAAATGCCATTAGCCTTCTTGGCAAAAAGGGCACACTGTCGACTCATATCCAGCTTCTCGTCCACTGTAACCTCTAGGTACTTTTCTGCAGAACTGCTGCTTAGCCATTTGGTCCCTAGTCTGTAGCAGTGGATGGGATTCTTCCGTCCTAAGTGCAGGACTCTGCACTTGTCCTTGTGGAACCTCATCAGATTTCTTTTGGGCCAATCCTCTAATTTGTCTAGGTCCTTCTGTATCCTATCCCTACCCTCCAGCGTATCTACCACTCCTCCCAGTTTAGTGTCATCTGCAAACTTGCTGAGAATGCAGTCCACGCCATCCTCCAGATCATTAATGAAGATATTGAACAAAACCGGCCCCAGGACCGACCCTTGGGGCACTCCGCTTGATACCGGCTGCGAACTAGACATGGAGCCGTTGATCACTACCCGTTGAGCCTGATGATCTAGCCAGCTTTCTATCCACCTTATAGTCCATTCATCCAGCCCATACTTCTTTAACTTGCTGGCAAGAATACTGTGGGAGACCGTATCAAAAGCTTTGCTAAAGTCCAGGAATAACACATCCACTGCTTTCCCCTCATCCACAGACCCAGTTATCTCCTCATAGAAGGCAATTATGTTAGTCAGGCATGACTTGCCCTTGGTGAATCTATGCTCACTGTTCCTGATCACTTTCCTCTCCTCTCAGTGCTTCAAAATTGATTCCTTGAGGACCTGCTCCATGATTTTTCCAGGGACTGAGGTGAGGCTGACTGGCCTGTAGTTCCCCGGATCCTCCTTCTTCCCTTTTTTAAAGATGGGCACTACATTAGCCTTTTTCCAGTCATCCGGGACCTCCTCTAATTGCCATGAGTTTTCAAAGATAATGGCCAATGGCTCTCCAATCACATCCACCAACTCCTTTAGCACCCTCGGATGCAGCGCATCCGGCCCCATGGACTTGTGCTCGTCCAGTTTTTCTAAATAGTCCCGAACCACTTCTTTCTCCACAAAGGGCTGGTCACCTCCTCCCCATGCTGTGCTGCCCAGTGCAGCAGTCTGGGAGCGGACCTTGTTCGTGAAGACAGACAAAAAAAGCATTGAGTACATTAGCTTTTTCCACATCCTCTGTCATTAGGTTGCCTCCCTCATTCAGTAAGATGCCCACACTTTCCTTGACTTTCTTCTTGTTGCTAACATACCTGAAGAAACTTTCTTGTTACTCTTAACATCTCTTGCTAGCTGCAACTCCAAGTGTGATTTGGCCTTCCTGATTTCACTCCTGTATGCCTGAGCAATATTTTTATACTCCTCCCTTGTCATTTGTCCAATCTTCCACTAATTGTAAGCTTCTTTTTTGTGTTTAAGATCAGCAAGGATTTCACTGTTTAGCCAAGCTGGTTGCCTGCCATATACTCTGGTTTCTCTTCAGATCGTATAATTCTTTCTACACATTGGGATGCTTGTTTCTGCAACCTCAATAAGGATTCTTTAAAATACAGCCAGCTCTCCTGGACTCCTTTGCCCCTCATGTTATTCTCCCCGCGGGTTCCTGCCCATCAGTTCCCTGAGGGAGTCATTCTGCTTTTCTGAAGTCCAGGGTCCGTATTCTGCTGCTCGCCTTTCTTCCTTGTGTCAGGATCCTGAACTCGACCATCTCATGGTCACTGCCTCCCAAGTTCCCATCCACTTTTGCTTCCCCTTCTAATTCTTCCCTGTTTGTGAGCAGCAGGTCAAGAAGAGCTCTGTCTCTAGTTGGTTCCTCCAGCACTTGCCCCAGGAAATTGTCCCCTATGCTTTCCAAAAACTTCCTGGATTGTCTGTACACTGCTGTATTGCTCTCCCAGCAGATATCAGTGTGATTGAAGTCTCCCATGAGAATCAGGGCCTGTGATCTAGTAACTTCTGTTAGTTGCCGGAAGAAAGCCTCGTCCAGCTCATCCCCCTGGTCTGGTGGTCTATAGCAGACTCCCACCACATCACCTTTGTTGCTCACACTTCTAAACTTAATCCAGAGACTCTCAGGTTTTTCTGCAGTTTCATACCGGAGCTCTGAGCAGTCATACTGCTCTCTTACATACAATGCAACTCCCCCACCTTTTCTGCCCTGCCAGTCCTTCCTGCACAGTTTATATCCATCCATGACAGTACTCCAGTCACGTGAGTTATCCCACCAAGTCTCTGTTATTCCAATCACATCATAGTTCTTTAACTGTGCCAGGACTTCCAGTTCTCCCTGCTTGTTTCCCAGGCTTCTTGCATTTGTGTACAGGCACTTAAGATAACTCGCTGATCGTCCCGATTTCCTCAGTATGAGACAGGAGTCCTCTCCTCTTGCGCTCTCTTGCTCGTGCTTCCTCCCGGTATCCCATTTCCCCACTTACTTCAGGGCTTAGGTCTCCTTCTCGCGGTGAACCTAGCTTAAAGCCCTCCTCACTAGGTTAGCCAGCCTGCTTGCAAAGATGCTATTCCCTCTCTTCGTTAGGTGAAGGCCTTCTCCGCCTAGCACTTCTCCTTCTTGGAACACCATCCCATGGTCAAAGAATCCAAAGCCTTCTTTCCGACACCACCTGCGTAGCCATTCGTTGACTTCCACGATTTGACGGTCTCTACCCAGGCCTTTTCCTTGCACGGGGAGGATGGACGAGAACACCACTTGCGCCTCAGACTCCTTTATCCTTCTTCCCAGAGCCACGTAGTCTGCAGTGATCCTCTCAAGGTCATTCTTGGCAGTATCATTGGTGCCCACGTGGAGAAGCAGAAAGGGGTAGCGCTCCGAGGGCTTGAGTCTCAGAATTCTCTCCGTCACATTGTGAATCCTAGCTCCTTGCAAGCAGCAGACCTCTGTTTTCCCGGTCAGGGCGACAGATAGATGACTCAGTCCCCCTGAGGAGGGAGTCCCCGACCACCACAACCACCCTCCTCCTTCTCTTGGGAGCGGTGGTCATGGAACCCCCATCCCTAGGATAGGGCATCTCATGCCTTCCAGTCGGTGGACTCTCCTTCTGCTCCCTTCCCTCAGGTGTATCATCTAGTCCACTATCCGCATTAGTACCTGTGGAGAGAACATGAAAACGGTTGCTCACCTGTATTTCCATTGCTGGTACATGGACGCTCCTCTCTCTTCTGGAGGTCACATGCTGCCAAATTTCTTCACCGTACCACTGTCCCTGCTGCACAGCCTGCTCTGATTCTTCAGAATGTTGTGCCCGTAGAAGCATATCCTGACATCTGTCCAGGAAATCTTAATTTTCTCTTATGCCACCAAAGTCCATACTTGCGATACATAGCACTGTAGCCAGAGGTTAAAGACACATTCTAAGTCCCCAGGCGTTTATGCTATGAGCGACTCAACATGCTTGATTGATACTGTACATGTTAGGTTGCTTCTTGTGGGTTTTATTACTTATGTTTTAGTAAATTGGGTGAAGATCTTATGCTGCTAAACTTCTGATTCGGGATTAGAGTTGTCATTTCCATTACTATTGTCTTGAGGCACATCTGCCATCTGCTCCACAATCTCCCACCCTCAGACAAAAGCCCTGTGACCAACACAGATCATTTAGCACCTTCCGCCACATGCTTATCTAATCCAGAAGCTATTCACATAAAACAATTTTAAAACCGTTTTACATCTTTGTTAAAAGAAGGCTAGTGAAGGAGAAATAGAGCTCAGGAACAGGTTTTCTGAGTTGGAAAATGAAGAAAGGGCACAGCAGGCAGTAACAGAAAGTGGGAGGGCAAGGAAGAAGAGAAGGGCAACTAGTCCTACAAGAAGAAGGGAATAGTCAATGAAGTTAGGCGGAGTTGGGAGCCACTGCAGGATAGAGACTGACTCTCAGAAGATTGCAAGAGAGAACAAAAGACCAGAGGACTTGCAGCCAGAAAGAACAGGAGGAGGGCCAGAAAATCACACCAATACCCAAATTGGGTCTACATGATTGGTGACTCCCTACTAAGAAGGACAGGCCTGGCACCAGAGCTGATCCAGAGAACAGAAGGGTGTGCTGTCTGCAAGGAGCTAAAATGTGGGATACGGACCTGAGACTGAAGAATATTCTAATGGGAGCAGGAAATAATTCACTCATTGACCTTTGCATGGGAACAAATGATACTGCTAGCTTCTCACTAGAACGCATCAGTGGAGACAGTGCCAGGCTGGGGAAGATGCTTAAAGAAGTGAAGGCTTAAATGATCTTCCATGGGATTCTACCTGTCCCTAGAGGAGGAGAACAAAGATGAGACAAGAGTATGATGATCAACAGATGGCTCGGGCAATGGAGGACTTCGGGATGTTCAACCACTGGGAGGATTCACGGACAGAGGACTGTTCTCATCGGATTGACTCTACCTGAGTAGTGAGGGAAATAGACTTTGTGATGGAGGTTGGCACAGCTGATTAAAAGAGCTTTAAACTAGGAATTTGGGAGACGGTTGGGAGATATACTCATGTAATCTCCATGCCTAATTTGAATATTGACCAGGAGGAAAAAAATCAAGAAAGAGAATTATTGCAATGGAGAAAGGAACAGCAGTGGGTAGGAGAATGGACATTAAGAGGAAAGATGGTGCCAATACCAATCAAACCAGACTGCAATACTGGCAGTAGAATGACTGTACCTAAGAAGGTGAGGAATCTGTCTGTCTGAAGCCAAGCAGAAACAACTAAGATGTCTGTACATCAGTGCAAGGAGCCTGGGTAACAAAATGGAGGAACTGGAACTACTGGTGCAGGAAGATGAAACCAGATATTATAGGGATAACAGAAACATGGTGGAATAGTAGCCATGACTGGAGTATAGGTATTGAAGGGTATGTGCTGTTCAGGAAAAACGGAAGTAAAGGTGATGGAGTAGCATTGTATGTTGATGATGAGGTAGACTGTAAAGAAATTTAGAAGTGATGAGAATGGATAACTGTGTGTTGGGACAAAATTACTTTGGGAAGAATGCTACCAGAGGCTCCCCTGTGATAGTGCTTGAGGTATGCTACAGACCACCATGATCCAATCTAGATATGGTTAGAGACCTCTTTAATATATTTAATACAATAAAAACCTACTGGGAATTGTGTGATTATGGGAGGCTTTAACTTCCCAGATATAGATTGGAGGACAAATGCTACTACTAATAGTAAAGCCCTACATTTTCCTGGATGTGATCATAGACGCTGGCTTCCTCTGGATCTGGGGGTGTTCAACCCCCCCACTCTGCCCCAGATCCCGCCCACACCTGCCTCATTCCGCCTCTTCCTGACACCACCTCATCCCTTCTCCCAAGTCCCTGCCCCCACGCTGCCTCTTCCCACCCAGTTCTGCCCCCTCCCCTGGGCGCACCTTGTCCCCACTCCTCCCCCTTTCTCCCAGAGCCTCCTGCACACCATGAAACAGCTGGTAGGTGCTGGGAGGGAGGAGTTTGATTGGTGGAGCCACCGGCAGGCGGGAGGCGCTGGGGGAAGGGAGGAGCTGGCTGCCAGGGTGTGCTAAGCACTTGCTAATTTTTTTCCGGGGGTGCTCCAGGGCTGGAGCACCCATGGAGTCGGCACCTATTGAGGTGATAACTGATAGATTTCTTCACCAAATAGTCACTGAATCTACAAGCGGTGATGCCATTTTAGATTCAATATTGGTGAGTAGTGAGGATGTCATAGAAGAATTGATTGTAGGGGACAACCATGGTTAAAGTGATCATGAGCTAATTTAAACTAAACTAAATGGAAAGATAAACAAAAATAGATCTGCAACCAGGGTCCTTGATTTCAAAAGGGCAAACTTTAAAAAAATTAAGGGAATTAATTAGGAAAGTAGACTGGGCTGAAGGACTCAAGGATCTGAATGTGGAGGAGGCTTGGAATTACTTTTAAGTCAAAGTTGCAAAGCCTATCCGAAACCTGCATCCCACACAAGGGGAAAAAATGTGTAGGTAAATGTTGCAGACCAAGCTGGAAGAGCAAGCATCTCAAACCAATGATTAAGAGAAAGCCAAAAGCCTACAAAGAATGGAAGATGGGAGGTTTCCTTGCTGATCCATCTCTCTTGGAGGTCAGAAAGTGAAGGGGAAAAGTGAACTTTCAAAAGCTCAACAGAGCTGGACCTTGCAAGGGAAATTAAAACCAACAATAAAAGGTTATATACCATATAAATAAAAAGAAAATTAAGAAAGGAAGTGGGGACCGCTAAGCATTGAGGATAATTTAGGGAAGGCCTAACACCTAAACGAATACCTTTATTAAAAATGGAGGCAAAGTAACAAGGAGCTTTGGGGTATTGGCAGGCTGGCTAGTGGAAATGAGGATATGGAAATAGAAATTATCACATCCAAGATGGAAGTCAAATTTAAAACAGATGAATGGGAATAAATCAGGAGTCCCAGTTAATCTCCATCCAAGAATATTAAAGGAACTGGTACATGAAATTGCAAGCCCAATAGCAAGGATTTTTAACAAAACTTTAAACTCGGGTCGTACCCTGTGATTAGAGGATTGTTTATCTAGTACCTATTTTTAAGAGAGGAGGAAAAAAGTGTTCAGGGAAATTGCATACAATTGAGATTAAACTAATAGGCCTGTAAGTGTAACCCAGGCCTGTTTGGTGGGGCACTTTATCCCCCTCTAGTGACACCTAGACCACCTAGAGATTGATGAGTCTGCTACAGTCTTAGTTAAGAGTCATGTGGCTTTTAGCTCATGCAGTAGAGGCTCATACACTAAGCTTCAGAAATCCCAGGTTCAATCCTGGCTGCCGATGACTGGGGGCCTTACATAAAATCTTAAGAACAAATTTTGAAATAGAAAGTACTTAAGGACGTAGAGGTAGACAGTTATTGGGATAAAAATACAACATAGTTTCACAAAAAGTAAATTATGCCATACCAACCTGATCTTCTCCTTTGAGAAGATAACTAATTTTTTTAATCTATTTATTTATTTATTTTTTATTTTTAGACAAAGGAAATGCAGTAAATCTAATCTACCTGGATTTCAATAAGGTATTTGACATAGTTCCACATGAGGAAATTATTAGTTAAATTGGAGAAGATGGGGATTAATATGAGAATTTAAAGGTGGATAAGGAACTGCTTAAAGGGAAGTGTCACACTTTTGCCCAATACATTATGTTCTTCTATGTGTCTGACAATTTTTATTCTTTACTTTTGTTTCAACTAATTTGCTGGGTACAGACGTTAGACTTACTGGTCTGTAATTGCTGGTTTCACCTCTAGAGCCCTTTTTAAATATTGGCATTACATTAGCTATCTTCCAGTCATTCCAGTCACATAGGGAAGTATTATTACCATTATACAAGGCACTCATGAGACTTATCTAGAATACCGTGTGCAATTCTGGTCTCCCACGTTTAAGAAAGATGACTTCAACTGGAATAGGTGCAGAGAAGTGCTACTAGAATGATCAGAGGAATGGACAACCTACAAAATTAGTTGAAGCAATAGTAAAGAATATAATTGTCAGACACAGAAGAACATAAATTGTTGGGCAAAAGTCAACATGGTTTCTGTAAAGGGAAATCATGTCTTACTAATCTATTAGAGTTCTTTGAAAGGGTCAACAAACATGTGGACAAGGGGAATCCAGTGGACATAGTGTACTTAGATTTCCAGAAAGCCTTTGACAAGGTCCCTCACCAAGGATTGAGAACTGGTTAAAAGCCAGGGAACAAAGGGTAGGAATAAATGGTAAATTTTCGGAATGGAGAGGGATAATTAGTGGTGTTCCCCAAGGGTCAGTCCTAGGACCAATCCTATTCAACTTATTCATAAATGATCTAGAAAAAAGGGTAAACAGTGAGGTGGCAAAGTTTGCAGATGATACTAAACTGCTCAAGATAGTTAAGACCAAAGCAGACTGTGACGAACTTCAAACAGATCTCACAAAACTAAGTGATTGGGCAACAAAATGGCAAATGAAATTTAATATGAATAAATGTAAAGTAATGTACATTGGAAAAAATAACCCCAACTATACATACAATATGATGGGGGGGCTAATTTAGCTACAACTAATCAGGAAAGTGATCTCGGAGTCATTGTGGATAGTTCTCTGAAGATGTCCACGCAGTGTGCAGCTGCATTCAAAAAAGCAAACAGGATGTTAGGAATCCTTAAAAAAGGGATAGAGAATAAGATGGAGAATATCTTATTCCCCTTATATAAATGCATGGTATGCCCACATCTTGAATACTGTGTACAGATGTGGTCTCCTCATCTCAAAAAAGATATACTGGCATTAGAAAAAGTTCAGAAAAGAGCAACTAAAATGATTAAGGGTTTGGAACAGGTCCCATATGAGGAGAGATTAAAGAGGCTAGGACTTTTCAGCTTGGAAAAGAGGAGACTAAGGGGGGATATGATAGAGGTATATAAAATCATGAGTGGTGTGGAGAAAATAACTTTTTTTTATTCACTTACTTATTCCCATAATATAAGAACTAGGGGCCACCAAATGAAATTAACGGGTAACAGGTTTAAAAGAAATAAAAGGAAGTTCTTCTTCACACAGCGCACAGTCAACCTGTGGAACTCCTTGCATGAGGAGGTTGTGAAGGCTAGGACTATAACAGAGTTTAAAAGAGAACTGGGTAAATTCATGGAGGTTAAGTCCATTAATGGCTATTAGCCAGGATGGGTAAGGAATGGTGTCCCTAGCCTCTGTTTGTCAGAGGGTGGAGATGGATGGCAGGAGAGCGATCACTTGATCATTACCTGTTAGGTTTGCTCCCTCTGAGGCACCTGGCATTGGCCACTGTCAGTAGACTGGATACTGGGCTGGATGCACCTTTGGTCTGACCCAGTATGGCCATTCTCATGTTCTACCTTATGAGAGGAGACTCAAGGAACTTGACTTATTTAGCCTAACCAAATGAAGGCTGGGGGTGATATGATTGCTCTCTATAAACACATCAGAGGGATAAATATCAGGGAGGGAGAGGAGTTAAGTTAAGCACTAATGCGGACACAAGAACAAAGGGTTATAAAATGACCATTAACAAGTTTAGGCTTGAAATTAGACAAAATTTTTAACCATCAGAGGAGCTGAAACAGCCTTTCAAGGGGAGTGGTGGGAGTAAAAACCTAACTGGCTTCAAAACTGATTTTGATAAACTTAGAGGGCGGGCAGAATGATATGATGAGACTGCCTACAATGGCATGTAGCTAATCTGTGACTGCTAGTAGCAAACATCTCCAGTGGCCACTGATGGGACACTAGAATATGAGGGCTCTGACTTACTACAGAGAATTCTTTCCCTGATGTCTGTCTGATGGGCCTTGCCAAAATGCTCAGGGTTCAACTGACCACCATATTTGGGGTCAGGACGGAATTTCTCCCCAGGTCAGATTGGCAGAGACCCTGAGGTTTTTTTGCCTTCCTCTGCAGTGAGGGGCACCGGTAACTTGCAGGTTTAAACGAGTGTAAATGGTGGATTCTCTGTAACTTGAAGTCTTTAAATCATGATTTTAAGACTTCAGTAACTCATCCAGAGGTTAGGGATCTAGGAGTGGGTGAGCGAGGTTCTGTGGCCTGCAGGCCAGACTAGATGATCATGATGGTCCCTTCTGTCTTTAAAGTCTATGAACTAAGTTTAAAACATGGCTTGTGAGCGACATTTCAGAGGTAGGAGTAAAATCCTATTGCACAGCTAAGTGTGTAAGACTATCCTTGCAGAAGCAGGTCTAGTGAACAGGATATTGGACTGGGAGTCAAGTTATGGGCCCTATTTTTGGCTCTGTCACTGAGCTGCAGTGTGACTGTGACGTTACACTCCATATGAATTATGGAAATATGCTAATGAGTGCAAATATAACGTAACTGGAATATGCTTTATGCAAAAGGTCTCTTGTAAGGTATCACTACAAAGCTTATAATCTACTGAGAGTGTTCATCCTATGTGTATGAATGTATCATTCTTGTATCTGAAGCTAGAAATATGAAGTATTACTCTGAAGTTCTATTGTAACTACACAAAGTATGGGCCATTAATGGTGGTTTGGAATCTTGATGGCTCCCATTAACCAGGACAATTGGTTGTAAATGGTTCTGTTTACTTGTAAGCCTTTCTGTGCTCATGTGAGTAAGGCTGGAAAGAATGGAGGCTTCCGGTCTCACAGGAAATGTCACCTGGTACTGGAATCCATCTTAAACCTGGTGCTTTTCCATTTAGAAGGAGGGGTGGGAACCCAGAGAGGAAAAAAAGATTCCCGCCTTGTGCCAAAGCCATAAAAAGGGGTGGAACAGAACAAAGTTACCACTTGAGCTGGAACTAACAAGGACTGTACCAGGTGAAAGGATTGGGCCCAGACTAAGGAGTCCAGCCTGTGAAAGAAGCTTATTGGAACATCTCGGTGGGTGAAATTTACCTGTATTCAGTTTCTTTAATGTATTAGGCTTAGACTTGCGTGTTTTGTTTTGCTTGATAACTTACTTCTGTCTGTTATTACTTGAAACCACTTAAATCGTACTTTGTATACTTAATTCCTAAACAAAAGTGATTTTATTAACCCAGAGTAAGTAATTAATACCTGGGGGAGCAAACAGCTGTGCATATCTCTCTCTTACTGTTATAGAGGGTGGACAATTTGAGTTTACCCTGTATAAGCTTTATACAGAGTAAAATGGAATTATTTGGGGTTTGGATTCCATTGGGTGCTGGAGATAGGTGACTTGCCCCCAAAGCTGCAGACTGTAACCAAAACTGCTCAGCAGGTTTCCTATCTCCTCCCACTCTTTGTCTGCGTTGTCTAGATTGTACGCTCTTTGGAAGAGAGACTGTCTGTAACTATGCATATAAACAGTCTCTAACACAATAGAGCTCAAGATCATAGCTGGGATGACCAGGTGTCTCATTTTTGACTGGAACACCCGGTTGAAAAGGGACCCTGGTGGCTCCAGTCAGCACTGTCGACCAGGCCATTAAAGTCAGGTCCGTGGTGCTGTGGAGCTAAGGTAGGCTAGACCCTACCTGTCCTGGCACCGTGCTGTCCCCTGGAAGCAGCCAGAAGATCTGGGTCCTAGGTGGGGGGGCCATGGGGCTCTGCATGCTGCCCCAGCCTGGAGCCCCCTCCTGCATCCCGGAGCCCTCAACCCCCCCGTACTCCAGCCCAGAGCCCCCTCACACATGCTGAACCCCTGTGCCCTACCCCCCAGCCTGGAGCCCCCTCCTGCACCCCAAGCCCTTCATCCCAGGCCCCACCCCAGAGCCTGCACCCCCAGCCGGAACCCACACTGCTTCCCACACCACTACCCCAGCCCGGAGCCCCCTCCTGCACCCTCATTTCTGGCCCCACCCCAGAGCCCGCATCCCCAGTTAGAGTCTGCATCCCCTCCTGCACCCCAACCCCCTGCCGCAACCCAGTGAAAGTAAGTGAGGGTGGGAGAGAGCAAGCCACGGAGGGAGGGGAAATGTAGTGAGTGGGAGGGAGGACCTCGGGGGAAGGGGCAGGTCTAGGGTGTTCGGTTTTGTGGGATTAGAAAGTTGGCAACCCTAATCATAGCTGAGGCTTCTAGCCCCCATTGTAATATTAATCATGAGAGGGAATTCCTCCTTGATCCCAACTTCTGATAAGTAGATGCTCAAAGCATGAGGAATGGTAATTGCAGTAGTAGTAATTCAGCTAGTAGAACTGCAGATATTCTTCTTAGTCATGTATCTAGTGAGATACTCATTACACTATTTAATAGACTATGGTAGGGGTTAGAAGAGGAAGTCTGTGAACTTGGGTTCTATCTCTCATTCTGCTACCGATGTATACTGTGATCTAAAGTAGTTATGCTGGTACAGTACAAAAATGGTAACCCACCCTCCACCCAGTGTGGATGTAGTTGTACCAGTATAGCTTATTTCCCTTAGGTCTGGTCTATACTACCCGCCTGAATCGGCGGGTAGAAATCGACCTCTCGGGGATCGATTTATCGCGTCCCGTTGGGACGCGACAATCGATCCCCGAATCGGCGCTCTAACTCCACCAGCGGAGGTGGTAGTAAGCGCCGCCGACAAAAAGCGGCAGAAGTCGATTTTGCCGCCGTCCTCACAACGGGGTAAGTCGGCTGCAATACATCGAATTCAGCTACGCTATTCACGTAGCTGAATTTGCGTATCTTAAATCGACTCCCCGCTGTAGTGTAGATGTACCCTCATGGTATGGGAATGTGGTAAACTGGTATAAGGCATCTTTATACCAGTAGTTATTTTGGAAGAAAAAAGTCACACCACTAACAAAAACAGTTATACTGGTACAAAAACTGCTTAGATCAGGCCTCAATTTATCCATATGCAAGCTATGAATATGGATACTGAAGTCCAGGGAAAGCACTATGTCAAGAAGTACAGGCCTTTTAGGGCCCACTGGAGAGGACTCCATGGCCATGATACACCCCACCTAGTAGCAACCCTATAAGAAAGCCCCAGCAATCTTAACAGTGGCCTGGGTCATTAACTTAAATCCCAGTAAAGTTTTTAGTCAGCTGAGGAAGACACATCTAGCCAGGAAGTAGTGAGCCTAGTTTGGCTAAGAACTATTTATCCAATAGTCTGTCACAGACCGCATACAGACCCAGGACTAAAGCTGTGAAATAGTTAGATGGGTGTTATTTATATTAAAATACCTTACCAAGTCCCAAGAAGAGATGGGAAAGTAGAATTCAATTGCAGGTTGTATGCTGTAGAGGTAGTATCTCTGTTCCTCCTCCTAACTGTTCTTACCTTGAAATAATACAGTAGGTATTTTAAGGTCAGATGTTAGTGAAATTTTCTTTAATGTTGGGAGAGACTGTTTATTACTGGCTGTGAGACTCCATTTTGAGTCAGATAGGGAGGATTGACTGGCCAGAATTTATAAAGGGTGGAGTTAAGAGATTTATTAAATTGATCTCTAGGGTTGAGGAGCAATGCATTTTGGCTTGGGAACTTTGTCTGATTAAACTTTAGAGGTTCATAGCTCAGAGGTTTATTTTAGCTTACAAGTATAGCCTAAAAACTTTCTCTACCCTGGGAATTTAGCGTAGCTTCTATGCTTGCTCTAGCTTTACAGAGCTCTCTCCAGTTCAGCTCTCTATCCTAGTTTTAGAAGCTTAGTATGGGTTAGGAATTCATCCTGGACTGGGACCTACAGTGGGAAGACTTGAGCTAAAGGTTTGATTTAGCAGCCTCTTTGCCTTAAAGGAAGGCTTGTTTATTTCTTCTGAAGCTGCTTTTGTAAGTTAAACTAACATGTTTCCCAAAGGATCTTAAATTAAAACTCCCTTACTCTATTTTTTTTTTTCCTGTTTCCCTTCATTGCACTTATGAGTCAGTGCCCCACAGCTCACATGTTGTGACTCTAGTGGGACAGCATTTAAAGAGCTTTGTTTCGGTGAAAGAAATTTATTGCTATGGTACCAGAGAGAGCGAGAATCTTCCCTTCTTAGATCATTTCTATGCTTTTGGAAAGTTCTGGGTTGTTGGAGGATTTTTTTTGTGTGTTTAAGGATTTAATTTGCATGAAGGTGGCCAGTCTGTGATGGGTTTTGTTTTGTTTTTCCACAACAAGAATTTGTGCTCTACATTAAACCTGAAGAGGCTGCTCTTTTTACTTAACCCAGGCTTTCTGTGAAATTTCTTTCCAGTTCCATAATAGAAATGCCAACATCATTCCGCATATCTGAAGGTAGCAGGGTGTTGGGTATCTTATCAGATGGTCATCTCTGGACATTGCTGGTGGCAACGCCCTTGTCTTTGGCTAGTGAATTCAGTCTTCTGACTTGTAGTAAATGTCAGGTAAATTTTCAAGATGTGAAGAGAGCTATTGTTCATCCTTTGATCAAAATTACTGTGGAAGTTCAAAATAGTATTAGATATAGTAATGCCTTGCAGCAGTGAGTTCGCAGGTAAACTTTTGATTTAAATATATCACAATTTATTGTGTGCTCATCTGATTATTGGGAAATATAAGTAGTTAGTTCCTGCTACGAGATACATGAGATAAGAGGAAGATCAACATGTCTCTTCTTAAAAACGTCAACTTCTTAAAAAACAAAATGGTCCTAATCTTTAGTCTCTCCCTTTCCTCTTGTCTAATTACTGTTGTAATTATCATTTTCCTAGCAATGCTCTTACCAAAGAGATACTTAACTGGGCTCATGTAACTGGCCTTCCAGCAACTGTTGGATTAGGGAAGAAGACCCTGTGCAGAAGCAGAGTCTAGGACTGTTACTGCGCTGCACTCTGCAGGGGTAGCAGCACAGGCATGTCAGACAGGGATGGAGGGACTAGATCAGGAATTCTCACAACAAATTTTTTTGGTGGCTTCAGAGCATGGCCACCAACTCTTGCTGGTGGCCACTCTGACAATTTTTCCTAAAATACTTTACTAACTTTAGGAAAAACAAATAAATATGTAAATATACATGTCTCTATCATTGTAATTTATTCATGTAGGGTTGGTGGGGTTTTTTGTTTTTTTGCAAACTCAATAACAATAACGTACAGTTGTTTCTATTATTTACTGGACATAAACAGAATAGAAACAAAAAATAAAATGCTTTGCATGTTCTTGTCTTGTGGTGTTTTTCTTTTTTTAAGACTTGCTTGCTAGTAAGCCTGCTGCTGTGAAAAGGGATATTTATATGTTTGTTAATAGCATTTTTCACAGAATCAGACTTGCTAGCTAACTGGGAGGCAGTGAAAAGAGATATTAATAAACATACAAATATCACTTTTCACAGCAGATTTACTCAGCCCTGGCAAGCTGGGGGACAAATTAAGCCCCAGATGGGGAGGTGGATAGGGAGGCAGCGGGGGCCAGGGGCGCTGGATGGGAGCTGGACGAGGCAGCAGGGCCCAGGGCAATTTGGAGGGGGGGGTGAGGGAGTTGTGAGCCTAGGGCCAGGGAACAGCCCACCACCACCACACAGCTGGAGCCCAAAGCCCCATTGCTGGAGCTTGCCATCCACCACCCCAGGTCTGAAGCCGAAAGCCCGAGCCCCACTGCCCCAGGAAGGTGGGGAACTCACAATGGCTGCCTGCTCCTCCTGTGTTTCTGGCTCTAGATGGGGATAGGACCCAATCACTTCTGGTGGCCCTGGGAGAGGGGCCACTGTTCTTCTCCCTCCCCTTCCCCCCAATCACCACCCAGGAGGCTGTGGCTACAAGAAAAGCCTCTGGTGGCCAAATGCAGCCATTGTGGTCGCATTTGAGAAACACTGGACTAGGTCTTGTGTTCTAATAGCAGCAGCATGTAGGGCTGACCTTGTTCTCTCTCTCTCTCTGTATACATAGACACTGATTACATTGCTGAGGCAGTGTGCTCTGCCCCTGGTGGAAGCATGTCATTTGTCACTCTTTATTCAACAGCAAAGGCTGATGAAAGGAGCCATGTCCAGTTTAGAGGGTTACTGAATGTAGAGAAAGAGAGAGATGCTGGGAGATCTCCAAAAAAAGGAAATGCTAGAAGAAATCCAAGGGGAGGAAGAGAGAGAGGGAAAGATGTTTATGGGTTAATTTCAGGGGAGAGATTGTACTTAGGTGAATTTTGGCTACCACTTCGGTAGCTGAAAGAAATTAAGAAATAAAACTTCTGTAAATCCACCTACTTGATTGTTTCATATTGTGGAGGGGACCTCTCTTGATGGCGTGCTGCTGGATTACTGTAAAGTAAAACAGATATTATCTATGCATCAAAAGTGGAAATAAGACCAGATTTTTGTCCTCTCAATTGGAAGAATTCCAGTGTCTGGACTTGTTTTCCAGTGATGCTCTGCTATCCCTTAGTGGGAAGAATGTTATAAGTGTTGCAGGTGGTTGTCAGAATGAAGCATACATACACCGAAGCAATATGTATACCACATATCCACATCTTTCGGCACTTAATATCAATGAATGCAAAAATAACAGAAATTAGGCTTGTTTGCACAAGAGCTAAATTCTGCTATTACATGGTAGCTATGTATCTAGCAAGGTATTTCCTCAGTAACTAAACACTACACCTTAACAAGAAAGCATTGAAATCATGTCAGTTCTTTGCCAATTATTGTCTTAGAGGGAGACTTGCTGTAAACCAACCTCAGATTCTTCTTGAAGTAGTAGATTTATAATTGTTTGTCTGCAATTCTCTTTTTACCCAGTAATAGTACTTTCACGCTCAAAATTAACACAGGTATCTCAAACACATGACAGTAATCAAACACTTAAAGGAAAGATGATGCTTGGCTCCATCTTGAATATTCAGATAGTAAACAACATTTGTGAAGTAGAAATAGCTTATTTTTATAGAACTAATGTGACTAGTGGCATGATTTCATCAAACACCTAGCAGCTTTCAGCAAATGGTAGAGTAGGTTTGGTGTGTGAGTAAATAGCTTGCATGAGCGAGGCCTATGCTAATATCAGTCTCTCCACATCTTTTCTAACAGAATTTGTGGTGGTTTGTATGAAACTTCTGATTAAAAGTCTGTGTTTGAGAGGTGCTGATCATTCACAACATCCACTAGCTCAAGCTGGTTCAAGCACTTCCAGGCCACCTGCAAATCCTCACAATTGAGGCCCCTCCTCCATCACCATCCATGCACTTCCATGTGCTTTGTCAGTGTTCCTCTTTGCCCCAGAGGCAGTCCTGTATGGAGCGCAAAGGAGAACTTTCTTTGTGTGTGTGTGTGTGTGTGTGTGTGTGTGTGTGTGTGTGTGTGTCTCTCTCTCTCTCTCACCATCTCCCTGGGGGCATTGCAGGCTGGGCACCCTTTTTGAGCCAGCCCTGCTAGTCTCAAAGGGAACTGGGGGGTGCTCTGTACCTATTCAGATCAGGCCCTAATTGTATCAGTTGCTCATGTATGTACCGATTTTGTATTTATCTCTGTTTGTAAAAGATAAAGTTGGACTTAAACCTGTTTAACAGCTATTGAACGGAAAGCCACAGAGAAAGGGGATATCACTGGCCAGGCAGAGTGAAAATACCATGTTTAAATTTAAAGTACAAATTACGGTAGGCCTATTGTTACATATGCTTATAGGTTCACAACTAAGAGTTCAGCAGTTACTATGTAGAATGAGAGGCATGTGTTTGAGGGGATCTCTGAGTCTGAGGAGGGACTGGTGCATTGCTTAAAAGTAGAGCTGGCCAAATAGTTAAAAAACCCACCCTGATTCATAAATATTTTCTTATGATGAAAGTGTCGAGTGTCATTGATTGGGCTGTGTCACAAGGATAGGGATAGCTACCAAGTATTTAATTTTTTTAAAAAGTTTGTGAATCCTGGAAATTTCACAAATTTGAACTCCACTGTTGTCTGAAAACCCATAATGGATAGTGTAGTAAACGTTTCAGTTAGCCAGCAGGGAGCAGAAACGAGAGCAGAAACGATACAGAGTGCTGCGTGTGTGACCACAAATAATGACTAGTCAAAGTGAACATTTAGTAACATAGGCTGAAAAATTTATTCATAAATTCCAAATTCTTTGGTGAATAAATACATTTGAAGAAGATCAGGAATGATTCACTAACCTCAATCCATAACAAATATTATTGGTAACAAATAGTAACTAGCTGTACTCAGAGCTTTCTCTCTTCCACCACAGCTAGCTTAGAGGGGCCTTGCAGCTTTGGGAGAGAGAGTCAGTCTGGTTTCTTTACTGCCGGTTTAGATTGCCATACTATAACTGCATCTAAACACATCGAGAACCCCTTTTTTGGATTAGTAGAGATTAGGAATTAGTGCTTGTATGTGGACGTAGTGAGCCCCTTGTGCATGTGTAATGTCGACAGACCCCAGTCGTCAGTGGGTGGGATCAAACCTGGGATCTCTGGGAGCTTATTTCATGAGCGTCTACTGCATGAGCTAAAAGCCAACAGGTTGTTAGCTAAGGCTGTAAAGCAAACTAATTTCTCTCTTTCTCTGTCTCTCTGTCTCGGTGCCACTAGATGGGACAGAACACCACACCACATCCAGGAGGTGTGTGGATTATACATGCACCGTGGATAGCAATGGTTAGGATGAAGGGAAGGCTATGCTTAAAGAGCTACGGTCCCATCATTACTTAAAAAAGTTGGCATTGTAACTAGACACTTGTTATAGTCTTTTCAGACCCAATATTGCCAATCCCAAGTGGTCAAAAGTCATGAGCCCCCCAAAATAATGAGATTGGCATAAAAATGATAAAAAAAAAATTGGGACTACTTTTGTTATTTATTATTATTTGTATTACTATCGCACGGAGGAGCCCTATTTATGGAGCAGGACAACATTGTGCTTATATTTGCCTTCTGGTTTTTGAGTTTTTACAGTTCACACTTTCAAGCTTTTCTCTATAACCAAAACAGCCAGAAACTTAACAATAAAAGCAGCTGAGATTCTCATGTAATCACATAACTCCAGGAGCTGGGGCTTTAAGAAAAACATCAGATATTTTTGAGACTTGCCACCTCTTCAGATTTTGTTGCAACACTGGATACAATATTATTAGGGCTGTCACTTAATCGCAGTTAACTCACGCAATTAACTCAAAAAAATTAATTGTGATTAAAAAAATCAATCGAGATTAATCGCACTTATAACAATAGAATACCAGTTGAAATTTATTAAATATTTTTGGATGTTTTTCTACATTTTCAATATTGATTTCAATTACAACACAGAATACAAAGTGCACAGTGCTCACTTTATATTATTATTTTTAATTAAAAATATATGCATTGTAAAACTGATAAAAGAAATAGTATTTTTCAATTCACCTCATACAAGTACTGAAGTGCAATCTCTTTATCGTGAAAGTATAACTTACAAATGCAGATTTATTGATTTATTTATTGGTTACATAACTGCACTCAAAACCAAAACAGTGTAAAACTTTAGAGCCTACAAGTCCACTCAGTCCTATGTCTTATTCTGCCAGTTGCTAAGACAAACAAGTTTGTTTTCATTGACGGGAGATTCTGCTGCCTGCTTCTTATTTACAATGTCACCTGAAAGTAAGAACAGGTGTTCACATGGCACTTTTGTAGCTGGCGTTGCAAGATATTTATGTGGCAGATATGCTAAACATTCATGTGCCCCTTTCATGCTTTGGCCACCATTCCAGAGGAGATGCTTCCATGCTGATGATGCTCGTTAAAAAAATTGTGTCAATTAAATTTGTGACTATACTCCATGAGGGGAGAATTGTGTCTCTCCTGCTCTGTTTTACCTGCATTCTGCATATATTTCATGTTATAGCAGTCTCGGATGATGACCCAGCACATGTTCGTTTTAAAAACACAAAGAAGGTACTGATGTGAGCTTTCTAAAAATAGCTAGAGCACTGGACCCAAGATTTAAGAATCTGAAGTGCCGTCCAAAATCTGAGAGGGACAAGGTGTGGAGCATGCTTTTAGAAGTCTTAAGAGCAAAAACAACAAGGAGTCCTTGACAAGGACTCCTCGTTGTTTTTGCTGATACAGACTAATACAGCTACCATTCTTAAAAGAGCAACACTCTGATGCGGAAACTACAGACCCTGAAACACAAAAAAAGAAAATCAACCTTCTGCTGGTGGCACCTGACTCAAATGATGAAAATGAACATGTGTCAGTCTGCACTGCTTTGGATCATTATCAAGCAGAACCCATTATCAGCATGTAAGCATGTCCTCTGGAATTGTGGTTGAACATGAAGGGACATATGAATCTGTAGCGCATCTGGCACGTAAATATCTTGCAACGCCAGCTACAACAATGCCATGTGAACGCCTGTTCTCACTTTCAGGTGACGTAAACAAGAAGCAGGCAACATTATCTGCTGCAAATTGTAACCAGCCTTGTTTATCTGAGTAATTGGCTGACCAAGAAGTAGGTCTAAGTGGACTTGTAGGCTCTAAAATTTTACATTGTTTTATTTTTGAATACAGGTTTTTTATACATAATTCTACATTTGTAAGTTCAACTTTCATGATAAAAAGATTGCACTACAGTACTTGTATGAAGTGAATTGAAAAATATTTTTTTTGTTTTTTACAGTGCAAATATTTGTAATAAAAATAACTATAAAGTGGGCACTGTACACTTTGTATTCTGTGTTGTAATTGAAATTAATATATTTGAAAATGTAGAAAACATCCAAAAAATATTTTAAATAAATGGTATTGTTGTTAGCGTGATTAATCGCGATTAGTTTAATTGCGCAATTAATTTTTTTAATCGCGAGACAGCCCTAAATATTATTAGTGTTTTAAGGCACTAAAAGGAACCATATTAGATTTTTCTATAGTACCCGGCATCATAAGCCTTGGCTACACTCAGGAACTCACAGTGCTGCCGTGGCAGCGCTGTGAACCGCAAGTGTAGTCGCGCTGTCTCGCAGCACTGTAAGTACTCCACCTCTCCGAGGGGATAGCTTGCAGCGCTGGAGTGAGCGTGCAGCACTGCAGGCTCTGATCACACTTGCGCTTTACAGCGCTGCCCTCGGGGGGGCGTTTTCACACCCCTGAGCGCAGCAAGTTGTAGCGCTGTATAGCGCCAGTGTAGCCAAGGCCTTAGTCTCTAAACTAGATAAATATGGAAATAGTGGAGAGAGAGAGATTTTTAAATTCCCAATACCTCTCTAATCACTCCTTTGTAGGGGAAGCTTTCTATTGTTCCTTCCACTGTGGAGTTAACTCTTTGTCCTTGCTCCTTTCACCTTGTCCATCTGAGTTGTCTTTCTGTAATCTCGGCATTTTTCTTTGCTCTTTCACAGTTTGTTGCGGTGGTTGCTCATACTTACTTACCTAAATCAAGTCAGTGAGGGGAGGGTGGGTTACAGTCTTTTAAAAATGCTGTAAACTGGTCCTCTTAGATAAAGCTGCTCTGTAAAGCATCAGCAAGGGGTGCTTGTACAGTATGTGTATCAGGCAGCACATTGGGAGACCCCAAGCTAAGATATGGATCCTGTTTTTCACTCTCCAGATCTGTGCCAGGAGATAGCAGAGAGATCACACTTAGCCTCCAGAAGAAAAAGCACAGGCTCTGAGACCCTAGTAGTCTCATGCTACATGATATTTACTGCACCTTCTGGCAACAGCATACAAAAAAGTACCACATGTTCATTCTAAATTACAATTGCTAGAGGGGAATTCGGGAAACACTGCAAGGATGAATGGACAAGAACATCAGTCTACCAGCCAATGCAGGATTGGATACAAATCCCATTTGAAAGTATCACTTGATGATTGCCTGTTCTGTTCATTCCCACTGTGGCACCTGGCATCGCCCACTGTCAGGAGACAGGATACTAGGCTAGATGGACCTTTAGTCAGACCCAGTATGGCTGCTCTTATATTCTTAATGAATAAACAATCCCAGAAACTGAGGAAATAGAAATAAGTGGTGGATGTTGAGCAGAAAGACTATGTTTTGTTCTGTGACATCAGCCCAATACTCATTTTTGGGGGAACTGTTGCTTAAAAATGCAAGCTGCCAACTTCGCTTTGAAAGACACCTTTCTGCTAACTATTGGCTGGAGACGGTTTTTCTGCAGTGTTGGCTTAACATAAAGAAGAACAATACCGCAGCTCCATTACGAAGGGTCTCTTTGCAAGATGAACAGCTAAAACGGTATTTATTAAAGGGGAAAATGTAATCTGCAGAAAACAGCAAAAATTGTGGGAAGATTTGAATAGCATAAACCTCAATTTTCTTGAATTCCTGTGACTTTTTTCCCCCTCCTGCTATCCTATGCCGTTACTTCTACCCAGATAAAACTTAAATCTAGATTTCATGTGACTCATTTTCTGAAAGCTTCTTCTCCCATTCTTGACTCAATCAGCTCTTAACTTATAGTGAAGCAATATAACTTTCCACAAACAAATGCTTCCTTTCTTTGTCCCTTCTGTTTGACAAGCATTTCCCCTTAATACAGACCAGAATCCTGAATTTTCCTTAGGCATGGCAATCTTTTTCCATATCTCCCTGATTCATAAGTCTGCCTATTAACACCTCTGGAATATTGCTAGAAAATGCTACTAGAGAGTCATCCCTGTGCTGAAATCCTTACTTGTATTTAATTACACCCCATTTTAACTATAGTAGTTTCTGCTTTGGTGTTCCCAAATCCTTAGCGTCTAAAATCCAAATTAATATAAAACAGCAGCCAGATTGCTCTCTTGCGTTAAATGGCAGGACTATCTCACACACAGCATCTGCTGCTTTCTCTTGCTTTGTAAATCCATTTAGAATGGGCTCTCCGCTGACTTCCCTCTTTCTCTCTCTAGCCACATAAAATAACTTTGTTCTTCTATGGTATCTTCCATCCAAAGAACAGAGTGCTGTACAACCTGTTATTAAATCACAGTCTGTGAGGTAAATAAGGATTATCTTCTCCTTTTTATAGCTGGTGAAACTGAGACACAGAAGTTGAGCCTTTCCCAAGGCAACACAGAAAGTCACAGCAGAGCTGGAAATGGAGTTCATGTCTCCTGACTCTGCCTTCTGCATTAACCACTTGTCATGGTCTCACGGGACCCGTGCACTCTCGGCTCTGTACGTTCCCTGGGAGGAACCCCCTTCGGTGTGTGACAGCACTTGTTGGGAGTCACTTTCTCTCTTGGGGGTTAAGCCCTGAGCTCCACCGCCTCCTGGAACCCCACCTCTCTGAGCTTTCAGCACACCTGTCTGTCTCCGTGAGTCCCCTCAGGAAGTATATTTGCTTTGGACCCCCAGGACCTCCACACTCAGAGGGAGAAATGCAGCCCTGATCTCTAGATTGCAATGACTCTCAGCCAACATAAAACAGAAGGGTTTACTGTACGTCTGGACACAGCACAAAAAGTTCTCGGGGCCCTCAAGCCTGTCCATCTGGGTCTGTCCAGCGTCCAGGTGGCTCAGGCTGCCCGTTGTCCCCAGTCCAGAAGCCACATCCTTCCAGCCGACCATTCTATATATATCACCTTCCCAACAGCCCCTCCTCCATCCTCTGTCTTCGGTCCTGGGCAAACGGATCACCTGGGCCCTCTCTTCCGTCCTTTGTTCCCACTGGCCAGAATCAGCTAGTCAGATCATGGGGGCCCTCTCTCCTCAGCCCTTTGTCCTCCCACTGGACAGAACTGGCTTGCTCCCAAGATGGGGTGGGACTCCAGGTCACTGGTTGCTAAATTCTACAGTGTCCTGGCTGTTGTCCGGGGTCTAGGCTGCTATGCGTAGTCACACCTGGCGTTCTGCAACAATGAACACCTTCTCCCACCCTCTCGTTAAACACGCACAAAGAAGCACACACTATATTAATGCAAAACACTAAGTAAATCCCCCACTTAGTCACACCACTACACAATGCTTCCTCTCACTTTACCATAGGTAAATCATGACCACCTACTCTCCAACTTGCTGCAGTTCCTCTTTCTTCAGATGGGGGTTGCTCTTATCTATCCTGCTCACTTTAGAACGCTTTCCAAACCAATAAGTTACTTTCATTTTTCAAACCTATTTTGCTTGGCCTTTTTTGTGGAGCATTCAGTGATACTATAAGGACACTGCATTGCTTATAGGCTGATAGAGAAGCCCAGTCAGGTTAAACAGTCTCACAAATTCACCGTGATCTCAGTCTCTTTGGTCAGCTTTCTTACTAGGGCAAGGGAACTTCTTTATAAAACTACTTGGTTAGGATCAGGCTATTTATTCATATTAGGCTCAGGTATGGGTTCAACAGGAACACCATTTAGGGATTCAAACCTGCCCCCACACTCAAGTGTAGACAGTGGACAACTGAAGACCGTGGGGTTGCATAGGTGTAACCTACGGCAGAATTTGGCCAATGGAATCTTTATTGCTGGTGATGATGCATGAATCAGAAGAAACACAGCTTCACTTCCAGATCTCCGTTGAGAACTTTTTTCCTATCCAGTTGTAAATGATGCAAATTTGGTCTGGAAGTCATTGATATAGGAAGCATAGAATGTTGTTATGCCACTCTGAGTCACTTTTTACAGCAAACTACTTTTTTCTCTCTCTTTCCCCCCCACAAGGTGATCTATATTATCACAATCTTATCAAAGGTTTTCTTCCAGTGATAAACAATGTATCTGAGTGTATACCATGAAAACAAATTATTGGCTCCATTGCTTTGCTTGTGGGAGAGTTTCAGTATTCTCTGGCTTGTGTAAGGCCTTCATTCTGAGTTCTCCTTTCACCTTCTTTTAAAACAGTAGTCTGCCTAAAAGAAATAAACAAGTACTTTCTAACGCAGCCTTAGTACTGCCAAAATCGAGATCAGCAGAGCTGGTAAAGCTGGAACTCCCTCAATATAAACGAGAGGGAACTTGCAAGGTGTTCTTTATGACTAGTCCTCTGTTTTGGAACTCACTTTCCTCCTTGGTCTGCTGGGTCCAGATCCTCAAAGGTATTTAAGATCCTAACATCCACTGAAATCAGTGGAAGTTAGGAGCCTAAATACCTTTGAGAATCTGTGCTGTAGAGCCTAGATTTGTTAATCTTTTGAGCGAGCTGTGAAGCCCATCTTTTTTTCTGTTCTCTAATGCAACTGAGGTAGATATATTTCTGGCCAGTTCTCTTGCATTATTTTGTGATTTCAGTGTGTGGGATAAGCACCCAGAGCACAAGATGGGTGCTTACTAGTTACATTTTAGAAATCTTAAGATATAATGAATCATACATTCATATTTACCACTTTTTTTAACACATTTGGGTTGAATTCAGTCCCTGGCTGCAAAACAAAGTATGCATCCCTTGCAACACCAGAAAAGCCCTTGGAAAGATCCCAGGTTGTCAGAGGGTGAATGTGGCTTGAAAGACCAGCATCTTTGCACCAGAAGTTGAGGAGCCAAGTTTTTCCCTTCCTAGAAATCTCTCTTCCTAAGGAGAACAGGGCCCAGAGAGGCTTCTTTCTCCCCATTTCTCCATTCTCAGAATGTCGTGACATGTCCTGTTTTTAGGGCCTGACCCAGCGTCCCTGAGGGTTTCAAATCATTGTTTTGTGCCAGTTTCTGTGCATTCCTTCAGACTGGACATATGCAGGTGCTGCCTGCAGCTGAGCCAGGGAAACTGACGATAGGTTGCTGGAGCATATGTACTCATCAAGGACTGCTCCACTTGTCACATGTTAACATCTTTCCCATGATGTCTAGTTGTTGGCTCTTCTTCTCACTAGTCCTCAAGCCAGTCTCCCTCTCTTTACACAGCCAAATCCACAGGGTATCAGGGAAGGGAGAGGTGGGGCACTGCATGTCATAATGAGTGGGCACCCTCTTCTCCCCTGATGCCTAAGCTCTCCTGGCTGGGCCCTACCAAACCCACCATATACATGCCTCCATGACAGATGGCCTGTTTTCTTGTTTTCAATATGTGGTCACCCTGACAAAGAATGGTAAGAAGAGCAGGATCTAAACAACCCTTCAAGAACTCTGTGGAGGGAAGGGAAGTGACCATGGCAGGTTGCTCCCACTGGTGGTGGTGGTGCAGCGGGAGGACAGGGAAGCAGGTCACGACAGGCCTCAGAGCATCTCTGAAGCTTTTTCTCTTTATCCTCCCACAGGAAATCTCCACACCACTTGGGTGTGTGTGTGTGTGTGTGTGTGAGGAACAGGTGACGACAGGCTGTTTCCCTCTATGGAAGTTTTTATACTTCTGAGGAGAATAGCCTGTGACAGATTTTCCCCACAACAGAAATCTCCACTCTAGAAGTAGAGGCAGTGATGGGCCCTTCTAGAACCTCCTCTGCCACAAAGCTTGGTGGCACACTCCATCTCATGCTGTGTGTTGCTGTTCTGTAGTTGGAGCCATATGGTTAAAAAAGCCAAGCCACCCGAGGATTCCCTCCAAAGGATACAGTTGAGGAGATCCACAAATCTGTAATGTTTGAGACTAGAACTTCATGTGGATAACTACAATGTGATAGATGTATGTGGACCCCTATCACTGATATGATACAGTATGTCCCTAAGGAATGCTTAGTGAGCCCAGACAATGAGATGGAGATTTGGGGAAAGGAAGATAAATCCCAGTAGGGGTTTCCAGACTTGGATTTCATCTGGCATTGCCTCCCTGCGCTGAGGGTAACCTGGGCAACGCTAGGCTACCTACCTGCACAAGAGCTAATTGGGTGTAGCTGAAGCTAGTTGCACTCAGAGCCTTAAAAAGGACTTATCACTTCACAGAGAAAATGGATGGAAATAAGGCTCTGATGCTCAAAGGTATTTAGGCTCATAACTCCCATTTAAATCAGTGGAAGCTAGGAGCCTAAAAAGTTAAGAATGTGGGTCCAGCTTCCTGGAAATCAGGCCAGGGAGACACTAGAAATGCCTTGTTTAATATTGGTGTGGTGTTTAGATGCTGTTTAGTTGCATGAAAGGAATAGGGTCAGAGACTTTACATATGTTTGATTTTTGGTTGCACCTTAAACTATAAGGGAATCTGAAATGGTGAGGGGGGGTTTCTCTGGTTTGCCTGGGACATGTGCTGTGTCAGGCCAGCTGCATGGACCTTGCCTGTGCCACATACAACAGCAGAAGTGAAAATGTGCTCGTGGGAGGACCAGTGGATATACAATATACTGGGTGCTGAAGCATATTAAAGTTTATTGCTTTTAGCTTCCAGGGGATGGACTAGATTCCCTAATGGGTCTTTTCAATCTATTTAATTAAATACTGTCTGTATACATGTCACTCTATAAAAGTAGGGAACCAACTGAATTCTTTCTCTGAGGATTTTACAGCCTAAGTTATAGCGACTATACATTTCAGACATAATGTTTCAGATTACCCCCATCCCCCTCCAAAAAGCCCTCTATCCCATAGCGCTTTCTATACCTGATAAAGGAAAAGAGCCAATAACTCCATGAAGTCTGCTAGGAACTTCAAAGTCCCTCTGTGCCAATGGCTCAACCGCTGCCATGGTTTAGGCAGACCTGAAGAAGAGCTCGGTGTAGGTTGAAAGTCTGTCTCTTTCACCAACAGAAGTTGGTCCAGTAAAAGATATTATCTCACATTCCCCGCTCCCCTTGTCTCTCCCAGTTAAGGCACCTTAGTTTCATAGCCACTCACACACAAGCTAGCATTACAGCTGGCTACCTTTGACTGCCCTAACCCAATAGGATCAGGTACCCATTTTGTAGCTAGATGAACTGGAAGTGACCTTTCAGTGTAAGATGAGGCAAGACTCAAATCCACAACTTCCAAAACTGTAGTAGAGCACCTCAACCATTACACCTAGTCCTAGAGTGGGGACTTTGCTATTGCCAATCTATTTTACTTGGAAAACCTTCAGATATTACAATGATGGGCAGCAGGACAAAACCCCAAGATAGAAAAAAAATCTAAAATCAACCAGATGAAGGTCTAATCTCTGTACCAAGCAAATGTATTTTTATATCCTTGTTTTTATTAATGTTGAGAAGTTTTACAGAAGTATGCTTTAAAGACATGTGTGACTGAATAGAGGCTAGCTATTTAGGGTGAGAGAGTTCAAAGCACGAAAAGATGACATTGTGTAAAGTGCTGTATGTGAAAGGTGAAACATAGGTGCTAAAATAGTACTTAGACCTTATGTCTTTGCTTTTCAGCACACTCTACTAACATTAGTGAATTAACACTAAGGGTATGCCTACATAGGGAAAGCATAGCTCAGTGGTTTGAGCATTGGCCTACTAAACCCAGGGTTGTGAGCTCAATCCTTGAGGGGGCCATTTGGGGCAAAAATCTATCTGGGGATTGGTCCTGCTTTGAGCAGGCAGTTGGACTAGATGACCTCCTGAGGTCCCTTCCAACCCTGAGATTCTATGAAGTATAGTGGTATAATTTATCAGCACAGCTCTTTTAACTCCCCATGTGGCCATTGGTCCAGAAATCAAAATGACTTTTTCCCCTGTAGCTGCTGTACCTGTACTTTCCAAAGGGACAGGTCAACCCTGACGCTTGACTGGGAGAATGTGGGGAAGTGGAATTCTGAGGGGGGCGCTCCTGGCTCCCAGCTCATTGGAGGTCACTCCCGCTGAGCTCACTTCCCCCTAGTCTGGGGAGGGAGGCAGAGGAAGGTTATCATGCTGAACTTCAGGGCAGCTAAGGATCTACCGCCTCCGTCGAGAGCGGGAGGCGCTGGGAGCCAAGGTCGCGCAGCGGGGCCCAGCTCCTCCTTCCCCCTGAGGCCCAGCCGCCCCTGTGGACCGGACCGGGGCAGCGCCCTGCCGGCGGCGCTGCGGTGGCGGGGCCAGGCCGGGCCTGGAAGGGAAGGGGCATGGCTCTGACGTGCGTGGCTGGGATTGGCAGCCGCCCGCCCTATATAGCAACCGGGGAAGGTGCCTCGCAGCTTTCCCAGGAGCGTTTCGGGGCTTCTCCAGCAGAGAGAGCTAGCAGGGCACCGGCCGGAGTAAGTTGCATGCCGGGCGGGGGCCGGGGCTCGGGGCTCCCCTCGCCCGCTGCAGCGGAGGTGCTGGGCCGAGCCCGCGGCACCAAGTTGGCCGGAGAGTGCGGCGCGGGCAACGGAGCTAAGCTGCCGACGTGGAGGCTGAGACGCGGCGGCAGAGGAGGGAGCTGCCTGCCCCGGTCCTCCCGCCGCAGCCCCGCGTCCCCTCCCTGCCAGCAATGCCGCCGCTTAGAGTTTCGCTGCCGTAGCCCCTGGGTGCCGCCGCGGGGAGGGGGAGGGGGCGAGACCTACGTGTCACTACTGCGCATGGGCCCAGGCTCGCCCGGCGCCGGCGCCGCCGCCGAACTTTGCACGAACTTTCTGTCCGGCCTTGTCCCGAGCGGGGTGGGGGCCGGTGATACCCGGGGGCTCTGTGCTGTAGCTGCCTGCGTCCCGTGCCGGGCAGGACGCTGTGCCCTGGCACAGAGCGGGCTCGGGCTCGCTGCCTGCCCGCGGGGGGTATCTCCTGGCTGGGCCCCTGCCGCCGGCGTTGTTAGCTGGGCGCCCACCTGCTGTTCGTGCGTTCGCTGGGTCTGCGCCTTGCACGTGGGGCTGTTCCCAGACCTGCTGCTCGCGGCGGCTGGCTCCATTTTCACCGTTTGTCTCTTTTTTTTCTTCTCTTTTGCTCGGGGGGGAGGGGTGCATCGCTGAATTAACGTGGGATTTTGATGATGACGCTGGCAGTGGCCACAAGAGAGCAGCCAAGCACCCTCCCCTCCACCTCGGTTTCAGGGCTGCGTTATAATTCCCTTCTTAAATCAGCCTAGCCAACATCCATTCCACCCACAAAACAGCTCAACAAACATTTAATAAGAAGGACGAAGTGTAACTTCATTGTGGTGTCGCTGCTAACTTTTTGTGTCCCTTTGACTGTTTTACTTTTTAAGATTGTTGCAAGCTAGTCATTTTTGGAGCTGGGATTGTGAAATTTCTGACATTGTTCATAGCTGATATTTATAAGAATCGTACAAAGTTCAGTTGTCCCCACCACAGGATCTTTGCAGACTTACTTTGGTCTTTTAGACCTCTTTGCTAGAAACCACTCCATAGTTTGTTAATCTGTACAGCACATTGGAGGTTTCAGTGTGCACCAAGAAAGTCCCATCAGGTGGGTTAGCGGGTTTCTGGGTAGGGCTGTGTTTAATTACCTACCTTGATCTTACATACTCTATATGTATTTGGAGAGGATGAAATAATGACCGTAAATAAAAGCAAAGCATAAGGACTTGGGGGAGGCTGGTTACAAAATCAATGTTCTGCTTTTAATTACTTGAGAATGATGGTGGCTGACTCATAGACCCAATCTTATCATTTGAAATTACTTTATCTGGAGTGTTTGGGCGGGACTGGGTGAGGATGGCTTTACAGAAATTTAGGGAGGGGGGGATAAAATGTTGTGGTTTCTGGGATGGGGCTGTCTAGCGGGAGGGAAGATTTAGGCTTTGTCTAGACTAGGATTTAAAGGTGTACTGCTAACATGTCCTGTAATCTAGTGTAGAGAAAGCACACTGCTTTTAATGTGTTCCCTCTGTGTTAAACCCTAGGAGGGAGCCTAACTTGCACTTTATAGTAGTATGACAAATGTTAAAGTATACAGTGTCTTGTCTGCATTGGGCTCCTAGGATATCAGCCACCAGTTATGCCTCTTATCCTAGCCTAGACAAGAGCCAGAGTTCCTGGATGGGATCTATATGAAAGGAGAGGGTTCCCCTGAATGGCAATGTGTAGGTGAGACTGAGTAGCGGTCAGGCATGGCAGAGAGATTCTGGTTAGGTTTTATTCATGAGAAGGTTTTCTGGATGACTCTTTTAGTGAAGAAAAAAGAGGTGGAGGGCAGTGGTTCTAATACCTACCACCAGAAGCTGACTAGAGGGGCTTTACACCCGGTTAGACCTGGTGAACTGAAATCTTTAATTGTAACAAAATGGCCTGCCTTGGGATCTTGTCCAATGCCAGATCAGCCTTGCAAAATGCTGTTTGTCCGGTGTAACTTTTTTTTTTTAAGGGGAAAGGAAAAAGAGTAAATAAAATAAGCTTTTTCATTAGTTTCATGGTGAAGAGCAGGTGAGGTGCTTTAGCTAGTGATTTCTGGGACAATTTTGCAAGGCTGATTTAAATAATAGATATTCATGTGTGACTAGGCTTTCAGTAATTTGGTCCATATAACTGCAAGTGCGGGGTTCTGGTATTTGTGTCTTTTTCCTTGCCCCGTCTCCCAAGTGACTTTAGTTTTAGAGTTTCAGGTGACTCATTGCAACCACTTCCTTTAAGAGGTTATTTCTATGTAGGGTATCACTGTTCGAATGATTATCAGAGTAACTTACTAGCTTTTCCCCTTAATATTATCCTGTTACTCCTAGTTACCTTCCCTAAAGAATTTGTCCTTCCTTGGTGTGTATGTCAAATACTTGTAGGAGATGGATGTAATCTCTTAACCATACTGTAAATGTTACATGTCTCACAAATTAATCCCTATCACCTCCTAATCATTTGGGTTGCTCTTCTGTAGTGAGGCTAAAAGTGAGACTCCAATTTGTCAGTATCTTCCTAGTAATCTAGGTACACAGAACTGAACACAATATTCTTGGTGTGGTGCTCTCATATAGAGAGGGATTGTTACTTTTTTTTCTCTCCATCTGCAGTTCAAAACTGACCTAGCCTTTTTTTTCTTTGTTGATGTATCACATTGCAAAGTCACATAATTTGATCTCTGCTATCAACTCTAGATCTCTTTTTCAGTATTACCATGTCCCTGGTTCCTCTCCAACCAGTGAATATCTGTCTATTCTTCTCCCCTCAACCCAATTCACTTTCAAACCTCCCCACCTCCAATCTTTAGTCTCATTATTGTTGTGCCATATAGCACAAGGCCTAGAAGAGTATAAATAACTGTCCTTCGGACTAGGCATCTTGGATGTATGTATCTATAAACTTGTTTGGTGATTAAGGAGAAATGGATTAAACTTCATTGGAGTTGGGACTAGTACAGTAGCTTTTCAGAGCACTTAAACACTGGTTAGACTAACACACAAATGAAGTTTGTTAATCAACTTATAATTGACCATATTGAAGAGGACAAGGTTATTGTAAGGGGTATTATCTGGTGTTTAACAACTCTTAATCTTTCTGGGTGGCCTGTATAAAACTCAAGCTTTTGTGACTGAAGTAGTTTTGTAGATGCAGTTAACTAGGGAGGGATTTGATAGGTTTACTGGCCCTTTAAGGTTGCACCTCCCCCTCATCTCTTTCCCCTCCCCCTCTCTGAAGCTATGAATGGTCACTGGTACAGGGAGTGCTGAGGTGGCATTTGCGAAAATTACTTTCTGCTCTACACTGACACTGCTTGCTCTGCAGGGCACTCCCAAAGTCTTTCTAAACTTCAGAATGGTTTGGAAGTCAGCCTGCACCCCCTCACATGTGTGCACATGTACAGATTTCAGATAAGAAGTTTTTTTTAATAGGTAATTAGCCTTTCTTCTCGCTTTACTTTAGGCATAGGGCTTTACTTAAGCAAAATGTCCAGTCCTATTTAGAATCTGCTATGAATGCCTTTGTTAGAATATGCTTGCATTATAACAAATTGTCTGAATTACTCTCAATCTGTCTGTGATCGGGATAGATTGCTTTTCATCTGTCAAGTAACAATTTACTAGAAATGTTGGTAAGAGGAAACTACAAAAAAAAGTAAATCTTGTCACTTTGAAGGCAGCCGAAGCTTGAGTCCGTTTAACAGCTTCAGCCTTAACAGAAGTGACATGTAAACCAGTTACCAGTATCCAATCATCCAGGGGTAGTCAACTTTTTTTTTTTTTTTTTTGTCAAGGGTCCAGATTTCTTGGTCAAGGTATGATCCAGGTCCAGACTCCAGAGAAAATAATGATTAGTAAATTTAAAAAATGTCAGGGTCCATTCCAAAGCATCTGGCTGTCCAGATTTGGCCCACCGTCCACCTATTGACTACCTTGTCTTAAACTGACTAAGGTGCAGGCAAGATCAAAGGTGTATTTGAAATGTAAGGTTTCGTGAGAAGAAATTGAAATAATTCCAAAGCTAGATTTGGGGGGGATGAGATCAAGGATACTCTGTCGCATGAAGAACAGACTGAAATTTCCGCCAGATCAGATATTGCTTTTATGAAATGCTGATGGGACAGTATATTCTGTCCCACCTTTAAAATCAAAAAGGGCACAGGCTATATGGGATCTGTGAGGCAGCATAAAACACCTGAAATCAGAGACTGTCTTAAGAGGCTGCCTGACCAAGTGGGGCCAGAGTGATGGCACTCAGAAGCTGAAATTGGGAGGGCAAGGATGAGGGCATGGGGAGAGAAGGTGCACTTCCAAAAATAGAAGGGCAGCTTGCATTCACTAACTAACCTGTCTGGACCGCATAACCGGTCTACCATGTCACTCTGCAAGACCAAACTGTTGTATTTTAATCTCCTCTTGTCAGTATAGCTTGTTTTTAATTAGACTGGTTGGATCTCAGATTGTCTTAGGGGAACTTTCATAGACCATCCTGGAAAGGTGAATTAATTTTCAACCTCAGAAGGAAGAGTGTGGAGCCTACAGTGCTCTGTCGAGGCTATCAGGGTATGTCTACACAGCAATTAAACACCCAAGGCTGGTCCTGATGGCTGATCCTGACAGCCGACTCAGGCTTGTGGGGCTTGGGCTATGGGGCTGTAAAACTGTGGTGTAGATACTTGGGCTGGAGCCTGGGTTTGGGACAGCCTTGCAGGGTCCCAGATCTCGGGCTCCAGCACAAGTCTGGATGTCTGCACCACAGTTTTACAGCCCTGCAGCCTGAGCCTGAGGAGCTGCAAGTATTTAATTGCTCTGTAGACACCCTACGTCAGAAGGATGCAGAACTAGGGACTCCACTCTCCTAGTGGGTGTTGCTGTCAGGGCTGTGGTCTGACAGGTGTACATGAAACAACCATTGACCATGGACAAGAATTGAGTTTTAAGGTGGAAAAGGTGCCCATCATTATAAAATGGGAGTGGCCAGGGAGTAGAAATATGCCATAATGTTCTTAACTAATCAGACTCTAGGCTGGTTATATTTAGGAGTGCATCTAGCTGAAAGCACTTTTTTCAACATGTTTTGTAGAGTACGTGCAATAAATACAGATGAAGTCCCTATTCCGAAGACAGGTAAGCGGGTTCATGAAGGGAATCACACCTTGGGGCAAATGACAGGACACCAGAGCTTTGCAGGGTCGAAGGGAGCTGACCCCAGCCACCCTTTCTGTTTTCTGTGCATTTGATTATACGTGTGATGTAATTTAACTTGATTACCCAAATGAGAAACATTTTAATTAAAAATAGATTAAAATGGCACATGATTTGCTACTGCTGTCCAAAAATGCTGATCCTGTTGAAAATCTAAATTGTGGCTTGCCATGTAGTCTCGTATGTATTTGTTCTTGAATACATACATTTCCCATGTAGAGAAGAGTCTGCCTCTTGTTTATAAATCCTTTTTCAGAACAAAATTTTAATAAAAACTTCTGAGAGTACAGTGTTGATCCCCTTTGCCTAGGAACTGCAGTTCATCCAGTGGGCTTCTGAAATTTCCAGTGGCACAAAGCCATTTAAAACATGAGGACATGGCTTGTTGGGTGAAAAGAAAGTATGGCCATACTTCCCCAAAAAGTGGGGCATCCCTTTGGTTTAATAAGTGGCCCATTATCTGAATGTACTGACTTGATGGCCACTTCAGTTCTGGCCTGGCCATGATCCTCTGAGGACTGCAATGTGGAGACTAACAATGTCCGCTCAGTCTGCTCTACCAATAATAGAGCAGTAATTCACGCTGCTAAACCTCAGGGATTCCTGTTCCTAAATAGATTGCTCTGGCGTTGACTGCAAGGAGAATCACTGCAGTTGGTGTGGACTCAGTGAAACCAGCAGCTGTGCTCCAAAGTCCCTGTCAGATGTTGCACTGTGACCTAATTTAGTGCCCAACACCTTGTCCTTAACCATAATCATTGAGGAGCAGAGCTTGTGCAAAGTAAGCCCACTCCTGGTTAGCAGGAAATTGTGGTGTTCTGGGAAATCTGAATCACTGCCAGACACCAATGCACTGCAGTCTTCAACATGAATGGATTCAGGTTCTAGGCAGTACAGAAATCTGCAACTTCTGTGTAGATCGTGACTGCTTATGGCCAGGATAGTAATATTCCTTCTGTATCCTTACTGCTATTCGCAGGTCATGGTTGGGTGAAGACCTCTTCATCCATACTCGTGTCTATCATGTCAATACCTCCGGCTGAAACTCTGGTCCTTGACACAAATAGGTTGGGAAGGGTGTGACTTAGTTAACACACTTTCTTTGACTGTACCATCATGGCTTAACATCAAGGTTTACAGCCCTAAGCAGGTTATCACACTGACTCTGTCATTAGAATCATAGAATATTAGGGTTGGAAGAGACCTCGGGGGGCCATCTAGTCCAACCTCCTATTCAAAGCAGGACCATCACCAATTAAATCATCCCAGCCAGGGCTTTGTCAAGCCAGGCCTTAAAAACGTCTAAGGATGAAGACTCCTTCTTACCATTAACTAGACTAGAGTTTGTCTCTTAGGTTAGAGTATTAGCCATACATACAAATATATTGGCATATTCCTTCCAGGACATGTTACTGGCAGTGCTCTAATTTAACAGAATAGCTAGCTTCACCTTCCCTCAACCTTTTCCCCGTTTATTCCCTGCTGGCTACAATAACTATAATATAAGTAACTTTAATGTTTGTTCTTCTTTGAATGCTTGTTCATCTCAGTTCCAATCAGGTGTGTGCATGTGTATAGTAGCCGGAAGATTTTTTTCTCCCCTAGCAGCATCCATCGGGTTGGCCTGGGCGCCCCCTGGAGTCACGCCTTCATGGCACCCAATAAAGGATCCTGCTAGCCCGCCACCCACTCCGTTCCTTCTTACCACCAGTGATGGTAGCTGGAACTTCCCCTTGCTCTTGCTTCGGCAAGCGGCTTAGCAGTAATTTCGGTTTTCGCTATTAATTGTTACTTTCCTCTCTCCTCCCACTTATTTGTCACTGGGACATGCCGTGATTCCCGGGCTTCAAGGCCACGACTGCCTAAAAGTGACCCCCACTCCTCCTGTTTATGGTGTCTGGGCGAGGGTCACCAAAAAGATCGCTGCAAGAGCTGTTGGGAATTCCGACCAAGAACTCCTAAACAGAGGAAGAAGTGGCTTAAAAGCCTCCTCATGGAGGCAGCTCTCCGACCTCAGTTGGACCCAGGCGCTGGAGATCCCGCTTCCAGTACATCTTTCTCCCGGTGTTCTACCCTAAGCCGCATTCCAGTAGCAGGGAGCAGACTTCACTCACTGGATGTCCACAGGGCACTCTCCTTCTACATGAAGAGAACGAAGTCATTCAGAAAGTTGATCCAGTTATTCATGGCAGTGGTGGACAGAATGAAAGGTCAGCCGATATTGTCACAACACATCTTGTCATGGATAGCGTCCTGTATTCGTAAGTTCTACAACTTGGCAGGGTTCCTGCACCTCCAATCGCTGCACACTCCACCAGGATGCAGGCTTCATTAACAGCGTTCCTGGCTCATGTTCCCACTCAGGATATCTGCAGAGCAGTGACGTGGTCCTCCATCCATACTTTTGCCACGCACTATGCGATTACCCAGCAGGCCAGAGACTATGCGGCCTTTGGACGAGCAGTGCTCCAGTCAATGGACAACTCTGACCCCGCTTCCTGAACTTGGGCTTATGAGTCACCTAATTGGAATTGACATGAACAAGCACGTGAAGAAAAAACGTTACTTGCCTTCTCGTAACCCTTGTTCTTCGAGATGTGGTGGTCATGTCCATTCCAATACCCACCCTCCTACCCTGCTGTTGGAGTAGCTGGCAAGAAGGAACTGAGGGGGTGGCAGGTCGGCAGGGCCCTTTATTGGGCGCCATGAAGGCATGACTCCAGAGGGCGCCCAGGCCGACCTGACAGATGCTGCTAGGGGAAAAATCTTCCGGCTACTGTACACGTGCGTGCGCACACACCTGATTGGAATGGACATGAACAACACATCTCGAAGAACAACAGTTATGAGAAGGTGAGTAAATGTTCTTTGTAAAACCAAAAACTAAGGGAACCATCATGTGTCTAGGCCTGATCCCAAGTCCAACTGAAGACAGTGGAAAGACTCCCAAAGATCTTCAACAAGTTTTGGATCAGGCCCTTACATTGTGGTGACCTTGCTACTCTTGTCCTTTCCTCCTCCTCTTCCCCTGCCCCCTTTAGTCAATCACCATCACTTATTGTGTCATGTCTCGTTTAGATTGTGACCTCTTAGCAGCAAAAACTGAGTCTTGACTTTTGTGACACTTCTCGCATGCTTTGGGGCAGTCAAAGAAATGATAGAGGTACTGGCTTATTGAGAAGGTGGGGAACGGATTTAGGAGATGAGCATCATTTGTGGAACACTTAGTGAAAGCCTCTTCAAAGCTAAACTGCAATACTTGGAGTAAAAGGTGGCCTTGTGCCTCCAGCTGATGATTAGATGTTAGCTTTTGGGGTTGCTTATATGCTAACTTCAAAATCTCTGAAGTTCTTGGGGAAGCTCTCTTGACAAGGTGGGTATACTTGGCAGGGGGATTTAGAATATGTTTAAAGACGCAAGTTTAGTGTCTAGTGTTTGTTATAACCAGCACCTGTCTGCATGCAGCTATGTCTCTCTCTGTCTTGGGTTCCGAGGAAGAGTCTGCATTGATTCACCCAGGCTTCACTAAGTTACATTCCTGACTTCTGACTGTCAATTTTATTGGCAGTTTTTCAGGTTGTTTCCTCCAACTAGATGGATTGCTGTTGATGCTGTGGTTTTCAATCCTGAAACTTCCAATTCATATCCTACATCTGTTACTAATCTGCTGTATTCCAGCTTTACACTATATAGGCTTTTGTAGGCAGGGTAACCAAACAAAGTTTCCTGTGGGATTTAGCTTTGTGCTGGTGATTCCCTATGGTTGTGGTTAAACAATATGGAGGTGATGCAGCAATCTGTGAATTAGTGTTGGAGTCTCCTTGATGATGGGCAAGTTTGAGATGGCACAGAGGCTTACTTAGTTTGAAACAAAAAATACAGTAAAGGCAACGCTTTTGAAATTCTACAGGATTTGGGGGGTGGGGGAAGTGTCATATTTTCTTTTGTCTTGGAACACAGTTAATAACTTTTTTTTCTTTCTATAAAGCAAAAGCTGGCAGGCTGACAAACAGGCAGCTAACAGGACGGACTTTCTGGCTACTGACCATTTAGCTGGTAAGTTACTGTTTGTATATATCAGACTTTCCTGTTTCTGGGCCACTTGCTCAGCAAAGAGAAATTACCAGTGTTCTGCAGTGACATCTGCCCACAGCTATCTTTTCTCATTATGGACCTTTCTTGCATGATGGACCTGTACTTGAGAGAGCACCTTTCTGCAGTTTTATCCCATCCAGGGTCAATGTATGGTCATTGAATTTAAAAACAACAACAAAAACCCACCTTAATGATAAATGTAGATAGGATGATTAGAGGGTGCTAGTCTACTTGTGTTCCCCTCTTCTGTAGGCATAGGCTGTGGACATCCCACCCTTCTGACCTCTGAGCACTGAGTTTAGAATGTGGAATGTTGGTCTGTGTTAAGGTCAATACGTTCTGTTACTGGATTGAATGGAAAGCTTGAGAGTGGGAGCTGCCATAGACCGCTTTGCTCCTTTAAAGTAACTGTTTTTCAGGGCTGTTTGTCGGGAGAGGGACTTAACTCCAATCTTGCTCATGAAGCAAGTTTCACACAGCTTGTACGAGTGTTGGTCATAGTGATTCTGGCTTGCCAAGCTAGAGGTGAGGTGGAGCTGTAGTTGACCATGAAAGGTGATGAGGACTCGGAGTGCCAAGGATGAATCTGAGAGAGAACCTAGCTAATTGCTTAATCTAGATTTGTTGCTAATGTTTGTTCCGTGATCGTACTCCAAGCATAGAAAGCAGTGGGAAGAGGACAAGAGTCCACATAGTAGAAACTCTAGAGGCAGGGGCTAGGCAAGATACAGAAGCTTCCTCAAAAACAACAAGGAGTCTGGTGGCACCGAAGAAGTGAGGTTTTTACTCATGAAAGCTTATGCCCAAATAGATCTGTTGGTCTTTAAGGTGCCACCAGACTCCTTGTTGTTTTTGTAGATACAGACTAACACGGCTACCCCCTGATGCATGGTTTCAAGTAAGAAGCTTCCTCAGTATCTGTACTGTCCTTTGTGATCACTGCAGAATCAAATCCATTGGTAAATAGGAAAAAATTATTTTATTAATGGAGATATCCTATCTCCTAGAACTGGAAGGGACCTTGAAAGGTCATTGAGTCCAGCCCCCTGCCTTCACTAGCAGGACCAAGTACTGATTTTTCCCCGGATCCCCAGGTGGCCCCCTCAAGGATTGAACTCACAACCCTGAGTTTAGCAGGCCAATGCTCAAACCACTGAGCTATCCCTCCCCCCAGTGGATTTTGCATTTCCCTGCCTTGCAGAAGTGTGGTCGCTAATTAATAGAGCCCTGCAAATCTGCGGATCTTCGCTTTATATCTGTGGATCCTGTTTGCAGATTGGATGTGGATACAGATTTTGTATCCATGCAGGGCTCTACTAATGGTGTGTGTGTGTGTGTGTGTGTGTGTGTGTGTGTGTGTGTGTGTGTGTGATTTACCATCAATTTGTCCCTAGATGACATGTACAAATGAGAAATGGTTTCCCCTTGATACTGACAAGAATCTTAGTCACTGCTTCCTTCCTGGGCATGGTATGGGGGAGGTGTTTTCACTTTTATGGAAGCTCTCAGGTAAACACAGTGGCTCCTTCACTCCAAATTAAGTTTTAAACTAGTCTCTTAAATTCTGCCCATGGGGAAGTCCACCTCTCCCTGTTTTTGGTTATGGTGATGCTGGTGATAAACAGTGCACCCTGCTCTCTCCCAGTGGCATACCCGGATTGTGTGTAGGTGGGAAATCGACAATGAGCTCTGTGGCAGTTTTGACCCAGGAGAGCTTCGCTGAACACCGTAGCGGCCTGGCTCAGCAGCAGGTGAAAGGTAAGATGGTCACAAAGTTCCTATGAAATCCCACTTGATATTCGCTGCACAGATGGGGTCCCTCCTGCTACCTACAAGTGCTTCAGAATTGCATGGTACTTGTGGGCAGCCAAAGAAGAGGTCTCCTTATTCATAGTATGGTTGGGCCATCAGATTATGGTTACCCACCTAGAGTAGAATGGTAGTATTTCATATCTATTTTGCCCAGGTGTAAATAACCTGAGAGAATCAGGCCCTCAGCCTCTATTAGGAATCCTCCTTTTAAGCAGATTGTGACAACAGTGGTAGAATAGGGTGTATCTGGGAGAGCAACACACAGTGATGTGAGAGTACTTGCTCTTTTAGTAGCAGGGTCAGGCGCCGTGGGCTGTTTCTTTCCACACTCTCGCTTTCATGGCCGCAGCTATGTGGGAGAAGCTACTGGTGGACTCTGTCTCCCATCCTTCCAACACAGTGGGCCAACTCTAACTTGAGAAGAGTTGCACCTACTTCACAACAGATCTTAACTTGGTCCAGTGTACTTAGAGCTCTTGCTAGTTCCCTAGTGGATCATACCTGAGCTCCCCCTTGCCCAATATCCAGGATTTTGCTGGACTTTCTCTGTTCTGTTTGCTCCAACCCTCCATCTCCCTCAGTCTCTTCACCTCAGCTTGACTCCACACCTGCCCCTCCTACCTTCCTATCCCTTGCCCTGTCTGCCTCATCCTCTTCACTTTTCTTTGCATATAGCTGATCCCCTTCTTAACTGAACCCATCCTAAATAAATGCATATTGTGGCACTAATGTGCAGTTTGTTGCCATCACTTTGTTCACTCTGCTGGTGTGTTTTGCTCTTTCCCCCCCCCCCCCACCCTGTGTTTGTCATGTCTATTTAGATTGTAATCTCTTTGGGGCAGGGACTTGTCTACTTTCTCTTTGTACAGTACCTGCCACAATGGAGCCCTGTTCTGGGTTGGTCCTTGGGCACTGCCATAATAAACCTAATTATTAATGATCATTCCCAATAGTGCACAACCTGCTTCCCTCAACCCTACTTAAATAGACATCTGCAATGGGCATGAATGGGAGAATTGCTGGCAATTAAAACTTTGTATTGTTTGCCTCACTGCAGTTGCAGCTTTAAACTCTGAAGAGGAAAATGACCCTCCAACTTATAAGGATGCCTTTCCTCCACTCCCTGAGAAAGCAGCATGTTTGGAACCTGCCCAGGAACCGGCTGGTGCCTGGAGCAAAATTCGACCGATCAAGGCTTCTGTCATCACTCAGGTTGGTGGAAGCCAAACTTCTCATCCCCTGCCTCCCCCCTGCAACAGTCTGTCTCCTCCCCATTCCAAAAATAAGGGATGCTCATCTGTATTAAGAACTCATTAGGTAGTATGCTGAGGGAGGGTGGAGAGTGGTTTCCTCGTCTCCAGTGACCCAGGGTACAGGGAGAGGAAGTACTGCAGGTGAAAGTGATATGCCAAGAGGGTTAAACAGAAGGACGCTGCTTGCAGAGATGAGTATGCCCAGCATTGGCATATGTATGAGTATGCCCATTGTGATAGAGAGTTCAGTGGAAGAGGAGTTAGCTAAAAGAGTGTCTTATTCTTGTCCATACACCCTCATTTGATAAATAGTATTGGTAATCCTGCGAATGGACAAAAATATCCTGAGTTCTAATACCTAATACTAAAACTTTGAAAGGATATAAAAGCTCATGCTTCAGGGCTTAAGTTCATCTCTAACTGGGGTCGGGGAGTTAGAATGAGACCTTTCTGGGAACAGACTATCCCACTTCTGCCTGCTGTGGGGTTCTTGCACCTTCCTCTGAAAGCATGTAATGCTGGCATGCAGCAGATCCCTGTGGCATAAATAAAGCAGCTTATTAAAACTGCCAAGAATTGAGGGCTCAGCCTCCTGCATGAGTATCTTAATTTTGTGAAGGGTGAAGATCCAGTGTAGTAACCCAACTCGTAGCCTAAGCAGTAGGGCTTGTCCATATAACTCAACCGCCTGTGTCACACTGAATAATCTGCCCTGTTATATGGGTTAATCAGGTGTTTCATGTACCGCTGGAGGAAAGGAAATACAAGGACATGAACCAGTTTGGAGAAGGAGAGCAGGCCAAGATCTGTCTGGACATCATGCAGAAGACTGGCGCTCACCTGGAGCTCTCTCTCGCAAAGGACCAGGGTCTTTCGATCATGGTCTCTGGCAAGCTGGAAGCAGTCATGAAAGCTCGGAAGGAGATTGTCGCTCGGCTTCAGACACAGGTGAGTGTATCTAACTGTTCTCTTCTACTTGTCTTTGCTCCTCCAACAAGATGCCCTGCTGCTTGGAGGCCTTTGGGCGTGGGTGCTCATAAATTAAAGGGTTGTAATTAGATGACTAATCTAGTTTTGCCTTGCCTCTTTCAAAATGCACAAATGATGAATTGGGATGGAGATCAGGCTTGAAATAGGGTTCAAAGCTAATTACAGGCCATGGTGTAAACTCCTCCCCAGCTAGATCCCTGCAACATCTGCTATACAAACAAGACATTGTACCTGGAGAGACTGCAGACCCCTCACAAGAAGCTGGTATTGCCTGGGAGATGGTTAACTGTTCGTGTGGTATATACATACAGATAAATGAGGGAGGTGAAGGAGAGGAGTTACTAGATAGTAATACAATCAGGGGTTTCTGATGACATAGCTTACAAGTGGGACTTGAGTACCAGAACCCCATAGATGCAATTGTTTTCTCCTCTCACTGCTGCATATTTTTATAATCTGTCTGAGGACAAGAGTATTATCAAGGCTTTCTTTCTATATTTTTTTTTTTTTTACATCTCTCAGCTCACTTAACTTGCCGTTAAGGTTTCTCAAATGCATTTCCAGTAGAGGCAGTTGCCATTGATAACACTAATGTACACACCACAACAGTACCTTTCCACCCACACATCTCACCCAATCCGATTGTAAACAATGATACAGGCTTTAGAATGGGGCACATCTGGGAGTGCTGTAGGAGAGCACTTTTTGCTCAAATACAGCACATTTGGGGATATTGGGCTAAGGTTTCCTATCGCACTTGCCCAGAATCTTTTTCCACCCCCTTCCTCATCCCTGTATCTCTTGTTTTAAACTCCCCCCCCCCCCCCCCCCCCCCCCCCCAAAAAAAGTAGCAGGCAGTAGAGTTGAAGCCCAAGTTGTGTCTATAGGCTACACCACTAAAGATTTTTGTTTGCCTTGACTTTTTCTCGTGTGTGTGTGTTTGTGTGTGTGTGTGTGTAACTTCTTAAAGTCTCTATATACATGAACTGGCATCAAGAGATCCCATAGGATCATAAGCCACCAAGATAGCAAAAAGGTTAAAACTGAAGTGATGGGATATACAAGAAAAGGAAATATTCCCAAGCACATACCTAACCCTTAATGGCAGATTCAGAGAGTAGGTTCTGGAAAAGTAGCCTCTACAGTCCTGGGATGACTCCAGGAACAGTGCCTTTTGCTAGTAGAGCACATGTTCAAATGTACCACTTCAGTAGTGACCAAAGGTTACCATCTAATAGCTGTCTGCTCTCTGTGAAATAAGTGGTCTTGATTGAGTCCCTAGTGAACAAGTGCCCACATGCTAAGGTCGCGGCAACCTTAGCAGCTGAGGCCAAAAGTCTGAATCAACACACATCCTCAAGGCAGGCTCTCTAAACTGTAGCTGCAGTACAAAGTTGCTTGTGCTGCTCCTGCCCATGGTGTATCTAGGGGACCTTGCCATCAGTGACTAGGGGACTTCAGTCTCCAGAGCTTCCTTCTCATATCTCTTACAAGATCTAAATTAACTCAAAATACTGCTATTTGGGTGAGGAAAGCAATTAATTTTTCATTTTTGTTGGTAATACAGGCTCCATAGAAGGAAATAATCAGTATCTTATTCCTGAGACAGAACATAACCCCTGGCTAAGGGGACTTGTCTTGTTCTGTAACGCCATCCTGAGAGGCAGCTAACTTGGGTCTTCTGTTTCTGACCATGACAGATGAGTACTCATTCCAGTGTTTGGTTCCTGTGTTGCAGGCTTCAGCGACAGTTGCCATTCCCAAGGAGCATCATCGCTTTGTCATTGGCAAGAACGGCGAGAAGCTGCAGGACCTGGAGCTCAAAACTGCAACCAAAATCCAGATCCCCCGCCCGGATGACCCCAGCAACCAGATCAAGATCACCGGCACCAAGGAAGGGATAGAGAAGGCCCGACACGAGATCCTGCTGATCTCCGCTGAGCAGGTATCTGAGTGGCACCATCTTCCCTGGCTCCTGGGAACAGGGTAGATGCATGCTGTCGCACAAGATGGTGCAGCCTCATTGTACAAAAGGACCATAGTTCAGTGGAGAGACAGTGTTGTGTTTAGTGGTCTAAGTGCAGCTCTAGGAGTCAGGAGCCCTGGGCTCAAGCCCTGCGTGCCACTGGCTCTGTTCCTCCACCTTTCCGTTTCTACAAAGAGGGATAGGAAGTATTACCCTTTTAAAATGTTATGAGATCCTTGGGGTGAAAAAGGCTATAGGTGCCAGGTGAAAGGAGGAGGGGTTTCATGGATGGGAATGTTGTCATGATATAGGTAGTAAGGCTCTTTACAGGAGCTGAAGATTTAAGGGATGAATTTTAAAAGGATTATGAACACAAGGGATACGTGTATCCAGGGGTATAGGGCACTCTTGTAGAGAAGTAAGAAGTCCATACTTGAGAACTCTGCTCTCCAGAGTGGGGACTTTCCAGCACACTTTACCTAGAACATACCCATGGAGCTCTGTGAATAATCTGTCTTGTTTTGCCTTTGTGAAGGATAAGCGTGCAGTGGAGAGACTGGATGTGGATAAAGTGTACCACCCCTTCATTGCTGGCCCTTTCAACAAGCTGGTGAGTGAGATCATGCAGGAAACAGGGACACGCATCAACATTCCACCACCCAGCGTCAACAAGACAGAGATAGTCTTCACAGGTGAAAAGGAGCAGCTGGCCCAAGCTGTAGCTCGTATTAAGAAGATCTATGAGGAGAAGGTATGGGTGCTCTAGAGAGAATCTCTCGCATTCATAACTGCCTCTTCCTCCCTATGTTATGTTACCCACCATATACTCCTCTTGTTGACCCCTTTTTGTTACCCTTCCCATAAGTTTTATGTCTGTTGGATCTGGTCAGCCGTGTTGACCATCTGCTGTTGGAGAAAAGTGGGTCTTGTGGTGTGGTGAGGTATTGAATGTTCAGCTTCTAACATTTCTTATGTGGTCAGCCTGCCACAAGGAATTGCATCTGATTTAAATTTTAAAAAAACAAAACCCAAAACTGAGGGAAAGAGGAATTTCAGGACAAATGGGGCTTGGAGACTAGCTAGCTTGTTATGATAGCTGCAGAGTACATGTCTCTCCTGTTAACTTTCCATTAGCTGCTATTGATATTCCAGCTATGAATCGCAGGACTGCTCCCCCATGGCGGAGTCTGAATACTTTACCTTTGCTGAAATCCCTATCATATAACTCATGTACTTATTGCAGTCTGGGTATCAGCTTGAGAACACAATTGGGAATCAAGGTAGGCACGATATACATGTGTGCATGCACATATGGCTGTCCTTGCCCCAGGGAGTTTACAATCTAATAGCAGATGGCGTGCTTTACTTGAAAATCCTTATAAGCACCAAATTTGATCATAGATCCCAGCAAGAGCCCAATTTAAAAAAAAAAAAAAGGTCCTGGATTACCCTACAACTGGTTGATTTTTTTTCTTCCTTATCCTGCTCCTTACAGTAAAACGCTTTGCCCAGAATCTGGTGGTTTTTCCCCCCTTTTCTTTCCCTGCCACTTGTGATTGATGCCCTCACACCTCTTCCCCACACAGAAAAAAAAGACTACGACCATTGCAGTGGAGGTGAAAAAGTCCCAGCACAAATATGTCATCGGCCCTAAGGGGAATTCCCTGCAGGAGATCTTGGAGAAAACTGGAGTCTCAGTCGAGATCCCACCCACTGACAGCAGCTCTGAGACGGTGATACTGCGTGGCGAGCCTGAAAAACTTGGGCAGGCATTGACTGAAGTCTATGCCAAGGTAATGCATAAATAGTACATGTCAGCTTAAGTTGCCAAGCCATGTCTTTTAGATCGGGGGGGGGGCCCCCCATAAGCAACTTTCTGAACTACTCTGGTTAAAAGGCATAGATTTGAATGGATCCCCAAGCATCTGGAGGCCATGAGCATCTCCATTGTGCTCTTGTATATGGATAGCTAACTTGAGAACTCTGTACTAACAAGGCTGGTGCTGAGATGCAAGCTGCAATAGCCCTTGTATGGTGGGTATGTTGTGATGAGCCTTCATAGTCTTTCCTCTCCCCTAGGCTAACAGCTTCACCGTCTCCTCAGTCTCTGCCCCCTCTTGGCTTCACCGTTTCATCATTGGAAAGAAGGGACAAAATCTGGCCAAAATCACTCAGCAGATGCCAAAGGTATAGACAGTTCATGGCAGCCTCACCCACTTCACTCAACTCCTCTGCCTTTCCTTAGAAAAATGGTCTCTGCCCTTTCTCTCCGAACCTCTCTAAAGGTGTCTAGATCTCTGGTAAATATTATAGGCTTGTCGCTAGAAATGGACGGGAATGGAGAAGAGAGTATCCTTCTTTACAAGATGCTCTTGCAGTTGGGATCAGTAATACCATTTTTCCCTTCAGAATATCTCCTTTTTTTATATAGGTTCAAATAATCAGTAAGACAGGCTGAATTCTCCATATGAAAGTTTGTGCAATTCTTATTAAACAACCTCAAGATGTAGTAATTGCATTTCTGTATGGTGCTGTCATTCACGGGCTTCAAAGGGTCAGTAAGCTGATTTTTTTTTTTTTTTTTTTTTTCCCCTCCCCATCTGTAAAATGGAGATCATAGGTGGAGTGAGGTGCCCAAAGTCATTCTGGGAGTCAGGAGTAGACCCCAGGGCACCTGCTCTAGACACTCAACCATGTGGCCTTTGATATAGGTGGTCATCCCTTCATAAAAATAAGCAAAGGATAACATGCAACTTGTGTGCTCCCCAAGTTGGAGGGAAACAAATCAGCCCTCAGCAGCAGAGATGGATGGCTTTGTCATGGCCAGCAGCATTGATCTGGGTTGCGCGTCTTGAAGCTTTTACGGCTTTCCTTGTCTTGTTTAAAGGTTCATATCGAGTTCACTGAAGGGGAGGATAAAATCACCCTTGAGGGACCCACAGAGGACGTGAATGTGGCTCAGGAACAGATTGAGGTCATGGTCAAGGATCTGGTGAGTTGGCATGTTGTAGCTTCAGTGGGGTAAGGCTCCGAGCTATTGTAAAAGTAAGAAGAATGCAGAGATGGCAGTAACAAGAAACAAGGGCCAGCTTGCAAATCCTCTTTCATAAACATTATACCCGCAGATGGGGGACAGGGATGTGACAAAAAGCAGGCAGTTTAGACACGTACAATGAGTTGAAATTAAAGCATTCATCATGAAGCATCCTCTGACTCTCAGTAATTTGCCTTAAGACTTACTAAGAGATGAAGTGGTGTTGATGCAATACAAGAAGACTCTTTCAGGTGGTGGTAGCTGCCCAAGAGAAGGCTTTCACTTTAGGACTGGTGAGATTGCATGGCGGCTTAGTGTTTCACACACTGGGCACTACTAATACAGACCAGAGTAACTTAATGATGCTGTTCAACTCAGCAGCAGTAGGAGTGTTTGTGATTAGTTGTCAAAGGGCTAGCATTGATAGCCAATTATTATGGACAACAGATGCAAGAACTAGTGCTCTGCAGTCTACCTAACCCTGCACTGCTCTTTGCAGATAAACCGGATGGATTATGTGGAGATCAATGTTGACCACAAGTTCCACCGACACCTCATTGGAAAGAATGGAGCCAATAGTGAGTGAGATGCCTTTTTATGGGCAATGTAATATGCTCTTACAGCTGTATTTTATCCATCTCCTTAATCTTCATTAGACAGTGGCTGAAATTCCACAGGCTGTATTAATATCACATGTTGTCTTTACACTGATCAGCAGCTTCTCAAAAGGGCTGTTCACTCAAGGAACATTAGATGAGGCGCAAGCTACAAGACTTATTTTAACTCTTGAAGTTGTCCTGGAGGATTAGATGAGTGTAAAACCTCTTCATCCAAGATGAGAGGCCTCCCTCCAGATCAGGGTGGAGAGTTAACTTAAGAGGAAAGGTTTAACTAATAGAAAAAATTATCTGGGAAGATGGTCCTGGAGAGTAGATTCTAAGTTCATGCCTATTTGTGCCTGCAGAAGGAACATCTGATTCAAGTTGTTGTTGTTCCAGGAATAAAAGTGGCAGATACTGCATTCCTTGTATCTGTAGACGCTGTGCTGTCTGTTCTTTTAGGTTCTTGCTGAGTGTTTTTTATTGTGCAATAGACAATCCTACTTTTTGCTGAGCTCCCAGGTGGAAAAGCTTTACCTCACCACCTCTTTTTAAAAATCCCCCTCTTCTCCTCCCCCTCCCCCCCCCCCCCCCCCCCTTTTGGAGAGGCTGGCCTAGGGTTCAGGTAATCCCTATATGAGAGAACTGTTGTAATGACACCTCCTAGCTTCCAGTCCTGCACTGGTAGGTGTGACAGAATGGACGAGTGTTTCAGCAAAATCTTTCTCTTGCAGTTAACAGGATCAAAGATCAGTACAAGGTGTCTGTGCGTATTCCTCCAGACAATGAGAAGAGCAACCTGATCAGAATTGAAGGAGACCCTCAAGGTGTCCACCAGGCCAAGAAAGAGCTGCTGGAACTTGCTTCACGTATGGTGAGCAAGAAAGCACCACAGAATTGACTTTGACTAACAGAGACCCCATTGGCAATGTGTCTATACCATTTCTTATGACTACTTCTGGAATTAGAGCAAAGGTGGCCTTTCCTCACAACCAGCACTTGTGTACCATACTGTACTCTTGCTGGAAGCAGAGTAAATTTGTTTGTCTATGGGTGTTTGAGTCCACTTTTCAGCTTTAGGGAAAAGTAGCTCTAGTCTGGCATAGAAGATGAGTTATCTGAAAGACGTGACTGCCTGATCAATTGCCATCCCGCAAAATGAAGTAAATAAAGGGCATGGAACTCATCCTGATGAAAACATAATTGTCATCTATATGTTCTCAGGAAAACGAACGTACCAAGGACCTAATTATTGAACAGAGATTCCATCGAACCATCATTGGGCAGAAGGGTGAGCGGATCCGGGAAATCCGAGATAAATTCCCAGAGGTAAGGCTTCTCCTAGCAAGCTGCAATTTGCAATTTGTGTGTCACTCTGTCCCTCCTTAGCAAGAATGTTCTTTAACACAAAGATCCTTTCTACTGAAGGGTTACTGATTCTTGGGACAGAGGAATTGTGCTGTGCTATGCCAATCACACCTTTGCATGTTACGTGATTCTGCCATTAAGTGACCACCTCTTGCAGGTTATCATCAACTTCCCAGACCCAGCACACAAGAGTGACATTGTCCAACTTAGAGGACCCAAGAACGAAGTGGAAAAATGCACAAAGTACATGCAGAAGATGGTGGCAGACCTGGTATGAGAGCTTCCTGTGTTGTCTTCCCCACCTCCCAGTCTTTAGTTTTGGGACAGAGGATAACTCTGTGCTGACATCACACTTGAGCTTTGTCTGAAACCTTAGAATGTACAGCAGATGGGTGAGACACCTGCATTGTGCTGATGTTTAGTAATGAAGGGACAGCTCTTCTTCCAGTGGCTCCAGGATAACTGAGTGAGAAGGGGATCACCTCCCAAACCCATAGCTTCAGTCTGTTTTTGAGTTAATTTACTTTTCTGACCTTCTCTCATCAGCAGTCAGGCAACTTCTAGGCAGAATGGTAAACAAAGGCTCTTTTCCAGGTGTTTTAAGAAATCCTAACAGAAATAGAAAGGGTGAGGCATGACCAAGCTTGTTGGTGTGACTTCATCTCCTCAGCTAACTAATTCTATTCTTTCTCTTTGTAAGGTTGAAAACAGCTTTTCTATTTCTGTTCCCATCTTCAAACAATTCCACAAGAACATCATTGGGAAAGGAGGTGCCAACATCAAAAAGGTGACGTTGCTACTGGCCCTCAAATGTTCTACAAAGTTCCTTAATTCTCTCTGCCTTCAGCTACCTTCCACTCATCAATACCACCTGCTTGGTGGTGAAGTAAAACTTAGCCTTCCAGAGCTTCCTCCTCCATGCTCAACCTCAAACATGTATTTGTTTCTTATTGCAGATCCGTGAGGAAAGCAACACCAAGATCGATCTCCCAGCAGAGAACAGCAACTCGGAGACAATCATCATCACTGGCAAGAGAGCAAACTGTGAAGCCGCTCGCCACCGAATTCTCTCCATCCAAAAAGAGCTGGTAACAGGAACTGGTTAATTTAAGGTGTTATAAAAGGAGCACAGAGGCCTGACAAAACATAGGTGACTTGACATCACCTTAAATACACACAAACTATGCAAACTAATTATACAGGAGGTAGTTAAACTTAAAGAATCCAGTCTCTTATGTGTTGAGTTCATGACTTGAATGTTAGCATGCTTAAGATCAAAGAGCCCAGCTTCTCAGCAAAAGATACTTATGGTCCTTTCCCATGAGGTTCTTGTCTTATGCCTAATTGTCTTGGCAGTTTCTTTAGTCAGGCTTCCGTATCCAGCTTATTAGGTTGCAAATCTTGAGAGCTGATGCTAAAAATCCTATATTAAAGACAGCTGAACTCAAGGAAACTTTTAAAAAAAAAAAAAAAAAAAAAAAAAAATTCTTTCATTGTTCAAATTCTGAATGTTAACCGTGCTAGCAACTGAACTGCTTAATAAAATGTTTAATACAGAGGTTGCTTTAATTTGAGACCAATCTCCCCAGATAATTGAGGACCACCAAATTGAACTGAGTCCTCAAAACATAGCAAGCTTTGTCAGGTCACCAAAGTAGGCAAAAAATCTACCTGCCTAATCCTGAGAACATCTAGGAAAGACGAGTCCAGGATACAATTTCCAGTGGTATGTATTGCAGCCACTTGTCTCCATGTGGAGGTTTTCATGAATCCAGCCAATACTTCTGACCAGAATCTTTTTGAATATACATTATTCATTTCTCTTCTGAGGGAAGCATCATCTACTAAAACTCTTCTTTGTGCCCAAAAGGTAACCATGCCATGGGAGGGGGGGTAATACTTTTCCCAGTGCCCATTATTGTGCTGGGAGACTGGCATGTGCAGGCACATCCAGCTGCTGCTTGGCAGATATCCCAAATCCTCTGCTCAGATTTGCTTTTTAATAAGCGGTTGTGTGGTCATCTCCCAGTACTGAAATCCCCAATAATCTCAGTATTCTGATATCCGCAGAAGAGGAACAGACTGCGTGGGTCTGCTTCCCCCTTACCTCAACAGTCTCCTCCCAACAAGTTGCCATACAATCCAACCTTAATGCCCTGGCTTCTTCTCCTAGGCGGACATCACAGAGGTTGAGGTCTCCATCCCCTCAAAGCTCCACAACTCTCTCATTGGTGCCAAAGGTCGCTTCATTCGCTCGATCATGGAGGAGTGTGGTGGGGTCCACATCCACTTTCCCACAGAGGGCTCTGGCAGTGATACCGTCACTATCAGGGGCCCTGCTCAGGATGTGGAGAAGGCCAAGAAACAGCTGCTGCACCTGGCAGAGGAGAAGGTGAGCCCTGCAAATAGGTAGAAGGATCAGAGCCAACCAATCTCTTCCCTCTTAATGTGTGATCGATCCCCCTCTGTGTGCCTTACCACAAAGAGGTGCTGGGTGGGGTGGACAGTATAAGGGGGGCCCTGTCTTTTGGGTCACTATACTCCTACTGTAAACGCAGTTGGAACACTGGTACCACCACTCCTAGGACAAGAGGCCCTAATCCTGGTGGTTTTCCAGTTAGTAAAAGAACTAGCTGCTTTGCCAGCAAAGTAACTTAACCCCTTTGTTTGATTTGCCCTTTGCTCAAATGCCTCTTTGGGTCAGGATGAAGGAGCAGAAACGTTGTCCTCTTCCACACACCCCCACCCCACATGGAATTGAAACACACTGGTGTGTGACTGGAGTTAGTTAAACTCAGAGAGGCAACTTTCCTTCACTCCTCCCTCCTATCTGGCCTTAGCCCATGCCTGCAGATTCCAAATGAGTGGCATTATTTTTTCACATCCCTTGATATAATTACAGATGTAATTAGGGTCTCAAGTGACAGGACGTTACTCTAAGATGCATGACTGGCCACTTTATTTATTAACAAAACTTTCCTGGAAATGGCTGCCTGGTGAAAGTGCTGTGTACTCTCATGTTATGGGCCAGACTCTCAGATGCAGTAAGCCTGCATAGCTGGCCAGTGGCGTGACACAGGCTTATCCTGCTATGGGTTTGGCCCATCTTGTGAATGAGCAGTTCTCTGGCTCACTTGGTCCTGCTCCCGTCTGCTTTCAGTACCATTTTAATCCTGCTGCATTCTTACTGGATTGCGTTGTGGCATATCTGAAGTAAGGTGACATCCTCCCAAATGCAAGTTCTCATGGTGCAAACATTCTGATGCCTGGAGAACATGAAGTAACATCTCTGATCTTGCAGATACCAGAATGCTTCTAGTTTGTTTTTACTTTGAAAGATTGGATTTCTAGGCTGTCACACTAGTCATGCTTAGCCAAATGTGCATGTACACAAATTTATTCCAGAAGTTTCTCCATATATTCTGATGGTGAAATAATTGTGTTTGCATGTACTCTTGAGTACTCATTTGTGCTTTGTTCTCTGGCGGGGGCTGACCTCCATTAGCAAACTAAAAGTTACACAGTGGACCTTCGTGCCAAGCCAGAGTATCACAAATTCCTGATTGGCAAAGGTGGTGGCAATATCCGCAAGGTGCGTGATAACACAGGGGCCCGCATCATCTTCCCAACCTCTGAAGACAAAGACCAGGAGCTGATTACCATCATGGGGACCGAGGGGGCTGTCAAGGAGGCTCAGAAGGAGTTGGAGGCACTCATCAAGAACCTGGTGAGGGAGGCTTCCTCCATTCACTTCCGTCTTTCTAGCCACACTTCCCATGTGTGTTTCTCTGCAGCGTAGGTGGTAGCAGGTGCTAACCTGTCAGTTGGGAGGAACTGCTTGGCCCTGGATATGGATGACATGTCTATTTGAGAGGCCCTGGTAGGAGCTCAAGAATTAAGATATGCATGCTCTTCATTAGAGAAGTGGGTTGTGTGCAGTGTAGAGGAGTGTCCCATGTTGTGAGCTATGGAAGGGATTTTTTTAATCCAGAAGTAGTGCAATGAATAAACATCACTGTGTAATGTCTCCTCTCCGCAGGATAATGTGGTTGAGGACTTCATGGTGGTGGACCCCAAGCACCACCGACACTTTGTAATCCGGAGAGGGCAGGTTCTCCGTGAGATTGCTGATGAATATGGTGGTGTGATGGTCAGTTTCCCCCGCTCTGGCACCCAGAGTGACAAGGTCACCCTCAAGGGAGCAAAGGACTGTGTGGAGGCAGCCAAGAAACGCATCCTGGAGATCATTGAGGACCTGGTGTGTGTCCCAGCAGGCTTGTTTTATTAAGAGGCAGCCACTCTATTTCTTGCATGTATCACAAGTCCCTTTTCTGTACCACCCCTCCTCCCCCAAAAAATCCCCTGCTCCATGTAATGTGGAGGATCCTGTTTTTTGCCCAGTCTCTGACCTGAGGAACCTGGGGCCCATGTGACCTGCCATAGTGTATCTGACACTCTGAGCCTGGGTCAAAACCTAGGAATCTCCAGGATAACCCCCTAATTAGATCCTAGCCTAGGAAAGGTACCTGGCCTCCCCAGCGGCCTGGCTGGGAGGAGATATACATCCCCTTTTGGCCTTCCCTTAGCCAGCCGTTTGGGTTGGCAGTTTCTTCTCGGCCAAGACTCTGCTGTGTTTCCTGTGCACTTCAATTCCTTAATGCCTATGAGTCCTCCTCCGCTCAAGGTCCCTGCCTCCCCTCTCATTGTAGGAGCAGAAGGGTGGTGGTTAGGGGTCCCTAATTCTCTTCTAGGTATCTTTCTGGCTTGCTCAGTTCAGCCCTTTGGTGTCTTCTGGGGGAGGTGAGGAGCTGTACTTTCAACACTGTCTTATTAAAGAGTAGCTTTCACTTGCTCCCGACTCTGACACATACCGATCTGGGAGATGGTGCACAAAGCACTTCAGGCAGTGGGTGCTAACTTTGGGGTTCCTGGCTCAAGAATTGGAGCCAATCCTCCCAAGGCTGGCTCTTACAACTCACCAGCAGGTAAGTGCCTGTGCTCTTGTCCTTGCCTCCAAAACAAGCTGTTCCCCAGCCTCCCTCCCCCTGAAGAGCCTCGTGAAGGAGAGGTATGCACATGGAAATGGAGTTCTGGTCTGTGGCCCTTAGTCAGGTGTGGGGTAGCTTTTGGAGGACAGGCTGTCTTTTGTTTCTTGGACACGGAGGTACAAGGGATTCTGGAAATGTATTGGACAGAATAACTGTTGCTCTGTCCCAACTAGGGCTGTCGATTAATCGCAGTTAACTCACACGATTAACTCAAAAAAAAAAAAAAAAAAATCTAAATATAGAGATATAGATATATAATCTCATGACTAATTGCAGTTTTAATCACACTGTTAAACAAAAGATTACCAATTGAAATTTATTAAATATTTTGGATGTTTTTCTGCATTTTTCATATATATCTTGTATTGTGTGTTTTAATTGAAATCAAAGTATGTATATTGATTACAAATATTTGCACTGTAAAAATGATAAACAGAAGAAAGTTTTTTTCAGTTCACTTCATGCAAGTACGGTAGTGCAATCTTTGTCCTGAAAGTGCAACTTACAAATGTAGATTTTATTTTTTTTATTTTTGTTGTTGCATAATTGCACTCAAAAACAAAACAATGTAAAACTTTGGAAGCTACAAGTCCACTCAGTCCTAATTCTTGTTCAGCCAATCATTCAGACAAACAAGTTTGTTTACATTTTCAGGAGATAATGCTGCCCTCTTCTCAGTTTCTGGTAACATTGTAAATAAGAACAGCTATTTGCGTGGCACATACGCTAAACATTTGTATGCCCTTCATGCTTTGGCCACCATTTAAGCGGACATGCTTCCATGCTGATGACACGTGTTTAAAAAAAAGTTAATTAAATTTGTGACTGAACTCCTTGGGGAAGAATTGTATGTCCCCTGATCTGTTTTACCCTCATTCTGCCATATATTTCATGTTCTAGCAGTCTCGGATGATGACCCTGCGCATGCTTTCATTTTAAGGACACTTTCACTGCAGATTTGCCAAATCTGCAAAGAAGGTACCAATGTGAGATTTGTAAAGATAGCTACAGCACTCGACCCAAGATGTAAGAATCTGAAGTGCCTTCCAAAATCTGAGCAGGACTAGGTATGGAGCATGCTTTCAGAAGTCTTAAAAGAGCAACGCTCTGATGCAGAAACTACAGAACCTGAACCACCAAAAAAGAATCCATCTTCTGCTGGTGGCATCTGATTCGGATAAGGAACATGCGTCTATCCGCACGGCTTTGGATGGTTTTCAAGCAAACCCCGTCATCAACATGGATGCATGCCCCCTGGAATGGTAGTTGAAGCATGCGCATCTGGCACATAAATATTTTGCGAGTCCGGTTACAACAGGGCCATGAGAATACCTGTCCTCACTTTCAGGTAACATTGTAAACAAGAAGCAGGCAGCAATATCTCCTGTAAATGTAAAAAAAATTGTTTGTCTGAATGATTGGCTGAACAAGAAATAGGACTGAGTGGAATTGCAAGCTCTAAAATCTTACTTTTTTTTTAATGCAGTATTTTTGTACATACTTCTAAATTTGTGAGTTCAACTTTCATAATAGAGATTGCATTACATTACTTGTATTAGGTGAATTGAAATACTATTTTTTGTTTTTTTACAGTGCAAACGCTTGCAATCAAAAATAAAGTGAGCATTGTACACTTTGTATTGTGTTGTAACTGAAGTGAATATATTTGAAAATGTAGAAAACATCCAAAAAATATTTAAATAAAAGGTATTCTATTAACAGTGTTCTTGACAGCCCTAGTCCCAACCTTTTGCCTCCACCCTGCTCCCTTCCTGCCTATGACACACATGACTCTATGAACGTGCTATGATGACAAATCTTTGAGAATAGCATTTTGATCAAGTGGGAGGGAGTGCATGACAATAGGTGTCACCTGAATAATTCACCTGCATTCTCTGTCAAACATGCAGGAAGCTCAGGTGACAATAGAGTGCACCATCCCCCAGAAGTTTCACCGCTCCATCATGGGCCCCAAAGGTTCCCGAATTCAGCAGATCACCCGCGACTATGGTGTTCAAATCAAATTCCCTGACAGGGAGGAGAACCCAGGTATGATGCTTTTGAGAACTCTACTTCACTAGAAGCTGAGGCTGTAAGAGTGGCTGTTCCCTACTTCAGTGTTGCGGGGGTGCTCTGAGCTACCCAGATGGCTGGGGGTTGTGCTGCTCCTTCAGAGGGAACCCAAGTCATGCAGTTTAAGTCCCTCCCTGCATAGGGGCGATGTGGGCAGGAGGGAGCCTTGCCAGTGGACACTGCTGCTTTGAGCTGTGCAGTCCTTAGCCTTCCTCCAAGCCTAATACTAAAACGGGCAACCATGACAGCATCTCGTTCTCAATATGGACTAGAACTGCTGTCCTTTTGCTTCTGTCTCCTTTTGGCCTGGTTCTTAAAGGAGCCTAACTGCAATGGCAGGAGAGAGCTATTGTTTGGTGTACAACAAACAGCAGTAGAGGTTCTATAAACTTAGTCTTTTACCTTTTAAACTCTTTTGGAAATGGAGAACTTTTAAACAAACCACCTTTCCTTACCCTTCTCCGACTCCCCCAAGTGAAAGGAGAATAGCTTGTTTGCTCCACTACATATTGCCAAGTTTGGTCTCTAATGTATATACCACACACAGCAAGGCTCATTGATTCCTGGCTGCCTTAAGTTTAACTGCACATGTTAAATAAGGTGTGAGGGAGGGCTGAGAGAGGGGGACATCACTTGGAGGTGGTGAACAGAGCATGAAACTAGACAACAGTCCTGATGGATGTAGAATATGCTGCTTTTAATATGAAATATTCTGGGTCTGTGCACTGAAAGAAAAGCAACTGGGAATGTGGATTCTCAGACAGCAATGCTGGACTATGTGTAATGCTTATTACAATAATCTGCTGCTGCTGGGTAAGCAGGGGGTGCCATGCAGAAGGGGCAATAAGAGGAATTCTTTCTTGGGCTGGAGAGAGGCTGTTCTCCTATGTACAGAGCAGGGCATAATAGTAGCACTGATGATAGGTAACCTCTTGTACTAATGAAATGCTATTAAAATCTCACTTTCTTTATGGTGAATGTCTGTCGCCCTCCCTGTGTGCCTTGGGGTCCTGCTGAGCAAGGTGGAGGGTTGGTACCGATCTCTGTGGGAGTAATACCACTTACAGAAACTCAATTCTGTACTCGCTGAGAAGATTCTTATTCTGTTTGTTTCCATGATCTCAGCCCCTGCCACAGAACCAGCCATGCAGGAGAATGGAGAGGAGAGTGGGGAAGGAAAAGAAGCTAAGGAAACTGATCCCACTTCCCCAAAGAAGTGCGACATTATCATCATTTCTGGCCGCAGAGAAAAATGTGAGGCAGCCAAAGAGGCGCTGCAGGTATGTGGTGCTGCTGGGTCTCAGCAGGACTCTCCAGGCTCTTGTAATCTGCTTGTGCCCTGCAGCAGGAGGCTCTTTTGAATTCTCTGGGCTCTGGTACCAGGTGGCCTTGCTCAAGTTGATGTCCTCCTGGGGCTAACGTGGCATAGGTAGATTATGTAGCCTAGAGGAAAGGTGTCTAGGAAGGAGTATGGCAGAAAGGAGTTTCGGAGTTATAGTGGACCACAAGCTAAATATGAGTAAACAATGTGATGCTGTTGCAAAAAAAGCAAACATGATTCTGGGATGTATTAACAGGTGTGTTGTGAGCAAGACACAAGAAGTCATTCTTCCGCTCTACTCTGCTTTGGTTAGGCCTCAGCTGGAGTATTGTCCAGTTCTGGGCACCGCATTTCAAGAAAGATGTGAAGAAATTGGAAAGGGTCCAGAGAAGAGCAACAAGAATGATTAAAGGTCTTGAGAACATGACCTATGAAGGAAGGCTGAAAGAATTGGGTTTGTTTAGTTTGGAAAAGAGAAGACTGAGAGGGGACATGATAGCAGTTTTCAGGTTTTTAAAAGGGTGTCATGAGGAGGAGGGAGAAAACTTGTTCACCTTAGCCTCTAAGGATAGAACAAGAAGCAATGGGCTTAAACTGCAGCAAGGGAGGTCTAGGTTGGACATTAGGAAAAAGTTCCTAACTGTCAGGGTGATTAAACACTGGAATAAATTGCCTAGGGAGGTTGTGGAATCTCCATCTCTGGAGATATTTAAGAATAGGTTAGATAAATGCCCATCAGGGATGGTCTAGACAGTATTTGGTCCTGCCATGCGGGCAGGAGACTGGACTCGATGACCTCTCGAGGTCCCTTCCAGTCCTAGAATCTATGAATCTTTATTGCATCTAAACTTCCTGCCATTTAATGACTTGCAGGGTGGGTGTGAATTGACCTAGCCCCATAGGTGTTAAAGGCTCCAAGCAGTAGTGGGAGTTGCTTATGCATAAGACTTGTCCTTTCAACCCTCCCCCATAATACAAGAGCAATCAGTGTTTTCTGTATCGTTCCTCAATAAAGTCACTTCAAACCTTTTCCAGGCTGACTAGTTCCAGCCTTCGCAAGTTCTCATCATCGCTAAGGCCATGTCTCGACTACAAAATTAAGCCGACCTAACTTAGGTTGGCATACAGCTGCCACAGTAATTACATGTCTACATTTTGCTTCTTGTGTCAGCGGTGTGTCCTCACTAGCAGTGCTTGTATCAATTGTACTGTCAGTTTGGGGCATTCTGGGACTGCTCCTGAAAGCCAGTAACCGTTGACAAAAGCACTACAGGGTCAACACTGACACTGCGTTGACCTAACTATGTTGACTCTGACACTCATGGAGCTGGAGCTAAGTTGGCATAGCGGGGCAATTACATTGATGAGAGCAAAATTTAAGTATAGACACTTCCACAGTTAGGTCGACATAAGCTGCCTTGAATTATCCTAACTCTAATAGAGACCAGACCTAAGTGTTTCCATCCTTAATCTAATGACTTTCTGGGCCTTTTCAGCCTCCACTATATTTTAAGGTGAGGCTATGAAAATGAGACGCTGTACTCCAGAGGAGGCACCATTGTTAATTCTGAGGGTTCTTTAGTATCCAGTGCATTCTCATAGCTTTCACTGCTGCTGTTAGGCTTTCTTCTTGACCTACCCACGAAGACTTCCTGGTCTCTTTCCTAATGAATGGCTTAATGATCTTTTGATCAAATGTATTAAACTCTGCAGGATTGAGGAAGTGCCAGATCTTTCTTCCTTTCAGGACAGGTGTGGCTAATCTAAAGCACAGCAGGGCTGTCATTCAAAAGGCTTTGGGAGAAACTGACCTTGGATATTAGGAAAAAAATTTTCTTCTTCAAGTGATTGTTCACGTCCATTACACATTAGGTGTGCGCGCGCCGCGTGCACGGACGTCGGAAACTTTTTCCCTCAGCGGCTCCCGTCGAGCCGGCAGGGCCCTCCGCTTCCCACCAGAGCGACGCCCCACTCTAGGGTGTATATATATATCCCTGCAGGCCCGACCCTCCCTCATTTCCTTCTTACCGTCCAAGGAGGCGTTGGAACAACTCTGTCTCTCCTTTGAGAGCGTCCCTTAGCATAGTCGTTAGTGTTATCTTTACAGGTGTTAGTTCTTTATTAGCTAGTGTTAAGCTTAGCAGTTAACAGTTCTTTAGAAATACTCAAACTTCATGTATTAGGTGTTTGGTCAACCCCGGCACCGTCCCTGGGCGGCGGGGCATGCCGCACACCCAAGGCTTGTGCCACATGCCGTAAGCCTATGCCATTAAGCGATCCACACGACTCGTGTCTCTGTTGCCTGGGGGAAGCACACCAAAAAGAGCGCTGCAAGATCTATAAGGCTTTCAAGCCCAGGACTAAGAAAGAGAGACCTTCGCCTTAAGCAGCTGCTCATGGAGATGGCGTTACAGCCCTCCACTTCAACGGCACCATCAGCCTCGGTGCGGAGTGCCCCGGCATTGGTCCGTGATCCGGCGGGGCACCCTAAGCTCACGGCACCGAATCAGCGAGAACACCTCCGGCATCGGTCGTCTTCGCCGACAAAATCGAAGGGCCAACCTAAGGCCCGAAGACGCTCCCCACATAAGAGGGCAGCACCCACGAAGACCTCGAGTGCATCTAAGGCTGTTGCGGGCCTGGCACAGGTCCCGGTGTCAGTGGCTCTGGCGCCGAAAGGCCCGTTGAGCCCCGGGATAGGCGCGTCGAGTGGGGAGGAAGGGCTGGAGGAGCTTTTGGAGCAGCCCTCCACCCCGGACACATTTGAGGCAGCAAAGGACCTCGTTGAATTTTCCTCTGAGGGCCCCATCCAAGCTAAAGACGTTCCGCCGAGACTGCCATCCAGAGGCAAGCCGCAATGGTGCGCCCATCATGGTCGCCATTTCGGCACTGTTCAAGGCACTGGTCCCAGTCGAGCTCCACCTTGGTGGACTCCCGGCTTCCCTCCATGCAGAGAGCTCCACAGCCGTCAGGCCTCAATAAGCGGCTGGCACCGACCCAGCAGCCCTACTCAAATAGGCACCGGGACATGTCAGTTACACGACCCCCGAGACCGCCCACCCATAGTCGTTCCCGATCCCGTGGTCACTGGTACCGATCCAGATCAAGATCGGCAAGACGCTACTCCAGGTCCCGGTCACGGAGGCACTACTCCCCGACCCCAGACCGGCACTGCCGTGGCCTTCCAGATAACCGTCCGTGGTTTCGGACGCAGACTCGGGCCAGAACGGCGGATATGCCTACAGGGCACAGGCCAGTAGGGACCACGAAGCCGCTTGGCATCCTCAATGGGGCCAGCCAGGACAATGGCCATTCTGGACCCCTTGGGCCTACCACCAGCAAGGCCCCCCGTCCAGGACCTCAAGATCTGGGCCCTCGGGACACCGGTCCCGCTCTCCGCAGTGGCGCCCACCCTCTCGCAAGGAGGCCACGGTCTCCAGACCACCAGAGTGAGAGGAGGCAGACTTGGCACCGAGCCCGGTACCGTCTCAGACTCATGTCATGGGACGGGCCCCAGAGGAGCGCCCGATCGGTGAGCAGTTGCAGGAAGACGAAGATGCGCAAAAGGCCCTGACCTCTTCCTCCTCTCCAGACGAAGCCGTGGCGGGCACAACAGTGTCTCGCCCTCCTCCGATTGATCATCGGGCTCACCAGGAACTGCTCCGCCGGGTAGCCCTCAATCTGGGCTTGCAGGCGGAGGAGACAGTAGAGCAGGAGGACCCCATGGTCGACATCTTAAGTCCGGAGGCCCCCAACAGGATTGCGCTCCCGATCATAAAAACGGTCCAGTCCAACTAAACAGTATGGCAAACACCGGCCTCCAGTGCACCAACTGCGAAAGGCGTGGAGAGGAAATACTTCACCCCATCTAAAGGGTTTGACTTCCTCTTCTCTCACCCAACTCCCTGTTCGCTAGTCGTCTCTGCGGTCAACGAACGTGAGTGTCATGGCCAGCAAGCCCCAATCCCCAAGGCCAAGGAGGCGAAACACTTGGACTTATTTGGGAGAAAAGTCTACTCGTCCAGGGGCCTCCAGTTGAGGATCACTAATCACAAGCGATTCTGAACAGACACAACTTTAATTCTTGGGCATTAGTCTCCAAGTTTAAGGAATCCCTGCCTTAGGACTCGCAACCTGAGTTTACGGCTCTAGTGGACGAAGGGAAGGTGGTAGCTAAAACCTCCCTACAGGCCTCCCTTGACTCTGCAGACGCAACTGCTAGGACAATCGCGTCGGGGGTAGTAGTGAGATGCCCGGCATGGTTACAGGCTTCTGGCCTTCCACCAGAGGTGCAAAGCACCCTTCAAGACCTTCCGTTCGAGGGGTCAGGCTTGTCTTCAGACCAGACGGATGCCAGACTACATAGCCTCAGACTCTCGAGCGACCCTCAACTGGTTGGGAATGCATACCCCGGTGACACAGAGGAAACCCTTCAAGCCCCAGCCACCACAGAGGCAGTACCACCCTCCTCCTCGACAGGAACCGTACCGCAGACGCAGCAGGGATAACAGGCGGAGACGTAACAATACGCCTAACCAGGGCCAAAATCATGGCCAAGGCAAGCCGCAGCCAGGAAATAAACCAGGGTTTTGAAGCTGCGATCAAGGACGGCGTACCACACTATTCCGGATCCACCTCCTATGTTTCAGGGACCGCCTGTCCCGTTTTTACCGTGCTTGGTCACATATACTTCGGACCGCTGGGTCCTGTGCACGGTGGAGGTGGGCTATACCCTTCAGTTCTCCTCGCCCCCTCCCTCCCATCCCCCTTCCCAGTCCCTCTTCAGGGACCCCTCTCACGAGCAACTCCTCATGCAGGAGGTGCGGACCCTCCTCGCAGTAGGAGCAGTGGAAGAGGTCCCCCCGGACCTAAGGGGGAAAGGATTCTACTCCCAGGTATTTCCTGATTCCCAAAGCAAAAGGGGGCCTCCGTCCCATTTTGGACCTACGCGGACTAAACAAATTTCTGATCAAAACACGTTTCCGTATGGTCTCACTTGGACCTATTATCCCATCCCTGGATCCGGGGGATTGGTACGCTGCCCTCGATATGAAAGATGCGTATTTTCACATCGCCATCCACCCGGCCCACTGGCGGTTCCTGCGCTTCACCATCAACCAGCGCCATTTTCAATTTACGGTCCTGCCCTTCGGCCTGGCAACGGCCCCATGGGTGTTCACAAAATGCATGTCCGTGGTGGCAGCTTTTCTTCGGAAGAGACGGATGCGCGTGTACCCGTACTTGGACGACTGGCTCCTCGCGGGCAGGTCGGAGGCTGAGGTCTGCTCCCACATGACGCTGGCTCTACAGGTGTTCTGCAAGCTCGGCCTACTGGTCAATGTGCCCAAATCCTCACTGATCCCCACGCAGAGACTGGACTTCATAGGAGCAGTCCTGGACTCGGTGGTGGCACGGGCAAGTCTTCCGGTGTCACGGTTCTTGGCCATTCAAAGGGTCATAGGCTCCGTCCAATTTCCCACGACTACAGCCAGGTGCTGCATGCAACTCTTAGGGCATATGGTGGCCTGCACACATGTAGTCAGACATGCCCGCCTAAGACTCAGGCCATTACAGTTGTGGCTGGCCCAAACGTATCACCCCAACAGAGACCCTTTAGACCTGGTGGTGACAATCCCGGCTCAGGTGTTGAACTCCTTCCGCTGGTGGCTTGATCAGCAGCAGGTTTGTGAGGGGGTCCCCTTCGCTGCCCCGCAACCCACTCTGACGTTAGTAACAGATGCGTCGGGCCTGGGTTGTGGGGCGCACCTGGGGGACCTGTGGACCCAGGACTTATGGTCCAGGGAAGAAAAGTTGTTTCACATCAATCTGAAGGAGCTAAGGGCGGTTCACCTCGCCTGTCAGACCTTTCACACCACCATAGAAGGCCACAGCTTGTCAGTTCTGACGGACAACACTACCGCCATGTTCTACATAAACAAGCAGGGCGGGTCCCGATCCTCTCCCCTCTGTCGCGAGGTGCTCCGCCTATGGGACTTCTGTATAGCCCATTCAGTCCACCTAATCGCAACATATCTCCCAGGGGTCCAAAACGGGTTAGCAGACCACCTCAGCCGGTCCTACCACATGCACGAATGGGCATTGAGACGGGACGTTCTGCATTCGATCTTCCAGAGGTGGGGGTTTCCCCTGGTGGATCTCTTCGCCACCAAGGACAACAGCCAATGCCCTCAGTTTTGTTCTTACCAGAACCTCAGCCCGGGCTCGCTGGCAGATGCCTTCGCGATTCCGTGGGGCAGGAGCCTGAGGTATGCCTTCCCTCCATTCCTGCTCATCCACAAGGTCCTCCTCAAGACCCGCAGGGACAAGGCGGCAGTCATCCTCATTGCCCCGGCATGGCTATGCCAGCATTGGTTCATGACCCTGCTGGAACTGTCCATAACCGCCCCGATTGCCCTCCCCCTCCATCGTGACCTCATCACACAGGACCGAGGTCGCCTACTCCACCCGAACCTACCGTCGCTACATCTCACGGCGTGGTATCTCTCTGGCTAAACGATACGGAGCACAGGTGCTCTCACCAGGTCCAGCAAATTCTCCTTGGTAGTAGGAAGTCCTCTACAAGAGCGACCTACCTTGCCAAATGGAGGAGGTTCTCCCACTGGTGTGAGCCTCTGCGGGCCTCGGTCCCGTCAATTCTGGACTACTTGCTGGACCTCAAACGTCAAGCGCTTGCCCCCGCCTCAATTAAAGTGCATCTGGCTGCCATATCGGCGTTCCATCCTGGGGAGTTGGGAGTTTCGGTGTTCTCCAACCCCACAGTAGCCCGATTCCTAAAAGGAACTGGAAAGGGTGTTTCCCTATTCGCACCTGCCGGTCCCTGCATGGAATCTCAACCTGGTCCTAACTAAACTCCATGGGGCCACCCTTTGAACCCTTAGCCTCTTGCTCTCTCATGCATCTCTCATGGAAGGTAACGTTTCTCGTGGCCATCACATCGGCCAGGAGGGTATCGGAATTGAGAGCCCTCACTCGGAACCTCCTTATACAGTTTTTCATAAGGATAAGGTACAACTGAGGCCACACCCTAAATTCCTTCCAAAGGTGGTCACGCATTTTCACATGGGCCAAGACATTTGTCTACCGGTGTTCTTCCCTAAGCCCCATACGGACCCAAGCCACCGCAGCCTGCATACCCTCGATGTCCGTAGGGCCTTGGCATTTTATCTAGAGCAGACCAGGCCATTCCGCAAATCAACTCAACTGTTTATTGCCATTGCGGAGCGAACGAGAGGCCAGCCTATCGACGCAATGCTTGTCAGCTTGGATTGTGCTTTGCATACGCACATGCTATGAGCTCGCCAATGTACCAGCCCCGGAGATCCGGGCTCACTCGACTAGGGCCCAAGCGTCCTCGGCGGCTTTCTTGGTGCAGTTTCCACTCCAGGAAATCTGTAAGGCGGCTACCTGGTCGTCGGTGCATACGTTCACAGCCCACTACGCGATCCATCATCAGACCAGGGAGGACGCGGTGGTCGGCAGGACTGTGCTTCAATCGATTTGTTCCTTGACTCCTACCCTCCTCCAATGGTAAGCTTGTGAGTCACCTAATGTGTAATGGACGTGAACAATCACTCGAAGAAGAAAAAACGGTTACTTACCTTCTGTAACTGTTGTTCTTCGAAATGTGGTGTTCACGTCCATTACACTCCCCACCCTCCTTCACCTCTGTCGGAGTCACCGGCAAGAAGGAACCGAGGGAGGGTTGGGCCTGCAGGGATATATATACCCTAGAGGGGGGCGCCGCTCTGGCGGGAAGAGGGGGGCCCTGCTGGCCCGACGGGAGCTGCTGAGGGAAAAAGTTTCTGACGTCCATGCACGCGGTGCGCGTGCACACCTAATGTGTAATGGACGTGAACACCACATCTCGAAGAACAACAGTTACAGAAGGTAAGTAACCGTTTTTTCACTAGGAGGGTGGTGAAGCACTAGAATGGGTTACCTAGGGAGGTGGTGGAATCTCCTTCCTTAGAGGTTGTTACGGTCAGGCTTGACAAAGCCCTGGCTGGGATGATTTAGTTGGGGATTGGCCCTACTTTGAGCAGGGGTTTGGACAAGATGACCTCCTGATATCCCTTCCAACCCTGATATTCTATGATTCTATGAAACTTGCCCCTTAACTCTGCAGAGTGTTTCTGCTGCATAAACTCTATGCTCTTCTTCCCCCCCATATAGGCTCTGGTTCCTGTCACCACTGAGGTGGAAGTGCCCTTTGACCTTCACCGTTACATCATTGGTCAGAAAGGAAGTGGAATCCGCAAAATGATGGACGAGTTTGAAGTAAGCTGGGTTTTGTCTCCCTCCTTTTCCTGGATCCCAGAGATCCTGTTGCTGTGAATGCGGCCTTTTGGGAGTGCCAGGAATATGGCCAAATCCATGGCCCCAGCAGTCACTAGTGTGCCACTGGTATGGCAGGTACTGGACAACAAGTGTTTGTTTGATTCAGCCACTAGGAAGCTGCAATAAGAACACGAGTCTAGTATTTGATCCCTCCTCCCTTTCCCCCAGGAGTGGGAGGAATGGGCTATGCACTGAAGTTCTGAACTGAATCACTCCGAAATGTCACCATCTTTCTGTGACAAATTTTGAAAGAGAAAGTAGTTTAGGACATACAGGTGAATGGTGATTGGGATAAAATATAACATGGATTTACAAAAGGTAGATCATGCCAGACCAACCTGGCCATACTATGCCATCTTTCTGCGCTGCTGCTGGTGGCAGCACTGCCTTCAGAGCTGGGCTCCCGGCCAGCAACCGCTGCTCTCCAGCTGCCGAGCTCTGAAGGCAGTGCCACCGCCAGAAGTAGTGCAGAAGTAACGGTAGCAGTATCGCAATCCCCACACAATAACCTTGTGAGGCACCCTCCCAACTCCTTTTTAGGTCAGGACCCTATAATTACACCCCTATGAAATGTTAAATAGTTGGAATAATGAAATTTATGATTTATTTCAAATCCAATGACACTGAAATTGACCAAAATGGACCATGAATTTAGTAGGACCCTAGAGATAGGCCATATGTCATTGTATGAAATCCCATCAGAGACTGCTAGTAGCAAAAATCCCCAGTGGCCAGAAACGGGTCACTAGATGGGGAGGGCTCTGAGTTACTACAGAGAATTCTTTCTCAAGTATCTGCCTGGTGGGTCTTTCCCACATTCTCAGAGTCTCACTGATGGCTATATTTGGGGTCCAGATGGAATTTCCCCCCCAGGTCAGATTGGCAGAGACCCTGTTTGTGTTTGTTTTTTGCCTTCCTCTGTAGCCTTGGGGCATGGGTCACTTGCAGATTTAAACTAGTGTAAATGGTGGATTCTCTGTAACTTGAAGTCTTTGCCCATCTCTAGTTTAAACTACGGCAAGCGGGCCACATCTGTCCTCCGGGATGGTCTTGCCCTGCCAGTCCCTTGAGCTCCCGGCCAGGAAGGCTAGCCCCCAGCCCCTCCCCTGCTGTTCCCTCTGCCCCTGCAGCCATGCCACCGCATGGACAGTGCTGTGGAGCGGCAGCATGTCTAGCTTTGGCTGGGCGGCGCAGCTGCCAGACATGCTGCTCTGAGCGGCATGGTAAGGGGGCTGGGGCAGTCCCAGAGGGCAGTCAGGGAGCAGGAGGCAGTTGGATGGGGCGGAGGTTGGGGGGGGGGGCAGTTGGGACGGGGAACGGGGGTTGCATAAGCATGGGAGTCTGGGGGGCCGGTCAGGTGTCGGAGCAGTCAGGGGACTGGGAGCAGGGGGGGGTTAGATGTGGGGTGGGGGGTCCCGGAGGGGGTGGTTAGGGGACAAGGAGCAGGGGGGGGGGTTGGATGGGTCGGGGGTTCTGAGGGGGTTAGTCAGGGAGTGGGAAGGGGGAGGGGGGAGGGGCCAGGCTGTTTGAGGAGGCACAGCCTTCCCTCCCTGGCCCTCCGTACAGTTTTGCAACTCCCATGTGGCCCTCGGGCCAAAAAGTTTGCCCACCCCTGCTTTAAACCATGATTTGAGGAATTCAGTAACTCAGCCAGAGGCAGGGTGGATAAAAATCAATGATTTTGTTTTTTAAATCAAAATCTGTTTTTTGTTTTTGTTTTTTTATTTAAATCTGTTTTGGGTTTTTTTATGCTTTTTGAGGGGAAAAAACTGATAGTTTTAATTAAGATACATTATAGTTCAAAGAGATCATGGAATAGGGATTATAAATTCTAATTCTATAGTATGACAATATATTCATGTAATGTATAATAAAAGTTTTGTAAATGAGTTCCAATAGTTCACAGCTTAGGGACCCAATCTTATGGGGTTCCAGAGGCTTCTGTATAGATTATTTAGGTTAATCTTTTTCTATCTACCCAATGGGACTCAGTGCTCAGTCTGGAAGATACCATGAGAGATGCTTAGTTTTGCACTTCTCAAACTGTGGATTTGTCTCTCCAGAGATAACATGCTTGTTAACAGCAAAAATGTTTTTTAAATAAATAAATAATATAGAGGTGAGAAATAACAGACCTCAACCCTATTGTCCCTCTGCAAATTTGTATACACAGTCAATCCCTTACCTCTCTAAAAGTGCAAAGTTTCGAAAAGTTCAATGAATAGAAGATTGTTGGGGGCGGAATAGATCTGGACATAAAGAGAAGAAGTCTGGAGATCAATGTGAGAAGGGAGGGACGGGCAGTAGAAACAAAAGTGAAACTGTTTGAGCAGCATATTCCAGAAGTCTTGAGGTCTTTCTGAGTGTAGCCTTCATTGATTTGAGATCTATCATACCATTCTCTCACTAGAAGGGAAAACCTATAATGGCAGCAGGCCGTAAAAGAGACCCAGTTTGAGAATATTTTAATGAAGTTCCTCTACCTGTGGGTAAGACAGGCATGTGTGCAAAATGCAGACAGTGCAGCAAAGAAATGCAAGGCCTGGTTGCTCGAATGAAACAACATCACGAGAAGTATTCCTTCTCAGGAGGAAGTTGCATTGAAGAGGATGAAAGAAACATGTCTGAACATGCAGGATCTTCAGGTTGGTCAACTTTTTATTTCATACTTCTTTCTTTAGGATTGCCTGTCTTCCTTCTGGACTATTCTTGAATTCTCATGTTTGAGCAAAAAATATAGTTGTTACTTTATGGTACTATCATTTTAGATGCAGTTGTGATTAAAAAAATAGCTGAAATAGGCAGATCTTCCTTTTACAATTTCACCTTAAAGTAGTACTGAGTGAATGGTGAATGCAATGAGTAATACTAAATGAGCAGTGTGGTGGTGGTGGTGGTGGTAATAATAATTAATAATAAATAATAACTTCATTGACTTATTTTGTTTAGGAGAATCCATCCTCAACATACAGGATTCTGAAGACTATCCACCTTCAAGATCACCATCATTTTCTATAGTTTCAGAGTTATCTGCCAATGATAGTGTTTCAGTCACATCATGTATGTCACATACACTGTGGCTATCACCTGTAGCAAAAAAGGCGGGGGGAATCTCCATCGTCCAGAAACAACCATAGATAAGTTTGTGTTAAGAACCAGCAGATTACAAAAAGAGGTAATAGATGAGAAAATTGCCCGGTTTGTTTAGGCAACAAACTCTCCTTTCCATATGATTGAGAACCCACACTTCATTAACATGGTTCAGTCATTAGGACCGGATACAGTCCATCCAACAAAGCAGACATCACAGACAAATTGCTGGATAAAGAGTATGAAAGAGAAATTGAGCAGTGTGCAAAAGGTCTAGAGGGTGAAACTATTAACCTGAGTCTTGATGGATGGAGCAATGTCCACAATGATCCTGTTGTACGTGCTTGTGGGACAACAGAAGAAGGGAATGTCTTCCTTTCAGAAACAATTGATATATCAAGAAATGCACAAACAGCAGAATACTTACAAGAAGTAGCAGTGAAAGCGGTCACAAACTAGGGGGAAAAAATCAAATGTCTAGTATGCAGCTTGGTCACAAATAATGCTGCAAATGTATCCAAGATGAGAAGAAATTTAAGAGTGGAGAGAGTCCCAAACTAATAAACATACGGTTGCAGTGCTCATTTGATGCACTTCCTAGCCAAAGACTTCAGTGTTCCAGAAATAAAGGCTAATGTTGTTGAAAATCGCAAAATACTTCTGTAACAACCACTTTGCAGCAGCTACTCTGAAAAAAGTGGGAGGAACCAAGCTACCTCTCCCACAAGACATACAATGGAACACAGTAGTGGACTGTTTTGAGCATTATATCAAGAACTGGCCTAATCTGATGACTGAACAAAATTGTGAAAAAAAATAGATGGCACTGTCACAGCTAAAGTTCTCAACATTGGGCTTAAGAGAAATGTTGAAGAGATGCTGAGTACCCTGAAGCCTATTTCCGTAGCCTTGAACAAAATGCAGGGAAATATCTGTTCTATTGCTGACGCTGTTGAAATGTGGAAGGAACTGAGTGAGATCTTAAAAAGAGAAATCTGCAATGATAGAGTTAAATTACAAGCATTAAAAAAATGAATGGGACAAGGACCATCTCCAGCTCATTTTCTTGCAAATATTCTCAATACTCAGTACCTGGGTCAAACCTTAACTGCTGGAGAAGAGGAGTTGGCTATAACATGGACATCCAGCAAACATCTCTCCATAATGCCAACTATAATAAACTTCAGAGCTAAGGGTGAACCATTCAAGAAATATGTTTGCTGATGATTTAAAGAGTCACACCAGTGACTTAAGCACTTGGATTCAGAGACTGAAGTGATCTCACTTTTAACAGCAGTAGCTTCTTCTTCTGGTGTAGAAAGAATATTTTCTTCCTTTGGACTAATTCATTCCAAATTGAGAAATCATTTGGGACCTGAAAAAGCAGGAAAGCTAGTCTTTTCTTTTCCAGATTATGAACAAACAGGAAAATGAAAGTGAAGACGACTGAGTTAGCTGCAGAAGCCGATATTTTAAGTTTCTCATGTTGAGCTGGCTGACAGTTGATTTAACTTTTTTTTTGTTTTCTTTTAAAAAACATTTCATTTAACTATTTTAGTTAAAAACAATTTTAACAAAAACAGACCTGATGTTAAAAAGCTTGAATGTTTAACTAAATTCAAAAATGCATATGCTTGTTTTGTTAAAATATTATGTTTGCTGTTGAAGAAAAAGATCCAGAATATATAACGTTGTTTTAATTAAATAAAATAATTTAAATGTCTGTCTGATTTTTCTCCTCCTAATACAGCATGGCAAAAAAATCCTCCAAATATTAACGATTAACCTGTTGAATTGTCGATAGTTCACCTCCCAATGACTTCATAAATATCTGCTTCAGTTACCTTTTGGTAACTGGAATAACCAAACAATCATTCATTTTCTGATATAGCTGTAAAACTAATCTGAACATTTTTTAAAAATAAATCACTTAAATGTATAGTGTGTACCTTCTAAAAATGAAACCTACATCTATCTCTGAGTTGTGAAGAATATGTATTAAGGTTATAACAACCAACAAGAATGCACTTTTATGTAGAAATCCATGATTAGTCTTCCTGACTAGTGACTTTAAACCGTGATTTAAATCAATTTGATTTTAAATCAAATCCACCCTGATTACAGGAGTGGTTGGGTGAGGTTCCGTGGCCTGCAATGTGCAGGAGGTCCGACTAGATGATCATGATGGTCCCTTCTGGCATTAAAGTCCATGAGATGCAGTTAGAATTCACCTGGAATAGACTGGCACCAGTGTTTGATTTCTGCAGCCTCCTGGCTGATGCCCTGGAGGCAGGTTATTCCACATCTGCCTATTGCAGGGCTCTTCTGAAGCAACTGGTACTAACCACTGTCAGACGGGATACTGGACTAGATTGACTTGCGTCTTGACCCAGACTGGCCATTCCTATGTGTACTGGTAGCCACAGGGCTGTGCTGCTCAAGCCTTTCCCTTTCCCAAACCTCCCTAGTTTTGTGCAAGAGCTACCACATACCAGTTGCACAGTCAAGAACTAGTTACACAGTGATGAATTAAGTTTGCTTTGGTGGTGGTGGCCGTGGCAGTGATGCTGCAACCTCAGGTTCTTCCCCCAGCAGTGAAGAGGTGGCGTGTGGACTGGCTGAAGTGTGGGTCCATTGGCCCAAAGTGACCACAGGTGTTTGTCATTTAGGTGAACATCCAAGTCCCTGCCCCGGAGCTTCGGTCTGATGTCATCAGTATCACTGGGCTTGCTGCGAACTTGGACCGCGCGAAGGCCGGGCTGCTGGAGCGAGTGAAGGAACTGCAGGCTGAGCAAGAAGATCGGGTAAGCCCTAGTGCCACAGCCTGCTCCCTTGTCCCTCTTACTCCTAGCAGAACCAGCCCCTCAACCCCCACCCCAAGTGTTCTCTAGCCTTGTGTAAAAGAGTCTGTGATATCAGAGGATGTATAGAGGCAGAATGCACCCTTGTAAATAGTGTGTATTTGGCCCTGACATCTGAGCTTTTAGGGTAGGTGCATGAGATGAAGCCTTTCAGACCCCCCCCCTCCCCCGCTGCTGCTGACAGCTGGGCGCCGCCCTCTGAACCTGGGCAGTAAGGTGAAAATGATCTGTGGCCTCCAGAACAACTTTCACCTAGCTGGCAGAGAAGTGGAATCTCGTACGGATTGGGCTCTGCAGCACTATTGGAGGCAGCTTCCTTGGCCTAAGATAAAGAATTTAGAGTTACAAAGGTTTGTTTGCTTCTGCTTCAAGTGAACTTGAAGGCTGAGTTACAAGCTCCCATAACCCAAGTTGTTGCACTGTAACCAGGGCAGTTACGGCCCCGTTAGCTACTAACCTGATGGTAAGAGGACACTCCACTTTGTGTGTTACTCAAATGTAACTTTAATTAAAAAGATCAAGTGGATTCTAAATAGCCCAGCTGAGCAGTGTGAGCTGATGAAAAGGTAGTGATCGGGCTGTCCAGTTTTTTATCCTAGTTTAAACAAATAGGCGTGGCATTTGAAATGGGGCAATCTTTCTGCAGTGAAACCAGGCATACAGTAACTGGTTTGGCCAGTGGCTTGTCTCAGCACTCCTCCATCTGATCTGGAAGTGGAATCTGCAGTGTAGACAATGGGTGAAATCTTGGCCAATTGAAGTAATCTGAGGAGTTTTGCTATCGGCTTCAGTGGAACCAGGATTTGACCCATTAGCTTTTAATCATCACTCTGTGAGGAATGCTTCTGAGTCCCATTCTCTACCTTCATGTGAAGTGTGGTAGTTTTAGTCATCCTCCCTGGCTCCTCTGCTCTGTAGTGTTCCCTCTCTACAGTACGCAGGACAGAACAATGAGGAGCTGTCATGAGCAGGGACCTATGGGTAAATGAGCAGAGGCTCAGCAGAAGCACAGGCCAGTGGCAGACGTGCACACAGCTACTTTGGCTCTGCAATCATGCAGATATGTTTAGGTAGTGCCACCCAGAGCAGCCACTGTAGGACAACCTGGGGCATGTCAGAGGAAAGCAAAAAACACCCCCAGAATCTGCCTAAATGTATGGTGTCCCCTTACAGATGGGATACTTGAGAGATGGAGGTAGAAGTTTGACATAGACAGGAATGGATTTAATTGGTCAAACCTTGATGTATACTCTGCTATAGCGCTCGAGAGGGTCTCCCTTCTCATTACAGGCCTTGCGAAGCTTCAAGCTGACTGTCACTGTGGACCCCAAATACCACCCTAAAATTATTGGAAGGAAGGGGGCAGTGATCACCCAGATCCGCACGGAGCATGAGGTCAACATCCAGTTTCCGGATAAGGATGACGAAAACCAGGTGAGGACTGGAGGGGGATGAAGCCTTCTGGGGCACAATAGAGGCTCTGAGTAGAGCACACATGACATGCAGCTGCTCACTGCAAAATGCTGATTAAAGAAAAAAAAAAATCCCATGCCTGTCCCAGGCAGGCCAGTCTGACACTATACTTGGTTTCCAGCCCAGAGGCTCCTGTAGTATTGCCTTCCACTCAGACTTCTCCCCAAGAGGTCCAGGCTGGGTTTGGTCCATGGTCCAGGAGGTCCATTCTAACTTCCTCCCAACCTGCTTTCCTAGTCCCAGGATCAGATCACCATAACTGGCTATGAAAAGAACACCGAGGCAGCCCGAGACGCCATCATGAAGATTGTGGGTGAGCTGGAGCAGATGGTCTCTGAGGATGTGATGCTGGACCATCGTGTTCATGCCCGCATCATTGGAGCACGGGGCAAAGCTATCCGCAAAATCATGGATGAGTTCAAGGTGGGCACAGAGAGTATGCTGGATCCATTGCAGAGGCTGCTGTACAATGGTTGGGGTAACTTGAACTATTACAAATCCAGGACTTTGGGGCTCTTAATACCCATGCTTTCTGCCCTCTGCACAAATCCTGACCTGGGCTGCGAAGGCTGGAGGGATGATAGTGCTGATGTTACAGGGAATCTCTCTGTGGGCTTGACTGAGACGGAGATGGCTGCACACAGGAGTCAGGTGATGGTAGGCGAGGCCCCAGTCTGTCTAGCTGCAGAGGCCTTGCTCTCTTCCTGTGCTTACTCTAATCTGAGCCAGGGCTGCATGCCAGGGCGTAGATGGACCTGTGGCTCCTTCATACACTCCAGGCAGCAGAGTTGATTGGACACCACAACTGGGAATGGGTTGAAGCAGCCTGCGCTCCTCCCTTCCGTGTCCTCCCCCCAACTTGAGCAAAATGGGATCTCTGGAAATGATGACCCAGGGTGTCTGAGTCCCAGTTGGTTTCTGGAGCTCTTCCCAGGGTGGGACACATGACTTCAGTGTTCCATACACCGGCTGAGAGAGAACTCCACTGAGCCCTTAGGCTGTGTCTGGCCCGTCAGCTGGCTGGGGCTACAGAGCTGTTTAACTGCAGGGTAGATGCTCAGGTTTGTGGGCCCTGGCTCCAGCCTGAGCCCAAACAGCTGCATTGCAATTGTATAGCCCTGCAGCCTGAACCCCGGTCGGCTGACATGGGCCAGCTGCAGGTGGTCAGTTGCAGTGTAGATGTATCCTTGAGTGTCTGTGGCCTGGGTGGATTTAATCTGGCAGACCTGCTTCTGTGTGATCCCTCTGTACTGTTCCCAGGGCTAAGCCATAACTGTTCTTCTTCAGGTGCCTCTGCCAGTGGCACCTGTCCATCACAATCACAGTGGTCTGATCATTTCACACTTTCAGACCTGAGCTGAATGGCTCCTCCCAGTAAGAGGGATTGGCTTTATCTGCTGCCCTGTCACTGATTATGGAGCCAGGGTGGCAGAAGCTTCCTAAAAGTGTCAGGGGGACACAATGGTGCCCGAACTGAGGCCTGCCTCTTATCCCCGAGGCCCTGATCTCTCACTCTCTTCCCCTGAGGCCCCGCCCCCTGCTCTCACTCCTCTTTCTCCCCCACCACGCTCACTCTTCTGGCTTTTAAAATTGATGGGGCCATGGCCTCCTGGTACCCCTGCTTGGAGCCCATGAAGAACCTGTGCTATCATTTAGGCACCTCTCTGATGGGCGTTTGACATTCCCAGGGCCCTGGGTACTCAGCTCTGCGAGACCACTAGGGAATCCGGCAGCTTTTGATAAACAAAAATCCAAAGTCCCATATGCTCTGTATTAAATTTGCTGTTGGATTCAGTATTTGTGGTGCCCTTACTGAAAGTGTTAAAGATGTGGGTTCAGATTTTTCTATTGAAAACACAGCTGCTTTATGGAAGCTATTTGTGACCAGGGGAAGCTGAGTAGGGGGCAGCTTGGGTTTTTGGGTCCCTCGCAGTGCGTGGGAGACACTTCTGTTCTGGACAGCTTCACTGTAATATTGGATTACCTTCCAGCAGTGCCCAAAGCAACAGGCCACACACCTGTCTCAGGCTGGATTAAGATTGTTTGGGCTCTTGGAAGAAAGGCCTTAGTGGTGTCTGTCTCTTAAAATGATTAGCAGTGAAATAATGAACATCATTGACACTGCCTTTGTCTTTTAGCTTTGCCATGAACAACCCACTGATAGCCCTGGGGGGAGCTCAGACCTGCACTTCCCTTCTGTCTCTTGGAAATTGGGAAGGCTGGAAAGCTCTTTGAAGAGGAAATTGTGGCATCTTGAGCACCACTCTGTCCCTGGGGCTTTAGAGTGTCTAAAACAAGCTGAGAGCTGCTGGCAACTCCTGGAAGCTCACTAGAATGCTCTGGTTTTTGCCAGCAGTCCAGTGTCGCGAGGTGGCACTAGCAGTGGTTTGACAGAGGAAGTGATAGCTGAGGATGTAGTGGCTAGAACTCCCACCATTATAGCGACTGGTAAAGCATGGCAGGTTGTAAAGTCAGTGGGAGGGATTGCCAGCATTCTGGCTGCCAGAGATCGAAGTGCTCTGCAGAAGTGGGTACTCTGCCCGGGACAGGTGCTGGTGGTAGGGTAGCTCAGCCCTGCTGGGCTCTGGGTTGCACAACACTACAAAGCTGTGAGGTGCTGAGTGAATGGCAGCAGTGACTGGAGAAGGGTCAGATCCCCCTGCTCCCAAGCTGAATGGACTCCATTCTGCTGGGAATGAGGCTTCCTGCTGTGTATGGGCTCCAGCTCAGCACTCCCTTGTATTGGAAACCAGACACTCCCCACCAGGGCTTGGTATGGTCCAGTGCAAACGAGCCCTCTGACTGTGGGCGCCTGTGGGGTCATCACTGCAGCCTAGCCATGGACCTCCAGAATGATGAGCCAGCTGAGAGGGGCTGGTGCACATCTAAAACCCTCTGCTGTGCCTTGCATTCCAGGTGGATATCCGCTTCCCCCAGAGCGGCGCGTCTGACCCCAACTGTGTGACTGTGACCGGGCTCCCTGATAACGTGGAGGAAGCAATAGATCATATCCTGAACTTGGAGGAGGAATATGTGAGTAGTGGAGGAGGCAGGGACGTGAAGGCCAGAAAAATGGCTCTGGTCTGTAGCATAAACAGCCCAGTTAACTTCCTTGTTAGTGGAGAGTAAAAGTCCCTGCTGTGTGTGTGTGTGTGTGCGCAGGGAGCTCAGCGAGCAGCTGTGGACACTTACGGGGCATCTCTAATAGGGGCATACTGCTGCATGATAATGATCACTGAATGTCTGGCTCCTGCGGCTTGTGGGCAGAGGAAGTTAGCGTTTTCCTCCTTTCATCCGTCTCTCTCGCACTGTGCTCATGGCAGTTTCAGCTGTTCTGTGCAACTGTCCCTAGAAGTTAGAGCCCCGAGGAGGTGTTGGCTCGTGAAGCAGTGTCAAGGCAGCCTATGTGGCCACAGCCCCGTGCCACTGAAGTGGGGGGAGAGGGGGTAAATGAGTGAAAAGAGCAGCCGGTCCGATGGCTGTCATCTGCCTGTCTGAAGAGTGCAACAAGCTAGTCTTAGGCTGCTACTGGCAGCAAACGCTGTTTGACGCTGTGGGGGAGGGGAGACTCCATTGACCAAGTAGGGAACACAAGAAACATCACTATACAAAGAGAACCTCTCTCCCTGTGCTGCCCTCTGTCTGCAGCTGGCTGATGTGGTGGACAATGAGGCTATGCAGGTGTACATGAAACCCTCCGCGCATGAGGAGTCCAAGGCCCCATCCAAGGGATTTGTGGTGAGAGATGCCCCCTGGGCAGCTGGCAACAATGAGAAGGTGAGTGCTGCTTCTGCTATTGCACCTCCAGAGGTTCCTCTTCCTAGAGACTGTTCCTGTGCCATGGACTCCACATGGCCAGGATGTGAACAGGAGAGTCATCTCACTGTTCATTGTGGGACCTTTAGGGAGCAATGCCTGTTCTTCTTTGAGAGCTTGCTCGTGTCGATTCCATGCTAGGTGTGTGCATGCCCATGTGCACAGATACTGGAATTTTTTGCCTTAGTTGTATCTGTAGGGCCAGCTGTAGTGCCCTCTGGAGTGCCACACTCATGTGCTGGTATATGTGGAATCGCCGCCTTACGACCTCAGTTCCTTCTTACCACCCCTGACAGTTGGTCGGAGCAACTTCCCCTTGCCTTGCAAGTGGATAATGGTTTTCCCCAGCACTTATTGTCTGTTCTCTTTGTACGTAGTTTACAGTAGTTAGTAATTAGGTGTTAAGTTGTAAGGGTTAGTTTTAGTAAATTAGTCTCAGCAGGGATTTTGCCCTGGCCGGTCATAGAATCATAGAATATCAGGGTTGGAAGGGACCTCAGGAGGTCATCTAGTCCAGCCCCCCTGCTCAAAGCAGGACCAATCCCCAACTAAATCATCCCAGCCAGGGCTTTGACAAGCCTGACCTTAAAAAACGATTCCACCACCTCCCTAGGTAACCCATTCCAGTGCTTCACTACCCTCCTAGTGAAAGTTTTTCCTAATATACAACCTAAACCTCCCCCACTGCAACTTGAGACCATTACTCCTTGTTCTGTCCCAGGGTTTCAAGCCTTGTTCAGCCTGCAATAGGCCTGTGCGTGTTAGCGACCCTCATAGCCGCTGCCTAAAGTGCTTGGGAGAGTCGCACGTAAAGAACAACTATCAAATTTGCAAGAACTTTTGACCCAGAACTCAAAAGAAGCGGGGAAATTCATCTAAGGGTCCTTCTTATGGAGGCTGCACTTCGTCCGGCGTTGGAGCCTTCCTGCTCCAACTCTACGCCTAGCACCTTGGCATCGGTGAAGAGCGTTCTGCCCGGCACCGCTCCCCTTTGCCGGTGTCCAAGAAGCACCTGAAAAAGCGAGGCTTCCCAGCATCAAGCAAGGAGGGACAGGGCTGTCTGCCCACTCCGGAGCCTCAAGGGGGTACCTCTCAGGCTGGAGCCCCTCGGGCCCCCCCCACCCAGAGATCCCACTCCTGGGAGCAGTAGGGACCCTAGCACCTGGTTGTACCTTCAACGTCTGAGGCCCTCCAGGCAGCTAGGGACCAGAGAGTCCTTCCGGCGCATTGGAGGTGGCTACGGGCAAGCCAGCTCTCAGGGCAAGCCAGCTATGAGACCACCTCAGAGGGCAGTTGAACACCGTCCCTCCCCGGAGCAGAGGCAAGGTTCCACTACTGAGTCCCCTGACTCGGCAACCTAGATCTCCGATCAGATGGCCCAGGTTGCCCTCACCGTGGTCCTGGTCTCCACCGGCGCAGAAGACCTGCAGTGAGGCATCGGTCTCTGTACACCCAGCACCAATCGTCCTTTCACTAGCCGATGTCCCGGTGCAGATCTCTGCTGGTACGGGACATCTCACCTTCCTGGCACTGGTCTCCATGCTCCCGGCACCAGTCCTTGGAGAGGGACTGATCACCTTACTTGAGACACCATTCCCTGGTGCCTATGGTCAGCTACCAGATGCGAGCATCTACAGTCCTGCCTTGGTCACTGGAAGGGGACTCATCTAGGTCAGAGTGAGACTTTAGCCCCTCGCCGTGGCAGCAGCAAATCTTGTGGGCACCGGAGTCCATCTCTGCTCCCACAGTGCCGGCATGTTACCAGTGTCAGTGGCCAGTCCTATTGGAATGCATGGGGTACCATTCCTCCTTTGCTGCTTCAGAGAAGCAACCCCCTGCAACGACTGTACCAGACGCAGTGTGCGGTGCGGACTCCAATGCTGGGGTAGAGAAGCAGGTGCCCACTCCAAGGGAGCCATCCCCTACAGGGGATAATGCCCCAGGCCTTCCCTCAGTGGTGCAGTCATCGTCAGATGAGGCAGTAGCATGGCCCTTGCATGTCAGTCCCCACGAGGACTTTAAAGAGCCCAAAGCCCTGCTTAGAAGGGTGGCTTCGAACTTGGGCTTGGAAGTGGAGGAACTGGCGGAGCAGTCAGGCAACTTGTTCAAGATTCTAACAGAAGCAGCCCCATCACGGGTCATACTGCTGGTACATAAGAGGATTTTGAAGATAGCCAAGGCCCTGTGGCAAATCCCGTCTTTTATCCTGCCCATCTCCAAGTGGGCAGAAAATAAATATTGTATCCCTGCTAATATGTTCAAATATTTGTATACCCATCCACCCCCAGGGACACTAATCATATCTGCGGCCAATGAAAGGGACAGGCAAGGGCAAGTGAGTTCCACATAGAAAAACAAAGATGCCTGAAGGCTGGACCTTTCCAGAAGAAAAATTTTTATTCTATGGCCAGCTTTCAGTTCAGAGTATCAAACCACCAGTCTTTGTTGGGGAGATACAATTTTAACTTGTGGGATTCCCTCAAGAAGTTCTGACTCCCTGCCTCAGGAGTTTGCTACCATCCTGGAGGAAGGTACCGCAGTGGCGAGGGGTTCTCTCCAGATGGCCTGGGTTGCAGCCAATTCCTGGCTTCAATCCTTGGGTCTGTCCTAGGAGATGCAGTCCTCTATCCAGGACCTTCCCTTCGAAGGCAATGGGCTCTTTTCAGAGCCAACGGATGCGAGGCTGCGTGGACTCGAGGATTCTCAAGCCACTCTGTAGCGTATGCAGGCCTAGCAAACGGCGAGAAAGCAATTCCAATCACCTCCTACGCCTTGGCCTCCCCGGCAAGGCTCAGAACAGAGACAGAGGGTTCAGTCATCATCTCCCCTCCACCTCCCATTCGCCCACTCAGCCTGGCCCAGCAAAACACTGGGGGGGGGCCATAAGCACTCATTTTGAGGGTTCACTCAAGGATGACACTGCAGTTAGTTCTCAGGATCCACTTTCCTACTCCTTCCTCAACTGCCTATGTCGCTTCCAGTCAGCATCGTCGCAAGTAACTTCAGACCATTGGGTGCTCAGTATATCTCTGGGCTACACCCTGCAATTCTCCTGGTGGCAATAATGTCAGCCTGTAGGGTCTCTGAGATTAGGGTGCTTATCTCAGAATCTCCCTATATGGTATTCTACAAGGTCCCGCTGTGGCAGCACTAAGCTATCCTGCCCAAAGTAGTTTTATAGTTTCATACCAACCAAGACATATACTTACCAGTCTTCTTTCCAAAACCTCATAAATCAGATGAGGACCATAGATTACATTCTCTGGACATCAGGAGGGCGCTAGCCTTTTACACAGAAAGGAAAAGGAAAGGTTACGGGATGGGTTGCAGAGGATTGCAAGGGTGAATAGGAATCGAGAGGACTTGAAGCCAGAGGGAACAGAGGATAGACCAGAGAATTGCACCGTCACCAGGAAAAGGCAGGTCTACGTGATTGGAGACTCCTTACTGAGAAGAATACACAGGCCTGTAACCAGAGCTGATCCAGAGAACAGAAGGGTGTGCTGTCTGCCGGGTGCTAAGATATGGGATGTGGACTCTTTGAAAACTCATGGCGATCAGGGGAGGTCCTGGATGACTGGAAAAAGGCTAATGTAGTGCCCATCTTTAAAAAAGGGAAGAAGGAAGATCTGGGAAACTACAGGCCAGTCAGCCTCACCTCAGTCCCTGGAAAAGTCATGGAGCAGGTTCTCAAGAAATGAATTATGAAACAGAGGAGAGGAAAGTGATCAGGAATAGTCAGCATGGATTCACCAAGGGGAAGTCATGCCTGACTAACCTAATTGCCTTCTATGATGAGATAACTGGCTCTGTGGATGAGGGGAAAGCAGTGGATGTTATTCCTTGACTTTAGCAAAGCTTTTGATATGGTCTCCCACAGTATTCTTGCCGCCAAGTTAAAGTAGTATGGGCTGGATGAATGGACTGTAAGGTGGATAGAAAGCTGGCTAGATCGTCTGGCTCAATGGGTAGTGATCAATGGCTCCATGTCTAGTTGTCAGCCGGTTTCAAGCGGAGTGCCCCAAGGGTCGGTCCTGGGGCCGGTTTTGTTTAATATCTTTATTAATGATCTGGAGGATGGTGTGGACTGCACTCTCCGCAAGTTTGCAGATGACACTAAACTGGGAGGCATGGTAGATACACTAGAGGGTAGGGATTGGATACAGACCTAGACAAATTAGAGAATTGGGACAAAAAAAACCTGATGAGGTTCAACAAGGACAAGTGCAGAGTCCTGCACTTAGGATGGAAGAATTCTATGCACTGCTACAGACTAGGGACCAAATGGCTAGCTAGCAGTTCTGCAGAAAAGGACCTAGGGGTCACAGTGGACGAGAAGCTGGATATGAGTCAACAGTGTGCTCTTGTTGCCAAGAAGGCTAACAGCATTTTGGGCTGTATAGGTAGGGGCATTGCCAGCAGATCGAGGAATGTGATCATTCCCCTCTATTCAGCATTGGTGAGGCCTCATCTGGAATACTGTGTCCAGTTTTGGGCCCCAAACTACAAGAAGGATGTGGAAAAATTGGAAAGAGTCCAGCGGAGGGCAACAAACGTGATAAGGGGCCTGGAGCACATGACTTATGAGGAGAGGCTGAGGGAACTGGGATTGTTCATTCTCCAGAAGAATGAGGGGGGGATTTGATAGCTGCTTTCAACTACCTGAAGGGGGGTTCCAAAGAGGATGGAGCTTGGTGTTCTCAGTGGTGGCAGATGACCAGAACAAGGAGCAATGGTCTCAAGTTGCAGTGGGGGAAGTCTAGGTTGGATATTAGGAAACACTATTTCACTAGGAGGGGGGTGAAGCACTGGAATGCGTTACCTAGGGAGGTGGTGGAATCTCCTTCCTTGGAGGTTTTTAAGGCCTGGCTTGACAAAACCCTGGCTGGGATGATTTAGTTGGGAATTGGTCCTGCTTTGAGCAGGGGGTTGGACTAGATGACCTGCTGAGGTCCCTGCCAACCCTGATATTCTATGACCTGAGGCTGAAGAGGATCCTAACAGGAATGGGAAAGAATCCACTGATTGTCCTTCATGTGGGAACGAATGATACGGCTAGATTCTCACTGGAACGTATCAAGGGAGACTATGCCAGGCTGGGGAAGATGCTTAAGGAAATCGAGGCTCAGGTGATCTTCAGTGGGATTCTGCCTCTTCCTAGAGAAGGGTAACAAAGGTGTGACAAGATTATGATGATCAATAGATGGCTCAGGCAGTGGTGCTATAAAAAGGGCTTTGGGATGTATCGCCACTGGGAGGCATTCATGGACAAAGGACTGTTCTCTTGGGATGGACTTCACCTTAGTAGGGAGGGAAATAGATTTCTAGGATGGAGGCTGGTACAACTGATTAAGAGAGCTTTAAACTAGGAATTGGGGGGAGATGGTTAGGAGATGTCCAGGTAATCTCCACGCCAGATTTTAACATTGAGAGGGAAGAAAACAATGTAAGAAAGGATACAGCCGTGGGTAGGAGAATGGACATACGGAGGAAGGGTAGTGTAGATACCATTCTAATAGGTGATACTGGGGGTAGAATGTCTGGGCCTAATCGGATAAAGAATGTGAGCAAAGCCAAATAGCAAGAATTAAGATGTTTGTACACCAATGCGAGGAGCCTAGGTAACAAGATGGAGGAACTAGAGTTACTGGTGCAGGAAGTGGAAACCGGATGTTATAGCGATAACAGAAACATGATGGAATAGTAGTCATGACTGGAGCACAGGTATTGAAGGGTATGTGTTGTTTAGGAAAGACATACAATGCTACTCCACCACCTTTGCCTTTATTTCTATCAATGATGAGGTAGACTGTAAAGAAATAAGGAATGGAATGGATAAGAGAGTCTGTCTGGGCAAAAATCACATTGGGGAAGAAAGCTACTAGCGCCTCCCCTGAGATAGTGCTTGGGGTGTGCTATAGACCACCGGGATCTGATTTGGATATGGATAGAAACCTTTTAAATGGGAGTTGTGATTATGGGAGACTTTAACTTCCCAGATATAGACTGGAGAACAAGTGCTAGTAATAATAATAATAGGGCTCAGATTTTCTTAGATGCGATAGCTGATGGATTCCTTCACCAAGTAGTTGCTGAACCAACAAGAAGGGATACTATTTTAGATGTGGTTTTGGTGAGTAGTTAGGACTTCATAGAAGAAATGGTTGTAGAGGACAACCTTGGTTCAAGTGATCATGAGCTAATTCGGTTTAAACTAAATGGAAGGATAAAGAAAAATAGATCTGTGACTAGAGTTTTTGATTTCAAAAGGGCTAACTTTAAAAAATTAAGGAAATTAGTTAGGGAAGTGGATTGGACTGAAGAACTTGGGGATCTAAAGGTAGAGGAGGCCTAGAATTACTTCAAGTCAAAGTTGCAGAAACTATCAGAAGCCTGCATCCCAAGAAAGGGGAAAAAATTCATAGGCAGGAGTTGTAGACCAAGCTGGATGAGCAAGCATCTCAGAGAGGTGATTAAGGAAAAGCAGCCTACAAGGAGTGGAAGATGGGAGTGATCGGCACTTGAGGTCAGAACATGTAGGGATAAAGTGAGAAAGGCCAAAAGCCATGTAGAGTTGGACCTTGCAAAGGGAATTACAACCAATAGTAAAAGTTCTATAGCCATATAAGTAAGAAGAAGAAAAAGAAAGAAGTGGGACCGCTAAACACTGAGGATGGAGTGGAGGTTAAGGATAATCTAGGCATGGCCCAATATCTAAACACCTACTTTGCCTCAATCTTTAATGAGGAGCTTAGGGATAATGGTAGGATGACAAATGGGAATGAGGATATGGAGGTAGATATTACCACATCTGAGATGGAAGCCAAACTCAAACAGCTTAATTAGGACTAAATCGGGGGGCCCAGATAATCTTCATCCAAGAATATTAAAGGAGCTGGCACATGAAATTGCAAGCCCATTAGCAAGAATTTTTAATGAATCTGTAAACTCAGGGGTTGTATTGTATGACTGGAGAGTTGCTAACATAGTTCCTATCTTTAAGAAATGGGGGGGAAAGTGATCCGGGCAACTACAGGCCTGTTAGTTTGACAACTGTAGTATGCAAGGTCTTGGAAAAAAATTTGAAGGAGAAAGTAGTTAAGGACATTGAGGTTGATGGTAATTAGGACAAATTACAACATGGTTTTACAAAAGGTAGATCATGCTAAACCAACCTGATCTCCTTCTTTGAGAAGGTAACAGATTTTTTAGACAAAGGAAACGCAGTGGATCTAATTTACCTCTATTTCAGTAAGGCATTTGATACAGTTCCACGTGGGGAATTATTAGCTAAATTGGAAAAGATGGGGATCAATATGAAAATTGAAAGGTGGATAAGGAACTGCTTAAAGGGGAGACTACAACGGGTTATACTGAAAGGGGAACTATCAGGCTGGAGGGAGGTTACTAGTGGAGTTCCTCAGGGATCAGTTTTGGGACCAATCTTATTTAATCTTTTTATTACTGACCTTAGCACAAAAAGTGGGAATGCGCTAATAAAGTTTGCGGATGACACAAAGCTGGGAGGTATTGCCAATACAGAGAAGAACCGGGATATCATACAGGAAGATCTGGATGACTTTGTAAACTGGACTAATAGTAATAGGATGAAATTTAATAGTGAAAAGTGCAAGGTTATGGATTTAGGGATTAATAACAAGAATTATTGTTATAAGCTGGGGACGCATCAGTTGGAAGTAACCTCAGAGTATTGGTTGATCACAGGGTGACTATGAGCTGCCAATGTGATATGGCTATGAAAAAAGCTAATGCGGTCTTGGGATGCATCAGGTGAGGTATTTCCAGTAGAGATAAGGAGGTGTTAGTACTGTTATACAAGGCACTGGTGAGACCTCATCTGGAATACTGTGTGCAGTTCTGGTCTCCCATGTTTAAGAAGGATGAGTTCAAACTGGAACAGGTACAGAGAAGGGCTACTAGGATGATCCGAGGAATGGAAAACCTGTCTTATGAAAGGAGAATCAGAGCTTGGCTTGTTTAGCCTAACCAAAAGAAGGCTGAGGGGAGATATGATTGCTCTCTACGTTTATATCAGAGGGATAAATATCAGGGAGGAAGAGGAATTATTTAAGCTCAGTACCAATGTGGACACAAGAACAAATGGATATAAACTGGCCATCAGGAAGTTTAGACTTGAAATTAGACGAAGGTTTCTAACCATCAGAGGAATGAAGTTCTGGAACAGCCTTCCAGGGGTAGTAGTGGGGGCAAAAGACATATCTGGCTTCAAGACTAAGCTTGATAAGTTTATGGCGGGGATGGTATAACGGGATAGCCTAATTTTGGCAATTAATTGGTCTTTGACAATTAGCGGTAAATATGCCCAATGGCTTGTGATGGGATGGGATCTGAGTTACTACAGAGAATTCTTTCCTGGGTGTCCGGCTGGTGAGTCTTGCCCACATGCTCAGGGTTTAGCTGATCGCCATATTTGGGGTCAGGAAGGAATTTTCCTCCAGTGCAGATTGGTAGAGGCCCTGGGGGGTTTTCACCTTCCTCTGCAGCATGGGGCACGGGTCACTTACTGGAAGATTCTCTGCATCTTGAAGTCTTTAAACCATGATTTGAGGACTTCAGTGGCTCAGGTTTGATACAGGAGTGGGTGGGTAAGATTCTGTGGCCTGCGTTCTGTGAAGGAGGTCTGACTAGATGATCATAATGGTCCCTTCTGACCTTAGTCTATGATTCTATGACTAAGCCATTCCGTAAGTCCATGCAGCTATTCGTCACGGTGGCAGACAGGATGAAGGGCCTTCCTGTGGCCACCCAGAGTTTCATCATGGATCACCACCTGTATATTCATTTTTCCTATGAACAGGTGAAAGTGCCACTGCTGGCAATTGTGATCACCCATTCAACCAGGGCACGAGCCTCAGCCTTCCTGGGCCAGGTTTTGATCCAAAATATCTGCAGGGTTGCTATCTGGTCATCTATCCACATGTTCACATCCCATTATGTGCTTATCCAGCAGGCCTGGGACAATGCTGGCTTTGGTAGAGCAGTGTTGCAAGCCACACAACCGTGAACTCCAAGCCAACCTCCAGGGGTACTGCTTGAGAGTCACCTAGAATGGAATTGACCTGAGCAAGCATTTGAAGAGAAAATTACCTGCCTTTCGTAACTGTTCTTTGAGATGTGTTGCTTATGTCCATTCCACTACCCGCCTGCCTACCCTTCTGTCAGAGTTGCCCGGCAAGAAGGAACTGAAAGGGCGCAGGGTCAGCAGCACCTGATATACTGCCGCATGAGCGTGGCACTCCAGAGGGCACCACGGCTGACCCTGCAGATACCGCTAAGGCGCAAAATGTTGACAACTATGCACGTGAATGCACACACACCTAGAGTGGAATGGACATGAGCAACACCTCTCGAACAACAGTTATGAAAGATAGGTAACTGTTTTTTTCAGAATCATGTTCTTCCCTCTTTTTAGTGGATTTGTAGGCCTTTCCTGACAATTGGGAAGTGTCATGATCAGTCTGTTTCATCACCTGGAGAGCTTGCCCACGCTAAGTGCTAGGCCCCTAGAAGCTAGTATGTTGGGTTTCTAAATTGCCCAGCTTTCCTCCGCTGCTGTCACCTCTCCCCTCTAAGAACAACAGAATCCTCCTGTAGAGACTCTGAAAGGAGTAGCTAGCCTGGCAAATCTTCCCTCCACAGCCCCAGGAGCTGAGATTGCCTTCCAAAGCCGCTGTGGCTGGCACTTGGTTAATGTGGAACTCAGTTAGGGACTTCTGACCATTCTCCTAAAGGTCTAAACCAAATACCTTCTTGTTGGCCACTTGGTCCTCATGAGGTGCATTGAAGACTTGGCAGGTCTCTGTTCTAAAGCTAGCCTGAACCATAGAAATTAAGGGGTGTCAAGAACCTCTGACCCAGCTAGTGTCTCCCCTGCCAGTGTGCAGAAAAGCTTGCCTGTTAGCAGGAATACTTCAGTACTACAGCAATGAGGAGGAGTAGAACATAGAGGATAGCATTTGAGTATTAGGGTAGACCTAGCACCATTGAGGAAACAGTGGGCAAAATATACTTGGTGTCAATCTCCCCAAGAAGTAGATGTCCTTCTGACCTTCCTGCAGAATCTGCTTCCCTGATATTCTAAACTGATTAGATTAATTCAGATCATGATCCTTTTGTGACCCATCTTAGTGACTTACCTGCTGTTTTCATGGGTCCTACTAAAACCCTGTTGCTGTACTGTCCTTGACCTCTGCACCTTTCAAGAACTTTGATATCCTAGAACACTCTGTTCCATATGTGGCCTTGCAACAGTTGTCCTCTTTCCCCTCCTCACTCATTATGTGTTTGCACATGTGATATTTCTTGAATGCTACAGTTGTCTGAGCTTCTTGAGTGTTGTATAGAACTGCAGCCAGCCTATATAACTTGGACCATTCTCTCTTCTTTGCTCTAGGCCCCTGATATGAGCAGTTCTGAAGATTTCCCCAGCTTTGGGGCTCAAGTGGCCCCCAAGACTCTTCCCTGGGGCCCCAAACGATAATGACCTGGAAGCAGAAACATCTCCTCCAGCTAGCTGACCTGACACTAACCTGCCACAAATACTTCCTGTTTGAATTCTGACCCAGCGGCTGGACCACAAGTAAATTGCCCTGCGAGGTCTCCTAATGCTGTGTGGAGTGCTAGAACCCATTCTACTTGTCTGTTGTTACTGGGTTTAGGACCTACTATAAATGGATAGTTCTTCCCCCCCCCCCCACCCCCACCCCCCCCAAAGCTTTCCACTCTGATTCAGACACAGCTTTTTGTTTGAAACATCATAAGTGACTTTCATCTGGTCAGCTTCACAACTACCGAAGTGGTGACAGTGATCAGATACCTTGAGCATGTCTTGCTAGGCACTCCAGCCTTCATTAGGAGACCTCCTTTACTGTGGCTAGGAATCAACTTCCTGTCTCATGACCTCAGGAAATAAATTTCCTTGACTTTCTAAAAGCCAAAACGTTTGCCCTTTTTCCTTTGTGTTTATCCTGGACCTTACCTTACTATTGTAGAGTGCAATCAGCTTTTCCTTTGAACTGCCAAAAATCCATCTAACAGTGATAGTGGATGTGGGGAGTGAGCTACAAGTCTAAAGCTTAGAAACTGCTTTTAAAGGAACAATACAATAATCTGTAGAAGCAACGACACTGGAAGGGACCAGCAGTGACACAAGGGATCCCCTGGTCAAGTAGAAAAGCCTTTAAGTGATATGTGGCACTGAGCGTGTCCATGTGTAGCATTGAGAGCCTTGATTCTCACATGCACACTTGATGAGTCTTCCAACATGTGAGAATAAAAAATACAGCTACTTCCCACTGTTCCCTTTTCTCCCCTGTTTGTTCTTCCCAACAGCAGCAGACCTGGTCAGAGCCAGGACATGACAGTATTATGGGGTGCAACAGAATTTGGATCAGCCCAGGTTGCTATGGTAACATGGCCCAGGAGCTAGCTGATGGGAATTGCAATGCTGAAGCTACATAATTTTCCCCCTCCTGCTGACAGCATTTAGACACAAGGGGTAGGGAATTTGTCACTATTTGCTATTGCCTTTCTACCTCAAAAACCAGTCTGGGGGTGGCCTCCTAGTCTAGAGCATCAGCACTGATGCTAACCTGCTCATCTCACTGTGGGGGCCAGAGCTGAATTCTCTGCACCAGGTGCAGGGAGAGCCGAAGATCATCAATCAGCATATGTAGCTGTTGGAAACACACCTGCGCGTGAAACTAAGAGCAAGTTATGGTGTAACATACTCCCACCCCTTAGAGCGGTAGGACTCAGCCAGAAGGTGGGCTTGGTTTCAGGGAAGGGAAGAGAGGCAGGTTGCATGTCAGCTCTGAGCTACAGAAAGTCAAGCTGCTCTGAAGTACACAGAGGCAAAGAGTGCAGGGAGCACTAAGGCCCAGGGCTTGCCACTGTATGTGGTGAATCCCATGCTCAGTACCATAGCATCTTGGTCCCTGAGTTGCTGAACCCTAAGCACTGCCGCAGCTTGCTCAAAGGAGGCTTCTCTAGTGAGCTGCTCACTTGGCCAGAGAGAAATTGTGTTGGTGTGGTGAGGGAGTGGGGTCTCCTCCTTTCCTACCTCCATTTCCCTACTGCTTCAGCGCCTGTGCAAGCAAGTCTCCAGTCTCTCCCCAATAATGCTGACTGGGGCAAGGGTCATTATGTTGAAAGGCTGGCCCCAGTTCTCTTGCTGTTCCCAGCACTGCACCTGTGTTAAAAGTGAGGCTTAGAAATGCTGACATTTCTTCTTTTCCCCAACCCCCTCTGCTCTAGCCCTCTTCGGAAGAGGACCCTAGCCCAGAAGTCAGACACCAAAATGTCCTGATGCTTACAGTGAAGTGGAGAATTGCGGTCAACTGAACAAGCCAGGTCCCAGAACTATGCAAAGGCAGGGGTGACTAACTTGACCACACGTCAGCCCCATGATAGATGTCTAAAGGGGGGTGGCTGACCAAATGAGGGTAGTGCCCTAATTCCCTCCTTTTCAGCTAAAGGGACTTTGAAAAGGGCTAGACAACCCAGATGGGGAAGGGGTATATCTTGAGGTTATCAAGCCTGCCCTCCTTCTCTTCTCCCCCCCCCCTCACAAAAAAAACCAACCCCCTCCCCCCCATCAGTTGCCCCGCTTGGCTTGAATTAAATTCAGGGTCCCCTACATGCTAAAAGTCATGAAGTGATTGTACCTAGTACTGTCTCCTGCTGCCCCTCAGTCTGTAGCAGATGCTCTGGTATGTGCTCCATTTCCTTTATTTTCAACGTCTTCCATAGTGTATGTTTCCATGGCAATGATCCCTTGGCCTTAACTTTGGAATTTGGAGACTATATGCAAACATGTAAAAAGGCTCATGAGTATGGATGACACTGGAATTTTATAAATTCTAAAATAAAAACCTGAAACAGCTTGGAGTGTTGTATTTCTCTGCCCATGGTTTGTGAAGAGATTGCTTCTCCATGTACATTCGGGCAGGGGCTGGCCTAATCTTCATAGGTTCTTTCAGACTTAAGCTGTCATCTTAAAGTGTCAGTTGTTCCCTGGCTGGATTTATTACCTACTACCCAGGCTCAGTCATCCTACCGGAGTGCAGGTCCTAAGGAGGAAGAGGCATTAAGGCCAGCACTAGTGAAGTGGGTGCCCTCAGGGCCCCCTCTCCATGCCTACCACTGTAAAGAACCCCAGTTACTGCCCAGGCTCTCCCCTCCTATCCCCCGCTCTCCTCTGTAAGGGAACAGAGTGCATAACTCCACATTTCCTCTCTCTGGTAACAGGAAGGGGGGAGGAAATTAGGCTTGCTCCTGTCTGACAACATGCTATGGTTTAGACTTCCCTTGAGCCCGTGCTGCAGCTGTGTAAGAGCCAGGCCTGTTGAATTGCTGCTTCCCGCCTCACTGGAGCAGTGAGACTTGTGTCATTTCAGCCTGAAGCACTGCTTCTCCCACCTACCATCCCCTTGCCAGCTGAGGGCCATACAGCCCACCTGTCTGCTACCATACCTCAGAGCAAGAAGGAATTTCTTCCAACCCCAAAGTCAGCCAGCTCCAACTTTAGTTTAACCTGCAGGGCTCTAAGGACTTAGCTGGTATTCAAGTATGCCTGCCACTGTACTATTAATTGGCGTGCTTTATTTATCCACGAAATTACAATTATCCACTCTGACATTTCACTAAAATAATTCATTCCTCTGCAACGTTTCTTATATACAACAGCTCAGGGTCAGAGCCAAGTTGAGTTCATCTCTTCCAAAGGAGAGTGCTAGAAATCACATGCTCCATGGCTGAACTCCGTTTCATTCACACCTACATAGAAGCAGTCACCATTTATTGTGTTTAAAACTGAGTCAACAGCACTTCATGGGGATTCTGCTTCAGGCTCAAACTGGTGCTGAGGATGAGCTTCCGGACTAGCAGCTAATGTGTGTGTAGATGTTGTCGTCTGCAGTGGGGTAGGCTCCTGGTTTTCATGCGTCCCACCTCGTTCCCAGTCTTTGGGTGCTGTTTGCATAGTGCTGGAGGTGGCTCTGACTTCCTTTCTCTCAAAGAGGACCTATCTCAGCAATAGATCAAAAGAAGAAAGGACAATTAGTATCCACAGCATTGTAGCTTTCTAACTGTTTTGGCATTAGCTATGTTTAAGGGAGGAAAGCATGAGTTCCTGGCTTCATCAGGTATGTAATTTTAAGACTTAGGGGGCAGAACTGACAGAATCAGACAAGCCTGTCCAGAACCTACAGCCAGAAGAAAACTTGGGGAATAACAGAAATGAGTGAAGAGATTATCAATGACCATGGAGAAAGGGGTTATGAACAGGGAGCCCCCCAGCTGCTAATGAAACATCTGAAGACCAAAAGGCATGGGGTGTTACTGTAGTGCATTTCAACTTGACATCTTCCAGGGGTGGGCAGTTGGAGTCTGCTTTCCTGTGGGCATCCCGAGTAAATAAAAAGATGTGAGGGTCTGTTCAAAAGCATCTGGCGGTCCAGATGTGGCCCACGGCCCACCTACTGACTACCCGATGTAGAATAAAGACCATGGGTCCTGAGATTTACCTTGTTCTCAGCCAGTGCCTGCTTCGCCAGATAACGTTCACGCTTCACCTTGATCTGCAGTGACTCAGGAATGTCAGGCACCATCAGGTCTATCAGACGAGCAATAAAGAAAACTACATGCTGGAAACAAGAGGAAAAGAGCAATGTGTCCAGTCAGACAGCTGATTCTTTTCAAAGCAAGTCCAGATGAGTAAGGAACAGCACAGAAGTGCCTGACTGCAGGGAATGGGACAGGCACTGAAAAGACTTGAACCAAGCAGTATCCCCCAGAGAGCACACTCTCTTCAATTCCACAGGGGCAACGTCTATGCCTGGCCAGAAACAGGCAGTGCTGGACAGTAAATGCCCTGGGGACAGGTGTAGAAAAAAAAAACTTAGAATGAGAAATGGGACAACAAAGGAATAAAACTTTGGCAGGGGGAACTGATTGAGGAAAATGAGAGGGAGGTACCTCAAACACTATAATAAAGCCCAGGCGAATTGCTAGTAGGTTCCAATAGGTTAGCGAGTACCTTCCGCTCTCATCCCTGTATGCGCGGTACCTGGGGAAGAGAAGATAACATTGCACCTAGATGCGTCACAGCTGGGAAAGAGGAGCCCTTGCATGTCAACATCCTCAGGGCAACCACTAGTAGTCTCACTCCTACAACTTTGCATTCTGTGACTTCATCCACATATGTAATCACTCTTAAGGATTAATAACTGCTGGCATTTATCTGACCCATGAACTGTCTGGGTGTAAGGCATGACTAATGCCAACTCTCCAGGAGGGAGTATGTGCCCATTCCTCCAGGACTGGCAAGCAGCAGCAAGGTAAATCAGTCACAGTAGAAGTAGCTCAATTAAAAAAAAACACATTCAAGTTCCTTCAAAACTGATTTACAACAAGAGCACAAAGAGGTGAGCCCCCACATACATGAAGGAGGACCTGAGTGTCACTCCCTTAGGGAAGCTAATGCTGCACTGCCTAACTCAGGTGTAAATTGGATGTGTCTATGGAATGGTGTATCTTTTGTCCCCTGATAAACTGAACTAGCCTTTGGGTCTCCCTTCCCTCTCCCACCCCTTGCTGCATGGGGCAGCATTCTCAATAATTGGTGTGAAATAATCCTGTGTGAGACCTGTGCTAAAGTAAGTGGAAACAAAGCATGTGCCTTCCTGAGCCCATCTTTCACTCCCAAACATGGCTGGGGCCCCACAGAGGAGAGAACTGTCCTGAAGAGAAAACAAACACTAGGAAAAATCAGAGGTTGCAATTCAAATGGAGAATGGGAAGGAAAAAAAAGACACACACACACACACACACACACACACACACACACACACCCCAAAAAAAAAAGCAGCTGAGCTGGGACTCCTACCTGCACGTGACATTGTGCTGTGAGGCAAAGTGCTTTGGAGCATACGCCAGGGTGAAGTTAACATAGCCCTGCAGGTCACTGGCGCGGGTGTACTGATAATACAGCCGGGGCAAGAAGTCTGAAGTGAAAGCAATCAAGAAGGCCTGAAATAAGGAGGAAAACACTAGTGCTACAGCCAGGTTCCTACCACATTACAGATGTCCACACACCTTTTCAGCATACCTGCTTGAGCCTCAAGCTAAGTGTTATTACTCTGAAGCTTTGTATGACTCTTGCGTTTGGCTGGACCACCTCTCCCAGACACCAACCCCCCACCCAAACTCTGACCCTGCACTTCCTACTGAGGCAAGTCCCCAGTGAAAGTTTGGATTGAGGCTTGCCAGCCCTGCAGGCAATTATAGCAGCAAGCATTTATTCTTCAAATGCAGACACCCTTCAGTACTGCACAGCTCTCACTGGTCATTGAAAACCAGTCCCGTTGTGCTTGGGAATTAAGCTGCAGAGATGAGGAACCCGTCAGAGCAGGCTGTGTCAGGTAACACTGCTCCAATAGTAGAGTACCTTTTTAAGGGGTTACTGAGCCAGAGGCGTGAGCTGTAGCAGCCCTCGAATCTGAGCTTGGTTCTGTCACATACGACCGCTCTGCATACGCTCCAGTTACTATATCGTGTCTACAGACTTGTATCTGCCAAGTGGGATTTCACTAACATTCTCTTTAGTTCTGGCTTTCAGTCCCCTGTCCCCAATACCGGCCTGCTCAGTGGCTGCCTTCAAACTCCACAATGCTACATGATTATATTAACTGTCAGCAACGTGGCTGGCTGTGTCTGAATGCTGGGAGCTGGCTTCTCCTCCCTCTCCCTCACTGCCCAGCGCTACTCACGTTACTGATGACAGCCAAGTGGGTGATGACCTCCAGGATATAAAACCAGATGCCAATGCCCTGGGCCCGCTCAGCCACAGGACGACGGTACTCGCAGACAAACTTCTGTGCATCCAGGCGGATCTCCACCCAGTTGTTGAGCAAGGCGAAAAGGGGCGCCAGAGGACAAGCTGCCACAAAGATAGTGATGAATCCAAATTGCAGGACTGTTGTGCAGAAGGAAAGAATCATGAGAGCTCACATTCACAGTGGGCAAGCAGAGCAGAGGATGGCTTGTGTAAGCTGTGTTCAGCAGTGATCGTGGCCTGTCTGGTCCCCCTTCCCCTCCCCATCGTCTCTGGTTTCTGAAGGATAAGAACAGGGAGTCCCCAGGGAATATGTTGCAATCCAAAGATCAGTGGGCCACTGTTTGGTTTGTTCCTGGAGATGCACTGGCCTCTGCTTTCCATCTGTAATAGGCTGCCAGCATCACCTGACAGATCCTGGTAAGGAGAAGGAGCTCCCTCAGGCCATGAGGCATGCTTTACTAGTATAGGAATGCCCGTATGGTGTACCAGCCAGGCACTCCTGGCATGAATGCAACTAGACCTGGGGGTACCAGGATAGTGAAACCTCCGCCCATGAGCCAAACAAGCTAGACTGGTAAAAGCTGAGCTGGTATAACTGCATCTACATGGACTTCTGCTGGCACAACTCTGTCAGCCATCACCCCTAGCCACCTGACTGACACACCTGGGCCGGCAGCATCCATAGTGTGGCCATGGCCGAGCAAAGGGTTTGGAGAGCTAGCACTGATTCACTGCTGTGATTGGCTCCAGCAGGGAGGTGAGAGGAGCCTTCAGGCAGAGGAAGCTGCGATGTGGAAAAGATTGAGCTGGAGCCATGGGTAACTCCAAGCCTGAGATGGATGGAGGCTTCCTGTGGGATATTCTGTATATCAAGTCAGACCCAGCAGGGCTGTTAGGCAGGGTGAGATGGGGCAATAGAATCTGCTGCATAATCCAATTTTCTCTGCCTGGGCTCCAATTTCCCCTCTCGGAGGCAGAGTTGTCTCTCTGGGGTCAGTTTCACAAGGCTACCACCTCTAATGGAGGGTTTCCTTAGACCTTTGACTGCAATCCCAGAGCTCAGAATATTCAACACCAAGGCTAGGCAGGCGAGTTCACTCTCTAGGGCTTCACTCAAGTGAACGTGCTAGAGAAAGTGCTGCTTCCCAAATCATCACCACTAGCGGGCACCAGAGAGCATGTCAGCGGGATAAGTGATTGATGCACATGCAATCAACACTATCGACTGCAAAAACTTCCTCCCTTGAGGAAGTCTCTGACCTCCAGCCTCTTCTACTGGTGCTGTCAATGATCAGGTGACCCTGCTTGGCCAAGACACTTTGCTAGTAGTCTCCCAAAGTGGCAGACTTGGTATTTGGTTCCTACCCATTTCCAGGTACTCGTCAAACAGCCCCTCACAGACCAGGAGCTCGTAGTTGCTCTCCCAGGGCACCTGCTGCGCCAGGCCCAATTGGGCCTCCTTGCTTTTCCTCTTTTTGGATCGAAGCTTGTACTTCTGCCACCAGCCTTTCAGTTTCCTGGGGGAGCAGAGAAAGGGTGATGCCTCAGCAGACACTGCAGTGGCCAGTCTCACTCTTACTGGCCTGATAGGCTCTGCTGGCTCGCCAAGTTGCCCTGGCATTTTCAGGCAGCTAGCATCAGAGGGACCTTCGGCAGTGCTGCCAACACACCCTGACCCAGCCCTAGTGCCAGCCAGGAATCCGGGGTGGGGGAAAGTGTCTTTGCTTTCCTATTTTGAACAGGGCCAGACTCTCTAGACAGGCTGGACTGGGCTTGGCACCAGAGTAGGATGGGAAAAAAGGTGGTTTTAAGTCCCCTTTCTGTGTCGAATTGTGGGGTGAGGCCCCAGTGAAACACTGCTCTAATGCATGCCCAGCAGCCCATGGTCTGGCAGCTAGGGATCATTGGCAGAGATGCCTTTGCCCTGGGAATGACAGAGGACAAACGTGGAGAGTCTCGGTTGAGCTGAGCTTGGACATTACTCCAGAAAAGGGCCATGAAAATTCCCTCCCAGCTCCAGCATTCCTGGCCTGGTTCACTTCCCCCAATGCCTCCTCTGGCAGGAGCCCATGATGAAGAATCCTTGGGCAGACAGAGCTTGTGGGCAGGAGGCGGGGCAGTGGCAGTGGGAAGCCAGAGGCTCCATAATGCACACGGTTAACTTGCCGTGAGACCTATTGCAAAACAACTTTATTCTGCTTTGACTGGTTCACGTGGGCTGTGGATCCCCCACTCTCATTGTCAATCTGTCACAGCAACGCCCACCAGTGGTCACAACCTACAACTTTCCCCTCTTCCTTCACTAGTGGGAGGAGAGGGCAGTGGTCACAGGCCCTGGCGCATCTGGGCACTGGACCTGTCTTAGCTCGGCCCCATAGGTCAAACCACAGCCATCAGACCACTTGGGGCAGGTGCTGCAGCCACCTGCCAAGCACAAGACAAGCAGATGGGGCCGCACACACAGGTGTCTTTACCCTGTGAGTCCCCCTCCCCCTGGTCCCTGTGGAGCTGGGCTCTGGTCCTCCACCACCCCCTGCCCTGATAGCACACTCGGTACTTACGGGATGACAATTTCCTGCACGTTGTTAATTACTTGTTTCCCCACCATGATGACCAGCAGCTCTTGGGCGAGTTCAATGAGACAGCCGCCAGCCCCGCACTGGGTGGGTAGGACAGAGGCACATCAGCTCCGCTGCACATTGCCCTCAAGCTCAGAAGGTTCGAGTGGGGGTGGGGGGGCCCTACCAGGTTCCACCTCCCACAGGAAAGGCTACTCCTGAGCCACACACGCTGCCCTAACAGCATAGCAGGCTGGTGCACTGCGGCCCCCAGCATCATTGCCATGTCCTGGCGTCAGTGGTGTCCCAGCAGCCAGAGGAGCATGGGGAGGAGGCAGCCAGCAGCACCAGGCCCCCAGCAGCCATTCCCAACCCTCAAGGTAGCCCCAGGGGCCGACTGCTGGGTGGGGTGGGCCAGGAACAAGTGGCCCCAGCTGCTGCCACTAGTCTTTGGACAGATGAGCAGAGGGGGCTCTTGAGGTGGCTGGGCAGGAGTGGAGTCTGACCACCCCCACTTATCTTTGGTCCTGGGGGGATTAGCAGCCAGAGAGGGGGATTCCCCAGGCATGCCCCTGCGCCTCTCTGTGCTATGCCCACATCCTGCCTGGGCCTTCCTCACTCCCAGAGGAGCCTGTGTGTCAGTCCTGTCAGAGGTCTTGGAGGCAGCGCACAAGCTCGGGCTGGGGCCAGGCCAGGAGCCCACTACACTGGCACTGAATCTGGCTATGGCCTCCCTCCTCCTCTGGCCAAGGCTGTCCTGAGAACTTTGGAGCCTTTCCCCATGCACAGTGCTGGGCAGCAACTGGGGTGTTTCCTGCCACCCCAGCAAAGGGTCCCCATTCTGTTTGGCAGGTTACCTCACACTGTCCCTCACCCGAGACTCCAACCTCCTTTTAACCCCATGCTCTGGTGTCCCTAAACCTCTGATTGCCAGACACTGCTACTGGACGATGGGGGATGGACACTCACTAATTGCCCTGTTCCGTTCACTCCCTTTGAAGCACCTGGCACTGGTTGTGTCCAGGGCCGCCCAGAGGATTCAGGAGGCCTGGGGCAAAGCAATTTCGGGGCCCCCTTCCATAAAAAAAAGTTGCAATACTATAAAATACTATATTCTTGTGGGGGCACCTGTGGGGCCTGGGGCAAATTGCCCCATTTGCCCCCCGCCCCCCCCCCCCCCGCGGCCCTGGCTGTGTCAGGACTCTAGGCCAGAAGGACCATTGATCTGACCCAGCATGGCCTTTCTTATGTTCTCAACCTTTATCAGCTGATACTTACGTCCTCGTTGCGGATCCCAAGCAAGGTCTTGTAGTGCCCTGGGTAGCCTACAAACCTGGAAAATCCAGGATGGCAAGACAGAGTAATAAATCCACAGCTGAACCCCTTGCTCCCCCTCATCAATCTCTTATTCCTCCTGAGGCTACTCGGGAGGTGGTGCTGTCATGCACTGTGCCCTCTCCCACATCCCAGCCACCCTTTTCCATTGGGAGGCTGAGGACGCCACTCAGCCAGTCCTGCTGGATTGAATGAGACAAGGTCAGACCTACTTCATCTTCTTCTCCCTCAGCCCACATCTGAAGCCAGCACTGACGATACCCTGTGGATGTGCATGGAGGCCAGCTCTGCCTGCCAGGAACATCCCGTGATGGAAGCATGTGTGTCAGGAATTTCTCACTCACCCTGTGCCCTGTTCTTCCCAACAGAGGGGAAAGGAGGGACACAGTGCAATGGTGCATGTCTGAAAGGAGATCATCAAAGGGCACCCCTGGACTTGCCCCTCATATTAATTTCATCCCTTCCATGTGTGAGAGGCATTTGAAGCAAAACTTTAGCCCACTACATACAAGGATGCTGGCTGCAATTACCCCCAGCACTCCCCTGTTTACCCCTCTGCTTCAGATCCCGTTTCCATCAGTTCTGGGGAGCAGCATGGTCCTGGATCAGGCCTGGGCTGGAACTCCAGCCCTGCGTGCCATCCCCAGATCTGTCACTGCCCTGCTGTGAGACCTGGGCAGGTCACATCACTCGCCTGTGCCCGTTTCCTCTCCCACCCACTGTTTCAATTGTATGCTCCTTGGGGCTGGGTCTTACTGCGTGTGCAGCACCCGGCAACACAACGGGGCCCTGATCTTAGCAGGGGCCTCTATATAAAATAATGGCGGTTGGGGCCTTGCAACAGGGTCCGTCAGTTGCTGATACAGCAGACCTTCCCCGTGCAACACAGCGACAGTCTGGCTTCCCTTCAGAATCCCAGCTCTGCACACAACAAGCACCCTCATCACCACCAGGGAGCAGAAGCCCCAAGTTGCCCAAGGAGTCTCAGCTCTGAGCTTTTGAGGGGCTTCCCCATGAACATATGCTTCCCAAACTCAGCTTTCCACACAGAGACCCCTCTGATACAGGACCCCCAGCCCCTCAACAGTCTGAACAACTGGCTGTGTGTGCCATGGGATCATACACTGAAAAGGCCATATAGCTCTCCGACATGCTCACTGCACGCCTGGACGGATACAGGGCTGCTTTAGAGCTACACAGGCACAAGGGTGGTTTCTAGTTGCCCCTTCCCACATTAGAATTGTGCCGGGAACCCCCACATTCCATCGCATGCCACTCATTGCCTCTAGATGGCAGCAGTGCTGCAGCTTCCCTGTCTCTCTCTCGCAGTGGTTCTCAAACTCCCCCTCCCCCCCACATACACACCCCACCCCCCGCGGACCACTTGAAAATTGCTGAGGGTCTCGGCAGACAGGGCCGGCTCTAGGCACCAGCAAAACAAGCTGGTGCTTGGGGCTGCACATTTCTAGGGGCGGCATGGCCGGCGCCAGATGCCGCCCCTAAAAACGTGCCCCGGCCACCCTAGCTCACCTCCACTGCTGCTGCCACAGCGCGCAAAACAGCTGATTCGCGCGCCGCTACTCGCCCTCCCTCCCAGGCTCTCAAGCCTGGGA